>NW_015094507.1:10479119-10813335 GCF_001431845.1 Calidris pugnax
CGCGCCCCGCCCGCCCCCGTCCCGCCTCACAGCCCCGCGGAGGTCGAGGGCCTCTTCTGCCCGGAGCCAGGCTGGAGGGCCCCGCTGGCCGCATCCAACCAGCCTCCTCACCCGCCGTTTGAAGGCATCTCCGCGTCTCCATCATCTCCACGTCTCCATCTCCACGTCTCCATCATCTCCACGTCTCACGGCTGGGCATCGTGGATGCCGATTGTCTCCTGCAATGGCACTTGGCTCGTCACGCCCCAAGGACCAGCCCATCCCGGCTGCAGCGCGTCCAGTCCACCTGGGCTCCTGCCCGCCCCCAAATCTGCCGCTGGCAGGTTCATAGACTAATAGAACCATCTAGGTTGGAAGGGACCTTCAAGGTCATCTGGTCCAACCATCAACCTAACTCTGACCAAAAAAACCCCATCACTAAACTATGTCCCCCAGCACCATGTCAACCCATCTTTTGAACACCTCCAGGGATGGTGCCTCAACCATTTCCCTGGGCAGCCCATTCCAATGTTTGATAAACCTTTCAGTGTAAAAATTTTTCCTAATATCCAACCTGAACCTCTCCTGGTGAAAAGGGAAGGTTGGGGGCTTTGCTCTTGTGCAGAGGATCTGGCACAGCTTAACACCAGCCTAACCAGCTACAGGCATGACCTGCTGGTGGTGGGTCGCATCCCCAAAGCAGGCAGGCTTCCAGCTGTACAACTGGCTTGCCCAAAGCAGGCAGGCTTCCAGCTGTACAACTGGCTTGCCCAGAGCTTGACAGTTCCCAGTTGTCTTGCACCATAATGGGGATCCTTTCCCAGCTCGTGAGACTTTATTAATCCTAAAGTTTAGTTTTAAACTCGTTCTGACTTACCCACAGGACACCCCGATGGTAGTTTACATGCTGTCATGAGCATACTTCACCCAAGTGTGTGTAGGATATATTGTTCTAGAAATAGCAGGGTTAACAAAGCTTGGTTACCTCTGGATTAATGTTCCACATCCTTTTTCTACCCATCCCCTGTACATCGGCCCTGGGACCCCCCACTTCCCACGTGCACTAGTGAAACGGAGATGGTTCCCAGCGGTGTGTGTGCTGACAGGCTCACCAGGGGCTTGCGCTGAGGATTAGCCAACTGGTGAGTCAAGCAGTAGGTAACTGGGGAAGTCACACCACCTTTCCCCTGGTCGGGACACTGATTAGCAGTCTTTTATCCCACCACTGATTTTCATGACACGGTATTTTTGAGTCCTTTATATTGAATTTGGCTGAAATCGTACAAAGAGCTCAAAAGTTACCTGGGAGCAGAGGTGGATGGTGAATGCAATTCTATTTTCTTAAGAAACCAAGATTAAAAAGTGGCATATGGGAAGGATGGCTTTAGGAAGCCCAGTGAGCCCAGTTCACGTAGGTTCTCCCATTATGCATTGGTGTGCCTGCCTTCATCACAACTTCCCGTTCTTGGGCTTTCCTTCCAGTAAGACTTTCAAGAATTTATCAGCACTTTTTGAGTGCAATTAAGGGCCCCAGTCAGTGCTAAAATACTTGCTGTGCACAGCTGTTTAACTTCTTTTTCTCAAAAAAGCTTTACGCAGAGCTTTGCTGTGTGAGCCTAGCCTGTGATTAGAGGAGCTATGGAACCTCTTGAGTCTTCAAATACTGTGTCTTACTTAGCTGAGAACGGTTTTGCATTGGACAGAGAAATATTTTCAGGGCTCAGGAGAGGTTCTTGTGCAGGGAGTCAGCCATTGTCTGCCATCGTCTGCCATCTAAGTGAAATGATGCCAGTTCATTTAGATTTATCTAGGCACAGCCCTTGAAAGTTACTTTGCTTATATTTCCCAGATGAGATTTAAGGCGCCACATTTTGCTAGTACTCCTAATATTTGACTATCTTACCTAAAATTTACTGTGTACTCTGCGTGTGCATATACATATAAATAAATCTAGCTCAATATATGGCTATATTGCCCTAACACAGCTCTATTTTGTTAAAAGTTTGGGAATGCATGATATTTTCTGAAAAACAAACAAGTAAAAGCAAACCACGGTCAGAACTTGATTTCTTACTTAATTTTTTATTTATTTGTAACAGACGAGGAAGAGGTCCTCCTTCCTGGTCCCAGTATTTGTGCTGATTTTTCTTTTTTTTTTTTTCAGAAAAAGAAACCTACCCACCTGCTTTGTTTTTGTACCCTCAAATAATCTGCTTTTATAGCAAGTTCATATAAAACAAGTTATATATGGAACATAAGCAGAATTGAATTCCTTCAATAAATAACCAAACTGCAAACAGTTTGAAAGGCTGTGAAAAAACTGCACATTCTTTTCCATTACTTTTCATTTCTCAGCTTCTTTTTTTTTTTCACTGGGCTTGTTCATAGGGTTTCCCCTGAGAACTTGGTGAAAAATTTGCTTCTTCCTATGCAGATTAATCAGTTCTAGGCATTTTCATGAAGTATGAGGTTTTTTTCCTAAGGTGACCTGCTAAAGTGACCTGCCATCCCTGGTGTAAAAGAGAAATTTTGCAATAAAATGGTGCTTGAAAAAGCCCTTTTATTTTTTCATGCTGTATGTTCCACCCAAAGCAAATCAAAACATTTAGTCTATTTGTATTGTGCTGCCATCAAAAATAGTTTCTGGAATAGTTCATGAAAATATGTCATAAAAGCATCATATATAATATTTTTCTAGTGAGGTCTGCTAAGGCTTTAGTAGAAAAAATAAAACATTTAGAAAATAATGCTGTTTTCCATTCTGTAATGGTGTCTCCAACCATGTGAAGTATTAATTGAGTATTTGACTATAAGGAGGTGAGACACTGATGTTGGGAAGGGAATTTTTAAGGTTCCAGGTAACACCTTCTCTGGCACAGTCCCGGATTTCAGAAACTGGTCCAAAGGCAGAGGTTTTAGACTGAGAGTAGTTGCTCTTATTCCACCCCCATTGCTTCTCAGACCAGAGAGTACATTTACTCATTTTATCCTACAGAGAGAGTCTCCTGCTCCCACAGCTTTGTGCTGCCTCAGATTTCCCATCGTTCCACATTTACCCTCTCGGTGTTCTGTTTCGATCATGCTACGTTTCCTTTTCTGACGGCATCATCTCCCAACTGCCAGCTCCTTCATTAGTCTTGCTTTATTCCAGCTTAATCGGGGTCTGAGTAGGCACTTGTGGAAACTGTGTATAGGCTTGTCTGCAATATTTCTATCAACTGTTATTTGTTACAGGTGGGTGTGTTTGCGTCAGCTATTACTGAAATGGTCTAAAAATTTCCCATTATAAGACAATTTTCCCGTTGCTTGTATCTTTGGCAAGCCAGCTCTTCGATATGCAGTTTTCCATGCCTCCTGTTATAGGCTGTTTACATTTTTTCCCCAGTCATTTCCAGCAAAAATATTTTAAAAATATATTTGGTCTATGCTAGGATATTATTTTCTTTAAAATGGTGTAGTGGTCCCAACATGTAGAGCAGACACTTCAAATCTGGTGGAATGGCAGGAAAATGCCTTTTGCTGTTCATGCGGATACTCTGTCCAGATCTGGCTGAGCTATAACCCCTTGCCAAACCGCAGTTTGCACACACCAAGAGACCTTCTTAACAGCTAAAATCTACAAAATCCAACGAAAACCCAAGTTGCTTCCAACACTGAACGCCAAGCAGCCTCTGTGTACCGGGTCTTCTACAGCAAATGGGTAGTTCACATTCACATACCTACTCCCCCTTCTTGTCTGGGCTGCTGAATCTCAGGGAAAACTTTCCCTGGATGCTTTTAGTTGCTTCTTTCCCCAAACGGGTTCTTGTTTGGGAACTAAGAACAAGGAATTTCTCTCTCTTGTCCTTTTAGCGACCCTACTGCTAACACTCTGGAAACATGAAGGAAGAAGCTGTCTGAGTCAAATGGACATAAAGACAAATGCCAGACCAGGATAAGGAAAAAAAAATAGATTAAGAGGAAGAGTCTCCTGAGATCAGGACTGTTCAAGGGGCAAGGAGCTAAGTCTAGAAACTGTGGAGCGGAGGCAGAGACTCACTGCCCAAGAGAGCATTTCACCTCATATCGGCGTGTTTATTTGCCAGCATAGCATAATCCTCAGTATGTCAAGTATGAGTTAATGGAGACCAGGGTTACTGTTGGCTAGAAGAGCTGTCATACGTATCTGTGGGAAGTAGCAGCATCTCCCCTATTAGTTGTGAGGGGCAGGGACTGGGAGGATGCGTGGGGGAGACTGACTACAAAACCATGAGGGAAGCGTGGGAAGGCAGTGGGCGAATAGGATACACAAAAAGAAGGAAGAGAAAAAGAGTCTGGGAATACAGTGTAGAAGGAAAAAAAACGATTTAGATCCTTGTCTGCAAAATGGGGATTACAACAGTATCGAAATAGATTTGATAAGGAACTGTGGTAGACAAAGGCAGGATAGAAACATGGAAAAACCTTGAGAGGGGAAGCAGTATACGTGGCTGGTGTGGGGGGGTCCTGTGTGCATCTCCCCACCTGGGCGTGTGGCTGCCTGCACTCAGGGCCAGCTTAGAGACAATACAGCTGGTAGCCTTGAAAGAAAACACTAGAAGAAACCTCGCTGAGGGCCGGCTGCTCCTTTGCCCAGGAGCTGTTCCTAAACTGAGGCTCTCACCCTTGTTTCTGGCTTAAGCTCCATTGTGTCTGCACCGCAGCCATGGCCATGCCCGTTGATCTGGACCCTGAGGGGTGACAGGCTTGACCTCGGACCTGCCTCATCCCCGTGGGCTTGTCTGGCCATTTGGATTCTTGGCTGACTTTTCCTACAGCTTCACGTTCCACAGTGGTCTCGGGAGCAGTAACATAGTGAAATTGCAGCAAGATTGATCTTTCAGATTGATTGAGGCGTATACCAGGTATACCCTAACGGTCTCAAGCCTGGTGATAAATAATATGACTACCATATACTCCATTTAACCCCCTTTTCATTTGTTTTTTAAAAACACATCAAGTATACTGTAAAACTCAATCGAAGGAAAATTACTGCAGTCACAAAGCTAAGTGTTCCCTGCATGCTGGCAGCAAAACCAATGTAAAACGTGTTATAGAAGGACCCTGGTGAGGGTCTTGTTTTCTGTTTCCTTTTTTTTTCCCTCAGAACTGCTCAAGCCTCACGATAGTCCAAAATGTGTTCTTTTTCTTAGCTGGTAATGGCTGTGTACAGTTACAGAACTTTCTCTTTTATCCTTTAGTCTCCTTCTTTGCCCTTTGGGATTGTTCTAATTTTTTAATGACCCAATGAAAATGTTAGTAACAGTGAAGTTTCCTATTTTTCTTCTGTCTTCCTTCTACTTTATTTGCTTTTGCCAGTGGGGCCAAAGAAAGGAAGTGCCAAAATATGCTGTTCTGCTTTATTTTTTGCCCTTGTGAAAATCATGCGGCATTTTATGACGCTTTAAGTTTTAATGTAAGATTCTCAAGAGCATTCCATTTGCAAACCTAGATGCACAATGAACACTCAATATGGTAATCAGAGAAAAGTATTTTATCACAAATGCCTCTTTAGACATTTATTTAGTTGCAGTCAAGTCAATTGCATTTCAGTCAAGCCTTTACCACCCTAAGAGCACTCTGCCAAGCCTCAACTGTTGACGTCCCTGCACCTGTTCTAACCAATATTTACCACCTTTACAAGACCACATTTAACTCCAAACCAGTAACTATTTTGCCTTCTTCAAATGATTGATCATTTCTGTTCTCGTTCAGTGGCTCAGATACAGTCATTTGAAATTTGAGGTTATGCTCATTGTTTACGCTGGTGCAGAAACTGCGTTACATGCATCCAGAAACTTGCCACAGCATCAGGTGGAGATGGGTTGATCAGGAGGACTGAACCAAAGAGGAAGCAGTGAATGCCCTCAATCAGTGCAGATCCTGCTTTCTGTGTTCTAGAGTGAGGCCACACGTGCAACTCCAGAAAAAGTGTTGCTGGCTTGGCTTTTCCTATTAATGTGAATGACCGTGCCACATGTGTCACGCAGGTATTGGTTCTACACCAAGGAAAAAGGTAAATATTTTGCTCCTGACAAAACAGAGTGTATTGGACTACTGCTCACAATCTGTTCCTCCCATCATGTTTCGTTTCATGGACAGAAAATCCTGTGCCTGCATCTTCACTGCTGATTTGCCTGTTCGGGGACATGAAGACTCTTTGGCCACATCTGAACTAGCAAAATGAACAGTGCCAAGGCAAATGCCAGAGCACTGGTTGTGCATGGGCCATAAAATTACTTTGTGCCAACAGGCTTTGTCAAAACAATCAGTGCCAGGCTGTGGTTGGGGAATTTGATGGGCCAAAGCCAAGCCCTAGTATGCAGATTGCTTTTGGCCCAGTTGCAGGGACAATTGGCTTAAACCCTTGTGTGGCTGTGAGGTGTTCCAGGCTAGTTAGTCACAGGGTCAAAAAATGTTTTATTTACCGGTACAGACATGGTCTTTGGGTCTTGATCCCACAATCAAGTTAGTGGGAGGAGGAGAAAGGGGAGTCTCTACTATGAGGACCGCTTTTGTAAGAGCCAGCTCCAAAAAAGACTGACAATTGTGTGGTTGCTGGCCTGAATTGCTTCTATATTTTACATTACACTGTCACTGAAGAAAAAAAAACTATAGTAGGGAGGGAGTAAGAGCTCAGGTCTTCTTATGTCCAGCTGACTCCCCAAAGTGGTAGTTTGTGGCCAAATTTTTAAATGAAAGAGGATCCTGACTCCAGTTCAAACAGAAAAGTTTGAGCATGCTTCTCTACAGAATAATTATCAGAGTGGTGGTTGTGGCACTGTTTAATAAAGAAAAATAATATGTAGCTTTTCATCTAATGCTCATCAAAAGCAAGAGCAAAGAGTCTGGTGTGGGATGAGGGATTTATGGTAAAGCTGAATTAGTGCACAAAATCTTCAGACTTAAACAATTATTTTCAAAAGGACCACAGTCATGTTCAAATACTTTTTCAGGGATTCAGCAACATACACTTGGTTAACCATTAACATTTTAATGCTTTTAAAATCAATATGTATAGCCTTTAAGAATAACAACCGTAAGAAAATGGTAGTTTAACATTGGGAATAAATTTCACTTTGTTATGACCGAGGCTGGTTTGTGGGTTTTATTGCATTACACTGTATGCAGTTTTCATCAGCTCAAACTGTCTGGCTCCTTATAACAGCTTGATTTAAGGATTTTGGACTAGTTTCCTTAGGGAACTGCAGCCTCAAAAAATTGAATTGTTAGCTGGTAGGAAAAAATTACAGAACATTTTTCAAAGTATACAGTGGTGAAGAAAGGAAATGATTACTTGGAGTTGGGGGCGTAGAGTGAGAAAGTGCCTGCCTCATGCATCTGTGGGTGGTAAGCCACAGTTAGTTTATACATTTACTTTGTTTCTTCATCTACCATTACTTAAATCACAAGGATTAATTGCAGTCATTTAGGTCAGCATTTCTCTGTTCTATAGAAAACTGAAAAAACAGAAGTTAACGTAATTTTGAAGGAGTTTCTCTGCATGTCCAGTGGACTAGAATAATATGCAACTAGAATAATAATTACCAAGCGCTCATTTTCAGCGTCATTTTTATGGTTAATCATGAATTTTAAGAGTGAAACCTTAATTGATAAGCAAGGATTAAAGCGTTCAAAAATATTGTTTCAAAAGATTTTGTTTTACTGCTGGCTTACCTCTACCACTTTGGGTTGAGTCAATCAGAACTCCCTCCTAGATTAATCGCAGAAGTAAACCATATTGCTAAAGGGTGGGCTGACTGAAAGCTAAGCAGATTCAAATGGAGACAGCTTTCATACAGGAGAGTCTCCCTTCATATTTCCCATATCCTTTTAAATATTTTTTAAAAAAAGACAATGGAAATAGAAGCTCAGTGTTTTAATAGCTTTTGAGTTATTTTCTGACTTTTAAAGAAAGTCAGTTTAAGTCCCATTGTACTTGCTATCAGAACTAATTTGGAAAATAATTAGGCAGACAGGGTCCAAGTTAAAATGTGAATGGGGAAAGAAGCATGGAATGGAGATCTTTGCAAATCCTACTTATTTAATCTTTTAGATATGCAAAAGAAGTGACAGATAGCAGCCAGAAACAAAAAACACAGAATGCAAAGGGAAAAAGAGGTGCTCCTTGGCCAAAGTAAAAGCTGAGCTAGGAAGTGGAGGATCAGTTTGCTGTGGGAACAGAAAGATCTTGGGACTTTTTCCAACAGATTCTGGAGTATAAATAACAAATGCTTGTCTGCAGCTCAAAATAAAGTGAACAAATCAGTTAGCTACAGAACTGCGATGGAGGTAAGGATTCTCTGTGCAATCAGGGAAGAATTACTGATGATGAAAAGGAAGGTAGAGAAACTGGAGTGCCAAAAATCTGACAATCACTGAAGGACGGAGTGGTGTGAGTGCTGGCAATATTTGGCTGGTTAATGAAGCCACTGAAAAGAAGGCTCTATGCCAGATCTAGGTGGACACGGTGCAAGAAGGGAGGCAGGGCTGATATTGAGCAGCTGGAGAGCTGGGCGATGAACTGTGAATAAATAAAAAACATGCAGGTGTCTGGCACTTTTCTCTCTCAGGAATAGAGCACTGGCATCATCTGAATCACAGAATACCAGGTTGGAAGGGACCCCAAGGATCATCTGGTCCAATCTTTCTTGGCAAAAGCATGGTCTAGACAAGATGGCCCAGCACTCTGTCCAGCTGAATCTCAAAAATGCCCAATGATGCGGAATCCACCACTTACCTGGGGAGATTATCCCAATGGCTGATTGTTCTCATTGTGAAAAATTTTCCTCTTGTGTCCAAATAGAGTCTCCCCAGCAGTAACTTGTACCCATAACATCCAGTTGATGCTCTGCAGTTATTAAACTTAACAATACAGGCTACTAAAGTGCAGAACTAAATCCATTGCTAGAAAAACTCCACTGCAGGCAATGGAAGTATCACAGAAATTATTATGGACCACCAGTACTGCAATTTATGTAGACTGATGCATGTTCAAGTAGCCAAGAGTGTAACTTTTAGCTTTAAACCTTGCCCTTCTCCCCTGGCAGTTTATCTGTACTTCAGCAACACATCCTTCATCGAAGGAGCTGAAAGCTTCTCTTTTTGTGTGTTTCTTTAAGTACCACGCTTCAGTTTTCATGTGATAAAGTATCCCTTCCTAATCCTAGCTCTATTTTAATTTATCAAAACACATGGACTCGAGTTTCCTGTTCCTCCTATTACCAAGAGATCTATTTGGAAGCGACACAAATCAGCGGAGAGACTTTTCCACCCTTACACATATGATTGATTATTCATACTGGGAAATTCTAGCCAATAAGTAAGTTTGGAAGAAACTAATTTTTTTGTGAATTACTTCGATGAAAGCACATTCATAGCTCTATTCATATATCATTTTCAGGTTATTTATTAGCAGTGGCTGCTTGTGACCCTAATTAAAGTAATAGTTGCAGGTGACCCAAAAGTAACGGAAGAATGATCATTTCCTGTGGCCCAGTTTCATGAACGCATTATCTTCCTTTAAACCTGAATTTCTGCATTGGGAACAATAACATACCAACACTGTCTAATGAAATCAACCTCAATTGCCATGACCTTTGGTTTACTCAACCTTTTGCTTCCATTGTTAATTATATGTGCATTATAGCTAGGGTAGAGGAGATGATTAAAAACCTATCAAGCTTACTTTCTTCTGAAGAAAGGGGGAAAGCTAACAAACAACCCTGGAAAGAAGTAAAGGGATAGAGCATTCATGAGAGATGAAAACTGAAATCTCTACAGCCTGGAACAGTGAAGAGATACAAAGCAAGTAGCGGGTAAGACATTCTTGGAAAAAGCAGAAAATATTTGCTGATGTACATAGGATTTGTTCTTACTTTGAGGCTTTTTTTCCTTGCATAATCAAGTGTAACATTGATAAAAGATTACAAGTTGTCAATCCTCTGAAAGATAATCAAATATACAGTAGTTGCAATAGGGGAAGTAGCTGGGTTCTTGCAAAACACCAACATCTTTTGGTCCTGAACTAGAGGATGTGCTTTCACAAATAAGAGCACAATCTGGAAGAGGGTGTAGCCTAGATGACAGGATACCTGTGTCAGAGGCAGGTCTTTGCTCTTTTCCCAGGCCTGGTCTCTTTTTGTAGGGACAGCTTCTGATGCATCATAATTTGAGCCATTCATTAAGTTTGAAGGGCCAGTGAAAAAAATGTATTCTGCCTGATGCTGATTCTGGCACAAACGGTACCTTCCCTCACTGGGAACTGGTCTGGGCAATGGGCATGGCTGAAGTACATTTTTTTTCAGCTGGATGATAACTTTTACAGACAGATGATTCTTCAGCTAGATAAGTTCCATGGATGTGCTTCCCGGTACAAGTGAATGAGAATGAGTTGGGTGGGAAGAGGGGAAAAAAAACAACTCTACCTGTGACGTCTGATTTAGTCCCTGGCTTGCCAGTTTCATAAGGCAGGAACAGAGCTATCAAAGGCTGCTGTGGACATAGCAGGCTCTGAGCTGTGACAATGGCATGATGAGACAAAGACTTTGGTGAGAAACTGTCACAGATCTCTTACTTCCTTCTCTCAGGATGCAGCTGCTACTCAGTTTCCCTTTCGAGTAAGACAGTGTAGCTCTGTAGCTTAAAGAGAAGAGGTCTTTAGGATACCTTAAAAATATTCTTCAGTGCTCACTCAACAAAACAGTCCCAAATGGGACCACAGAATGGTTGAGTTTCAAAGGGACCACTGGAGATCACCTTTGAGATCCTCTGCTCAAAGCAGAGTCACCTACAGCAGGGTACTCAGGGCCACATCCAGTCCAGTTTTGATATCTCCAAGGATGGAAACTCCACAACCTCTCTGGGAAACCTGTGCCAATGTTCAACCACCCACAGAGTAAAAAAGTAGGTTTTTTTATGTTTAAATGTAATCTATGTTTCAATCAGTGCTCATTGCTTCTTGTCCTATCAGTGGATACCACTGAGAAGAGCCTTCTTCAAGCTAAACAACCCCAGCTCTCAGCCTCTCCCTGTATGATAACTGCTGCAATCCCTTAATCATCTTACTGACCCTTCGCTGGACCTGCTCAACTTATTATATAGATATACAGGACTATAACTTCACAGTGAATAGTCACAGCTGACAAGTACTTTTGAGAAACATATGCCTTTCCCAGATGACAGTCACCTGGTCTGAGTGCATAGTTCAAATATTTGACATTGTTTAACAGTTAGCAGTGCCCTTCTTACCCTTTAAAACATATTGATAACTTTCACTGCTTCAGAATCTGCCATATATAGAAGTTAACCACAGTATTGCCTATTCTGGCTTCTCTTCAAACACTGATTGTTTCTAGGAAAATCTGAAAAAAGCACTGCAAATATATCTTCCAAGATCTTGGTCTCTACCAAGTTCCTTTGAGTCTGCAGGATTTAATGAAAGATTCAGTTTTACTTTTGAAAGGAGAGTTACTAAGAGAAAATACTTTCTTTCCTGGCGCCAGTTAGCTGCAACAAAAGACCCTTTAAGGCAGATTTATAGCTTGCAACAATCTTGTTTGAAGAACAGGTCATTCTAGGAGTGTATCCCAAGATTGATGTGAGTGGTAAACTTGAGATGCGTTCTACAAAAAGGGACAGACATCAAGAAAAAACTAGAAAAATGTCTATCCCTTTTCTCCTTATAAGTCATGTTGACTTTGATAGATAGTTTTCACAGGGAGAGACCTGGGTTGCTCTATTCTTTCTATGAGACAAACCCCAGAAAGAGCATGCACAAAGACTGAAAAGAGTCTTAGAGCAATGAGAGGCTTCATACAGATGAATTTCAGATATAAGAGTGTTATAAGCGCTTTTTCTTTGCTGTTGGTGCAAAACTGGGAGGAGTGGTTGATAGATCAATCAGTTACATTGCCATTCAGAGGGACTTGGATGGGATGAAGAAATGGGCTGAGGGGCATCTTCTAAGTTCCACAAAGAGTAGTGGCAAGTCCTGCACCTGGGAAGGAACAGCCACATGCACCAGCACATGCTGGGGGCTGACCATCTGGAAAGCGGCTTGGCAGTAAAACAGCTGGGTGTCCTGGTGGACATCAAGACACCAACACAAGTTACCAATGTGCTCGTGTGGCAAAGAGGGGCAACAGTATCCTGGGCTGCTCTGGAACAGAGAAAAAGGCGTATCACATGACCAACAGTCTCCATGTCTTCTCATGGATGAAGATCTTTCTCTGCCAGTTGGCTTGAGGTAGCCAAGCCAAGATCTGTACTATCAAACTCTCTAGATTTCAAATAGTGTCCAGGTACAACCTCATAATTGGAAATGGTGAGTCGCCCTTTGCTAACTTCTGAGCTGTGCCCTAGAATGGCTGAGGAAAGAGCTAATGGGTTCAGTGTTTGTGTAGATGAGTAAGTTCCTGTGTTCGGACCCATCTTCTGGCGGTTTAATTTACTGCTGTATGTGTATCCATATGTCTCTCATTGCAGTATCTGAATGCCTCACAGCCATGTCATTAATAGATTTTATTTCTTATGACAGTCATGAAAGAAAAAAAAGTATTTTTCTAATTTTACAGATAGGAGATGTATTCTAAAAAATTTATTTTCTTATTGCTGATGGCTATGTGCCTGGGTTGGGAAGTGAAACACAATCGCTTTATTTTCAATAGTGGCATATTAATTAGAATACTTTTTCTTAGAAAGTAAAATGTTAACAATTTAAGCAAATTAAATTTGAACATGCAAATTTAGAAGTTAATCAGGTCATTAGCAAAGCTGACACAACTGAACATTTAAAGACTTACTATACATCACAGAGATCTGAATAAATAAAACATCAGCTTTGAGTGCTGCTACAAGAGAACATCTGAGCACATCATGTGTAGAATTTTACAATTGAAGAAAGTGTTCAGCTTTGCATTAAGCCAAGGGGAATCACAGATTTGATGTATTAAAATAAGCACAAGTTTCTGCAGCTTTCATTACCTTTCAGTTCAAAAACCATACGTGTACATAAGTTTACACATTTTGTTATAACTTGTACATCACTGATATACTAAGCCATCGTATGATAGTTCTTTGGGTTCTCTGTAAGGATATTCTAATGTCAGATTATGATCTGACTAGAGGTAAACCTCCCAACAATCCAACATAAATTTGAAAGAATTGTAAAATTCACAGTGCACTAAACACATTTAAAATATAAGTCTTGAGTGAACAGGAGTGAACACCACTGTCGTTGCATGAAATAAATATCCTACATCAAGAAAATTGTGGTGAAAAATTGACCAGTTTTGAAGAAAAATGTCAATTTACAAAAGGAAGAGTATTCCAAAGTTATTGATTAAATGTAACATAACAGAAACACTCAGTTTACTTACTAAAAGTAAGTAAATTCACTACCCTAAGTTCATCACAATTAAGTGTTCATTTGGAGTGCTTCATGAGAGTAGTTCAACAGTCCCTGAAGGACTGAAGAATTTTTTTGATGGCTTAAGAAAATGGATTTTTTATTTATTGGTTACTGCTTTAAGATGATAGTCAGATGAGATCAGCGTTCTCCTAATTGTACGTGCTACACTCTGTAGCAGTGCCACTTGTCACTTAGCATCCTTCCAGTGAGTTACTTTTGGTACTTACAAAAATATTAGCCTCACTCCAGGGATACAGAATTAAGACGTAAAAGAATAAATTGTACATCACCACTCAGTGAATCACCAACAATATTAAATGTAGAACCAAATGGAATTCGGGGAATCCATTCTGCCTGTTAAAAATTCTCTCTCCCATGGGAATCAGATTCCCTCACTGTTCTCTTTTTGTAGCATGAGAATGAAAACATCCCTTAACGAAAGGCTTTAGAGAAAAGAATTTTTCACAAAGTTTGTTAACTACAACTCTTACTGTCGTTCTAAAAAATAAAATTGCCCATCTGAGGAAGAGTCAAGAAAGCTTAGAGAACTGACTCCCTCAGCATGCCATTTTCTCAGTATAGGGGACAAATACTGGGATTCCCATACTTCAGCTTGACAACATGCTGTGTAGCTACTTAACAGCTAATAGTGGAACCCTCAGAGGAAAATTAAATGGAAACCAAACCACAATGAGGTGTTTTCTGTAACTCCGTAATAGATATAGATATAGAACACTTCCTACCCTTCATTATAGCCCTTCTTAGGTCTGGATATCTAGCTCTGCTTATAAATTCCTCTGCCATTCAACCATAAACTGACACTTAATAAGGGGAGACAAGTCTCATACAGCTCTGCAGAGCCATCCTATTGTGCTGCACCAGACCTGGGAACATCTAAATAACATATACGCTAACACAGCTGGAAGTCTGAAGAAAAAAAGATTCCTTTTCTTTCTTTTCTTTTGTTTAACTAATCAGGCAGCAACTATGAGGGGGAAAATACCAAAAATAAGGAAAGGAGGAGATAAAGGCTTTATCCCCTCATTATCTCTACAGTCAGAAAAAAAAGGAGTCTGTTAAAAACAGAAGAGATTTTCAACTGAGCCTGCATCCTCCTGCACTGATTTATCCTTCAGGCTCTGTTCCTGAAAGCTGAACTGTAGCCGTGCAAGTCTTCTACAACTTTTGTTTATTCAAAGGGACCTAGAGCTTAAAAAGCAAGTGGAGCAGGCAGAGAATAGGTGAAATAGATTATGTGGGGTGAACTCTTTTTCTTACTTGTTTTTTCCTACTCGACATCTAAGTGTAAAGTCTATTTGTGTAAGGGTTCATGCAAATAGAGAAAAAGACATTACCTTCAGTAAAGAGTTTACAACTCAAAATAAAAATGATGATTTATAAGAAGGTATCAGGAGACAATGAGATAACAGTGATCACAGCGCACCAGTAATCTAACTGTTGTCATATTTTCTGCAGGGATTATGGAAGAAGTGTAAGGGACCTATCTGATAAAGGATAACAAAATGACCTTGCAGCAGGGAGCTCCTACTAAGTGTGAGGAACAACACAGGAAGAATCACTAAGTTTTACTTTTTTTTTTTTCTTTCTAAATTTTAACAAATAGGCAAAGTAGAGCCTGACCCGAGACAGGAACTGACATCTTACTAACAAACTATTTCATTAACAGCTACTGAGTTCAGTGGGGAGCAGTATGTGGACTGGCAGTCAGAGATGTGACAGTGCTGCCCCTTCCCAGAGCCGGCAGTTGTCACCTGCTCTCTCCTGCATGAGTGCTCCTGCTGAATCCTTGTTGATGTGAAAAAAGTAGACTGGGAGCAAATCAAACTCTTTGAAATGAAGCTGTTCTCTCATTCCCCCTTCCTTCCCCACCCCAAGGCACTCCTGACATCCTACAAATTTTGTATAAAGCTAATTGTCCCTTCTCTCCAGAGACTCCATCAAACAATGCTGCTATTGTCTGAGACTTCCAATATGTTTACCCCAGGACTCAGCAAGGCAAGTGAAGAGCCTTTCCTCAATACACTTTGAAGAAACTAAATAACCTCTTATCCCTTTGCTACTTACATTTTGTGTTAAATGCCACAAAAGTTGCACACTCTTTCATGAACTTTCACCAGTACTCACCACTAAATAAATCTGTTGTTTCAAAAACCATCAGGCCATCATGCAAGTGACCTGCAAACTATTGTTTGCACAGTTGCTAATAAATTCACTTTTGTGCAAAAAAACTCTACCTAACCAGGAGCGGTCTAGCAGCAGAGCAACTCTCCTGTCCTCTTGGAGTACCCAGGAGACACAATAGCATAAGAGAGCAATTCTTGGGATTGAGAAAATTAAAGACAGGCCCTATTTATGTAAAATGCAAGTTTAAGGAAGGAGATGATTCATGTCAATAAGCAATTAAGTATTTATAAGGTAATCCAGGAATCAAGATCCGGTGATGGCAGAGTGGAGTGGAGGATTTTCTCTGATTTAAGATTAGGAATAATCAGGATTAGATACAGACATTAAATGGTTTGAGCGCACAAGTTCTGCAGAGTTAGGATCCCCAGAAATATGATTTTGCTCAATAACACATTAAAGAATTTTTGACATATATACCCATATACAAACCTGGCCTTGCATGGGGATAGATATCTCCCTAATGGTCTACTGAAATATTTATATAAGGGCATAATTTCTATATAAATAGATCAATATTAGTTCCTTTATGGCTGGGTTCTGATTCCCTTACAAGGAAGACTATTCTGCTTCATTATCTGATGCCCTTGCTATAAATAGAAAACTATTAAAAAATATTATTGAACCTCTGTTCCCATTTTAATGAGGGATTTTTTTTAAGGATAGAGACAAAAAAAATAACATATTTCTCTTGTATAGATATGGCTGCATGTACCTTTGTAGATGAATATGTTTAGTTGATAATTTTTGTTGCTTGATTAATTATTTAGGTATTGTATGGAAATCAAAGTTTCAGATTAAAATAGCTATTGTCTGCTTTTATGAGCAGTCAGAAACTAGGTCATTGCAAGAACTGAGAACAGCCCAGTAGTCTGTCACAGGTCTGTCATATTCTATGTTTTTATGTGTAGGTAATACAGTATATTGTTACTGTGAGATCTGGCATGTCTTATTCTAGCACAGCCCAGTTTCAGTTGTGTCAGCTGTGAAACTTGCCAAGGGAAGTAGAAGCCAAGCACAGTCTGTGGGTGTTGGGCTGCCTTAGCAATTTTTATGTCACAGCTCAGAAGGCTCTTGACCTCATGCCCTAAACCTCCTTGCAGATACGTATGAAATTTTCAAAATTCAAGGTCAAAACTCCGGGTAAGCTCCACAGAGCACAGTCCTGGTCCATGCAGCCCTGCAACGTAGCCAGGACGTGTGGCCTGAGCACAGGGTTCTGCTGGTTGTGTTTTCTTCATGGGAAACTCATTCCAGTCCCTGGAAGACAGCAGTAGGCAATAAAATCAACTCCTCTGTAGTAATTATCTGCCTGTAGCCTTCTGCTGCTGCTGTTTCCTCTTCATTCCTGTCTTCTTGTCCCTGACAGCCATTCACATCATGGGGGTGGTGTGCCCTTGCTCTTTGCTGTCAGGTGCCCTCTCGGGCATCCCAGCCATACTACAGGCAGCAGCTCGCAGGAGAGTGTCACTTTTCCTTGCTGCTGGAACTCAAGTTACAAATGACCAACGCATGAGAAAACTTTGCCAAATGGTCTGTTGTTGTGTGCCACTTTTTGGCTATGGGCTACATCTTCTAGCACTTTACCATAGCTGCTTTTATCATAGCTTCATTTGCCACTGTTTAATGTTTTTATACATACATTGTATTCAGAAGAACTGACCTATAAATAGTGAGGATTTTCCCAAAACATATGAAGTAGGCCATTCATCTTACTGATTTCTCTTAGGTGGCCCCAAAGAGTCCAAAGAGGGAAATGAGTAACAGCCTAAAATAATAGCTCGGATTGATGTAAAACATTCTGCTTCTTGTCCTGCACACCCCTTCCTCTCTTCCCAGGATCCAGACCCCTGCCTTGCTCTGAGGAAGTTAATGAGATGATGACATAAACAAGGGTAACAGGACTGGGTATTTTTCCCAACCATATATATATGTTTTAGATTATTAACTCTTCATTTACAAAGTTGTTTTCACTCATAAAGTTGAATTCTTTGGCAACAGACACAACCCAACGACAAACCTCTCCAAATAACATTAGATATTATAAAAAAGAAAAAATACTATATTCAGAAATAAAAATAAAGTTACTGTTTATTATCATTATTAATTGTGGTTTAGTGCTCAAGGTTTGTCAGGTGTTTAGAGAGTAACAGAGAATGAATGACCTTTCCTCTCAAATCTAGATGTGTAAATTCACTCTTCAAAATTGACACTCGCTCAACCTCCCCCTGTCATATGTTCCCAAGCCATGGCACCAAATAATCAGCTCCCTCCAGGATGTATCCTCAAGTTAACCTGCATTTTTTTTCTGGCTCAGGAGTGCCATAGGCCAGGTCAGCTGAAAGGCCAACTGACCAGCTGCATCTGGCAAGAAGGACTAGGGAGACCACAAGGTTGAGGAGCAACCATCAGTACGTGCTGGAAAGCAGAGTCCCCAGCTACAGTTTTGTCCCTCAGCAGGTCCCTTGTTGCATGATCCAGTGCTTCAAGGAGGGAGTGAGCCACAGGAGTCTTGTCACATGTCCAAATTCAGGGAGAAAAAAGTAGGCAACGAAGATGTTTAGAGGTCTGAAAATTTCAAAATCCAAACATGGGTTTTATGTAGTACAGAAGAACATAAAAAAGAAATCTGGAAAAACAGCTTTTTATGGTTTTTTGGAAGCTGAAACCACGATAACACCAAGAATCCTGTCCTTCCATGGCCTTTGCCATGAGCTGTTAAAAAGAAACCTTATCTTAAAGTACAGGACATCCCCATTGCCTGGCTAGCTCTTCAGACACACTACTAAGCCACATCCTGCCTTCTGGGAAACACTCTAGTGCAAGGAGGAAAACGAGACTGCAACGGAAAACTGGTAACTCTACATGTCTCACTGGGCTTGGGTTGGTTTGTTTTCTGCCTGTAAGTGCCCAAAGTGATACTGGAAGCTGATGCAGAGGAGAAAGATGAGGGCAGTGGCTTTGGGTGGGCATGTCTTTAAGACCAAAAGAAGTGGCAGAGGAGGAAGATAAGGAATGTGGTGGGTAAGTTTAGGAATGCAGGGCAGGAAACGGATTGTGAATTAGCATCTTGCCATGGGGGGAAGGTACACATTGTCTATCATCATCACTGTCAATGTTTGAGACTGATGTTGAAAGAAACATTGATTTATAACTTTGTCTTAAAATGCTAAAACTAGAAAATCACATACTCAGAACAGGTGAAGAAGTGAATAACATTTAAGAAGCTGATTAAGCATCAGGCAAGGAAAGGAAACTCTCTTTAATGGAATACAGTAACTCTATTAGCCGTCTTCAAAGAAACTTGAGCTCAGGTTATACTGACCAATGCAAAGTTACCCACGAAACCAAGTGCTCTAGGAGCTTCTGGTGTAAGAGCTGAGGAGCTACACTAATCAATTTCACTACACAAACAAGCTCTTTAAATGGCAAATTATAATAGGCTGTGTTTAGAAATGTTGAAAAATATAAACACAATTAACTGACTGATCTGAAAATTTGGTTTTTGTATGTTGGAAGCATTGGACATTCTGCAGAAAATAACTACCTCAGATATATGTTTAGATAAGTTCTGGTATTTCATTGTCTTGCTGACATTTTGTATTTCTCCAGTGCTACTCATTACAAAATAATTGATGAGTACTAAATCAATGCATGTTAACTCCTGAGTCTATGATTCTATATCCCTTGTGACTGCAGTAGTGGTCAATATGTCTGGTTGCTTTTCAGAGAAGTTCACAGGCAGGAATGGATTTTGTACCAAAAACCAGACAGATTCCAGACAAATTACAAGACAGAAGTTGAGGGAAACAAGAAACAACAGCTTTTTTTCCTTTACCCTTTTACTTTTAGTATTTGCAAAAGATTACTGTAAATAAAGGATACTGTTCTCGTACGTGGTGTATCAGGAAAAGCTTTAACACCCCAAAATATTTTCCCTCCTACATTTTGAAACACCCTATCAATTTATGTTCATTTTACAAAGCAAAGAACAGATCTCAGCAAAACACAAGTCATCTTTCAGTAAGGCATACAAATAACCTACTTTTGCAGAAACGCTTACCCCAGATGGCAGGTGACCTTCAGCCATGGGATGCAGATTCACACTTTTGGAGGCTCCACACCAGTCCGTCTCCCTCCTTGCCCTGTATGAGTGCATTTTGGCTGCTTTGGGGGAAGTATTAGGTAGTTGCAGGGTGGTGTTTCTGCTCTCTGTCGGCTACTCACCACTCAAAACCCCAGAGCCAAACCCCACAGCATCTTTTATCTGCACACTAGGATGCCTGCTCTCTCTGTATAAAGCAGAAGCAAATGTCCCAAGAGAGACCAGCAACCATCAAACGGTGCATTATGAAACCTGAAGACGCAGCAGGTGAATTAAATTTTAAGGCCAAAGTAACTTTAGGAAAAGTGCTTTCACCTAATACCTGCGTGACAAGATTTGGACAGCTTCAGTTAGGTGGTTTGTAAGGCTGGAGGTGTGAGGTGCAGGGGAGGACCACAGCTGGTGTGAGAAGCCTGTAAGATGGGAGCTTAGAGCCTGCCTGCCAGCAAGGAGCCGAGATCCAGTGAAGGCACTAAAGGTTCAGGGCTTAATTTCCCAGTAAGTGTTGTCATGCCTCGGGGTATTTCAGCTACAAGTTGCTGTGTAAGGGTTTTAATTGTGTTACGGGCAACCTGTCTGTGATTGCTGAGGGAGCAAATGCTGCAGCTTGTCATTGCATCTCACAACGAAGGAACCAAAAGCAAATCTGTGTCAAAGCATCTTTTGGTGTTTTGTCTGTTTTTTCAGAGTGTGGGTAAGACCCTGCTGGGAAATTCGACTGTTGTGGCAAGGTCTCTGTGCAGATCCTCGATAACACTTCAACTTTTTCAGCACAATTACAAGCCTGTATGGACTGCAGAAAGAAAGGGCTGAGCAGAGACACAGAAGCTGTCAGCAGTTTTGCTGCAGAACAAGAGCAGAGCAAAGCAGCACAGCATGGACAACAAGCAGAAACAACAACAGGAGGTTGCAACTGATGGCAGCAGCTAATGATAAATGTGGCTAGTGTGAGCAACCAGTACCAAACACAAGAACATTGCTAGTGGGAGTATCTAGAGACAAACAGAGCATCCCTCGAAAAAAGCAATGGAAAGCACAACTCCTTTTTCAGCTTTCCAATGGCCAGCTATGGGGGACTAGATTGCAAAGTATTCCAGGAAGAACGATCAATATCTGTCACTTGCATGTCTCCAAACTTGGATTGGAAATGGAAATTGGACTTTCTTATTACCTTCCAGGCATTCAGAACTGTAGAATGAGAGCATGGTCAAGCATATTAGAAAAACAAAACCAGCTTTACAGGAAAAAGTCCGAAGTCCACCTTGTCTGATATCCCAGATCTGACAGCAGATGCTTAGAGTAAGACTGTAAAAAAAAGGGCAAGCGGGGAATGACAAATTCCTGCTATGACCTTCCTGTGAGTCTCAAGCAGAAGGGTTAAATCTTCAGCGTTTTTTTCTAGTAGAAACAAATGTGCATAGGGACTGTATTTGGAGCTGATCATTCGTTTTTCTGAATATGTTTATGACTAGAAATATTATTCTAGATTACCTTGTCCACAAAAGTTTCAACACGATGAATAGTTTTTCCCTAACTAGTTACTTATCAGGAAGGAGCCAATCAGAATAATCTACTGTAATTCATTAAGGCTGACATCTTGTGGTTGCTTTTTGTATGCCGCCTTCTGCTCGAGTTTCTTAGAAAAGACTGAATTTCTCCCTTGGCTTAAATAGCTATTGTACATCTTCTCTATGTCACTGATTGTGCATTAGTTACACAATCCTAAAAATTATTCAGCAACCCCAACAGGGAGCTGAGAAAAGGAGTGTTGTGGTTTGGGACAGACCGGCCACTGAAACGAATGATATCAAAATGCACTTCAATTTTTTTCTTCAGAGCTTGCTGGTTTTGAATTGCTAATGTACAAATGTCGTCTTACCGCTGTAATCACAGCCCTCTTTAACGCGTCTCTGTTTATGCGCTGATATTTGTCAGATTAAATATTTTTAAAACGATTAGTAATCCTACCCTGCAACACTAAACAAATGTAAAGGCATTGGCTAGAGTAACAAGGGAGTAGTCTGTCTGTTGTGGGTTAAAAGCTACCAGCGACCAGCAGAATGCATGCAGTGAACCTGCCTTTTGCATATATTTTGTCAAGATAGTTCCTGGGAGTGCTGCTGTGCTCCCCAAGGTCTCATCGTGTATTTTATTGTGGTGCAAGTGTAAAAGACACACTGCCAATGTCTGCAATACAGGATCTATTTCAGAGCATGAAATACTATTATCGCCAAACAATTGCTGCATTATTTTTTCTAATCTCAAGAATCGTGTTGTAATATGAGGCCACATCTCCGTATTCTTCTGAATATAAAGGATAGATCAACCCAGTATTTTCTCACGTGTATGTAATTCATCCATTTATTTATTTGCTTGAGAAAAGAAAGGAGGCTGCCTTCCTTTGAACTTTTCTGAGTGACAGAATGTCTCTGAACATTATCTCCCAACAACTAAAATTTGCACAGTTTTAATAGACTTCCAAGAAGGAAATCAGTTGATCAGGATCAAATTAATAGATTTTGGTTATCCTTCAAAATAGAATCAATTTGAGAATGACAGCAAATAGTGTCAGTCTGAATGCAATTTTTACAGAGTTAACGAGGACAGGAAACAGGGAACCATAATGAAAATCTCAGTATATTGTAAACTCTAGATTTGCAGCAAATGCAACAAAATAATTAGTTCCACCATTCATTTAATATGCTTAGGTTGTTGTTCAGGATGTAATGTAGTATTTCAGCATTCTTCACCTCGCAGGTTTCCTTATTGTGACCTCTGCTCAAGTATAGAGATAATGAATTACAGGACCTTAAGTCATTATTACTATTGCAAAACTGTAAATATGCATGTTCTAGAAACATGAGAGAATATAAAGAAATTGCCATAATTATCTGGAGGAAAACCGCCTCACATCTGTAGGGAGCTGCAGCTGCACAGAATAAAGTTGCGAACACAACTAACCAATGAAGTGGTAGGGAAAACATGACAGCCAGCAAGAATCTTATTAGAATGGCATCACCAAAGTTAGACAGACAAGGACAGATTGATTATTGACTTCTTATTGCCCAAGCAGATGTTTAAATAGTCATGTCTTCACTGATTCCACCCAAGCTAATACCAAGAGAAGCATAATGATTAGCACAAAGGCTTGTGTCTATGTCTATCTTACCCTTTGGTATTTTCTAGTCAAAAGTGCTTTGTGCAGAAGATGGGTTTTACTAAAAGAAAAGTGATGCTGTTTTTTAACTATGAGATACAGTTGTAAGCTTTCCAAGCTCCAGTCAAAATATTGCAAAGTTAAGGGCTATGACATTCTGAAAATAGTTCAGAGTATCTTCACTCTAATCCTTGAGCCTGTGGATTTGTTTTGAGGATAGAAAAACTTCCTTTCAAAAAATGAATATATATCAGAAATGTAGCAGAAATACAGCAGAACTAACAGCGTTGCTTCAGACCAGCAGCATGGACGTATTAGATAAAGAGAGTTAAAAAATATATCTTTAAGCCTGAACGCTTTGTTACTGAGAAATTTCAGCAACTCAGCTTTAAGGAAATGTAGGTAGGTGTCAAGTAGCACTAACTGCTCCACTGAGAATAGAAATGGATGCTGCACAAACTGTAATTGATGGTCCATTCCTTTAGGAATGTTGTTGAGAGTCAGTGTACATCGTGTGGGTTGTAAAATTAGACAACAACATTTTTAACCTTATTTTGGGTTCAAATTAGAATTAAAACAAGTTAAAAAAAGATCTGATTAGCAGCACTGTCATAAATCTCAGAAAGAGAAACCAGGATTTAGTATAGTTCATATAGCAAAGCAGGAAAGAAATAGAAGGAAAGAATTCAAGAGTTCAATAATGCAGATAAAACCAAAAAAAGTGATGGGGAGTTTCTCTGATGTCCTGACCCACAGCTGCCTACCTGTCAGCTGGCAGAATCAAAGCAACTGTAGTGCTCTCTGAGCCTTCTCAGTGAATGTTCTCCCTTGATGAAATGTCTTCATAATAAAATGAAAAGAAACCCAGTCAAAGTATACACAATTTGTACTTTTCTAGAACATGGTTTTCAGTATTTAGGGAAGATATTAAAATGGTTTTAAGAAATCCCATTAAGTGATTATAAAACCAGTATTTTTTTACATAGGATAATATTCCTCAAAAAAAGACAAGACATAGAAATAACGTATCTTATTTTGTGACAATAATAATAACAATTATTATTATTATTACAGCCTCTATTAGTATTGCTTAGAGCACCTATAGCACAAATAATGAGGCTCAGAACTCAAATCTGAACACAGCCAAGTTCACATTTCATTTGGCAGTAGAAATAAATGTAGACATAATCCATACTATTATTGTTGTCTTATAAATCCCATTGACAACAAAGTGAGGTTGCATTGATTGTTTTTAAGATGTGTATGCAAATGAAACAATTGATTTCCAGTTTGGATAACAGATAAAAGTGAAACAGCTTAACGCTGCATTTTCTTACCCTCAATACTATTGATAGCAAGGCTAAAGATAGATTTTAGAATCTGAAAAGCATCTGGAAAAACAAGGATTCATGTACATGTGTATAAAGCCTATCTATCCAATGATACACAGCTAATATATCCTGAAAAGATCACTGTAAATTTCACTGCGGTAGCATTTTACATGGTCAGATGTACTAAAATACAACTGTATGAATTAGTGCACAGGACAGATGCAGCTGCGTTAGCAGTGGAATTCACAGAGATATATATAGATCCTTCATCATTGTTTTCACTGGGATTATACACATTTCTCTGTCTGGATTGGCTTGATCTGATTTCCTCAGCGCCCTAAGAGCATCTATCCAGCAATAAGAGAAGTCCTCTCAAGAGCAGAGGGAAAGCAGAATGGACTTGTTTTCTGTGAATGTCTTATGTTCTTTGATGATGACATAGGAAAGAGGAAGGTAGCTGAAGTAGGTGTCTGTGAATTAAGTTGATCTCTACTATAATTCTGCAAAGGTTCTCCGTTACATAGCCTCATCTTCAGTGCAGGCAAGTTCCTGCACAGAAGTTGCAGGCAGTTTCCACCCTCAGTCTGATGGTGTGTCCAGAAGAAGCCGGCTCAGCCCACAAGGAGCACGTGGCTGATGGGAAAAATGGCTCCAAGCCACACTCCGAAGATGTGCTGACTCCCAACACTGCAATGCAGCAGAGAAGAAAATCTCTGCTGGCAGAGCAGCTTCCAGGAAAGACTCAAGTTGCACTCAAGAGTCCACTGCTAGGGAAGGGAATCAAGGCTAATGGAATTGCAGGAGGAAGCACATCGGATCATGCCTGCCTGTCTGGAGTAGCCCATAAAAATATCATATTCTGTTAGATTTTTAGTTCATACGTTGATGAAACATGAGCTAACATGCTATCTGCTCCTTCAGTATGAGTGGCAAACAAAATAAGAAAAGATATTCTTTTACCTGTTTGTAAATATTTAATGATATTTTTCTCTTTCTTCTATGCTGTAGGCCAACTAGCCTAAAGTTCTTATCATCTTATATGTCTGTATGAAGAATGTACAGAGGAAAAACAGTGAAAGAACTGAAGGTTTTTATTTTTACTTAGTACTGCATTCCCTTTCTGACAACAATCTGCATTCCTCCATATTCTGAAAATAAAATAATTTTCATCACTTCAGAAGACTTTGCTCCTAGCAAAATAAATGCCAAGAGCTCCACAGTTTAAAATGTTTTGATGGTATTATCTTTCTGAAAAGAAACACAGTCTGTCTCTGGTCTCCCCTGAGAATGCCCATGGCAATGAGCTTCCTGTAAAATCCAGGAACAGCGTTTCTCTCGCAGGGCTGATAATTGATTTGAATTCATTCACTGTGAAGACAAATTTGACCAACCGTTCTTAGGCAGTTGAACACGACATCTTTAGATATATGAGTGCAGTGGATAGATATCTTAGTGTCTGCTTATCTCATTATTGAAGAGAATTCTGCTGACTGCATTCAATCAGTAAATGACTTAAAAGCTATAAGCAGAAAGTTGGGAATCTTAGTCTTTCCTTGGGATGGCATTTTTTATCTTGACACCAAGGAAGTTAATAAAATTTGGATGTATCATTGATGATACCTGTCATGGTGTAATTCATTTTAGCTAATTTTACTACTTTCAGCTAATTTTAGTGACTAAAAAGTTTTCAGTTTGAGACCTAGTCTTACTACAGGTATCTTACAGACACCTCAGAAGGTGTTTCATTCCTGTGTAAAACCAATTTCTAAACTAGAAAGAACTAATTACCACCTAATTCTCCATGGCAGTCAATATAGACATGGACAATAGCAATACCACTGGAAAAGTACAGTCTTCAAATAGGAATTCCTAGTACATAATAGCTGCTCACAAAGTTGAGCTGAGGCTTTTTTGGATGATGGAGTCTACTATAATATCGTCTACTAAAAAGGAGGATCTTGGGCATTTATGCAGCCCTCAAACCAGCTGGGTGTATCTGGAGTTTAAGAGAACCTCTGAAGGTGATACTGAAATTTGTGACCCCTGACACTGAACACTGAGGTCATGTTACTACTACCTGGTTTGCTTTTGGGCCTCCACTGGCTTTTCCTTCCTTGAATTTTTATACAGCTGTTAACCAAAGAAGATGTTAGACTTCAAGAGATACTTTTCCTTGTAGACGTCTTCCTGCTACAGTGGAAAGAATAAGGCTTCAAAGCTGCAAATGCCCATCACCACGTCCTGTCTGTTTGGGAATATCTTAGCAAGTGGGAATGAGTTTGTGCAAGAAACAAGAAGAAATGGCACTCATGATGGCGATTGTTTACTTGTTGACTTTTATGTTTCTACAGTTTTTGTTCTGGCACTTTTGCTGGGATTTAAGTTACATGGACTTGCTGATATATCCCTAGGTTTTCCTTCTTCACGCTGACAGGTACCATGCCTGCTCTTTTCAAACACCACCTTTCCTCCATGAGTCCAGTTCAGTTAGGTCTTGACAAGTCCTAGGAGGGAGTTCATGAGGCGCAGTTGACTTCAGAGCACCTAACTAATCTTTCCTTAGTCTGTTCTCAGAGTATAACATATTCTCCCTGGATTCAAGTGCTTTCTGTGCTTGGTTGCACTTGGGAGCAACAACTGAAAGAAAAAAAGATGACAAATAATTTATGAACACTTGTTCTTTACTTCTCATGTCTTACTCTACAAATTATTGCTGTTATTAAATGTTGCTTATATGTTTTTTAGGTTACAGCTCCTAAATCTTCCTTTTCCTGCGTTTCTTCTAAAGTGCTAGCAAAGTCAATCACACTTTGCATCCTTGCTACATGCTCCCTTCTCCATTTTCAGTAACGCTTCAGGTTTAAATCTCCAAGAGTTTGGCTGGTGAGAACCCAGTTTCCCCCAGCCTGGGGTTTCTCTGATCCTCACTGTAGCCTGGCTGCAATTCCAGGTGCCCCATCCTGGTCCAGCACTTTTTCCAGGTGCCATCATCTCCTGTAGCCCTGGGGAAATGAAGGCCCTGAGGCCACACTGGCAGGGTCACTCTTTGGGGGCAGTTTCAAAAGGCAATAATTTTTTTTTTTTTCCAAAAACTGTAAGAATGAGATGTTTAAATATCTGCATTCCACAGGCTTTGAAAACTTATCCCCTTTTCTTTTGTCCTGGGGAGACGTTACAGCAGCCTGCCAGTACGTGAAGGAGGCCTACAGGAAAGCTGGAGGGACTTTTTACACGGGCATGTAGCAACAGGACATGGCAGGGTAATGGCTTCAAACTGGAAGAGGGTAGACGTAGACTAGATATTAGGAAGAAATTCTTTACTGTGAGGGTGGTGAGACACTGGAACAGGTTGCCCAGAGACCCCATCCCTAGAGATGTTCAAGGCCAGGCTGGATGGGGCTTTGAGCAACCTGGTCTGGTGGGAGGTGTCCCTGCCTACAGTAGAAAGGTTGGAACTGGATGAAATTTAAGATTCCTTCCAACCCAAACCACTGTATAATTCTATGGAAATAAAGTAACCGCCGCCTCTCCACAGGCCCTGTCCCGGCCCCGCCCGCCGCGCATGCGCGCCGCCGCCCCGGCCTCTGAGCATGCGCGGTGCGGGCCGGGGCCCGGCGGCGGCCTGGGCGGCCTGAGCGCCGCCGCCATGGGCTGAGGGGAGAGGCGGCAGCGGTGGAGGGGTGGCAGCGGCTCCAGGCTGGGCGCCCCGAGGATGGAGAGAGCCATGGAGCAGCTCAACCGGCTGACGAGGTCCCTGCGCCGCGCCCGCACCGTGGAGCTGCCGGACGGTAGGAGCAAGGGGCCGGCAGTGTGGCGGCGGTTTGCCCCGGGGCCGCGGCGGCCTCCCCGGGCCGGCCCGGTGGGGATGAGCTAAGCTGGGGGCAGCCCGGTGAGGCGAGTCGGGAGAACGGAAGGCGGCTCCTTCCCTCCGCCTCCGAGGGACTTTTTTTGGTTTTTTAATGGCAAAAACAGCAGCAGCGACGGCGTCCGCGTTCTCTCCCGTTGGTCGGTGTCTCCCCGGCGGAGGACGGCGGTGCCGGTCACAGAGCCCTGCCCGCGGCCGCCACCCCCGGGGCGCTCCGGGCTGCTGGGCCCTCCTTTTGTCTGCTTCTAAATCCTTTCCTGAGATGCTTTGTCGGTGACACATTAGCCATGACAAATCTTTGTGGGTTTGGTTGTGGTTTTTTTTTAGTAGTACTGAATTTTGCTTGAAAAGATGTTGGAAGTCGCTGTCACCATTCACAGCCTGTTTTTTTTCTTTTTTTTTTTTGGCTCTAAACTACTTCTCATGGCTGCTACCCACCCGATATCGGGATGGACTTGAAAAATATAGTCTCAGGCTCTTATGGCAGGTAGTTCAGTGTTCCAGCCGGGTGCAGCCTTTGGGAAGACCACCCCTGCAAAAGCTTTTCGATACGCAAAAGTTTCTGCTCCTGTGAGTCATGTGCTGTCATTGTACTTTCTTCAGGCTTTATTTTTATGGACGAGTCTTTGGTGGTCTGTCTGCCAGGTTTCATCTCCAGCGGTGGAGGAAAGGGAGTATTCTGTTCCTCTGTTTGGCCTTCCTGGCTGCTGTAGATGGACTTCCCCCTGCATTGAGCCGCTACACCCTTTCCTTATTGTCACTCATCAACAGTTTCAGTCTCTTCCAGTGCAGTTACTTGTAAATTGCAGTTACTTGTAAATTGCACAGAAGGACAGACAAGTTTCAGATGGATTTTGCTGCTTCCTGTAATCTCTTGAATGGCAGCAGTGAAAACTGACATAATACTGTTAATGTAAGCTTAGACTTACAAAAATAATGTAGTAGCGCCAGTTTAACTAATTGATGATGGTAACGTGAATAATGCTTAGCACAACCTGTGCTGGCTGGAGCTGCTTTAAGTTTACTCCAGTACTAGCGTAGGCAAATTCATTCTGAATTTGACTTCAGCGGTTTGCTTCTCATCTTGGGCATTATTATCTAACACTTCAGAGGTAATTATGTCTGTGCAATATGCAAGCCCTCTGACCTCCAGAACAAGTACTTCTCTTGCCCTGGAAGGAGGCAAGAGTGCAGAAGGAATGTCATCAAGGTGTTCTCTAAGAACTATATGAAACAAATCACAGCTGGACTGAAATTAGGAGATAAGTGGATTTCAGGCACTGAAGTCTCAAATTACATTCCAAAAACACCCCTCTATTCAATGCCTATTTAGCTTTGAGTGCATCTTAGCTTATTACATGGCTTCTTTCTTGACCTTGATGTTCCTTAGGTGCGTGCAGGCCAGGCCAAACTCTTCCTGAGAAGCAGGTTTGGGTTACAACCTGTTCCAAACATGTACTGACAAGATCAGCTTAGAAAATACCACCACCAGTCTAGCATGGCACGTGGTTTGGTGGCTTCTTTTGTGCTATATCTGGCCTCTTAAATTATGATTTTTTTTTTCCACTCATACACATTTGAATGGCTTTAATTCAAAATATATATAGTTTACCTCTCCATCCTTAAAGTAAGAGTTATAGTACTCTCTTAGGAAATGGAGATGTATGTTTGAACTTCCTTATGCTGAAGAAGGCACTAAATCCAGGTATTTAATTTCCTTTGCATGTGCTGTAGCCATTATGGTATTATATGGATGGGCTCTCCTTTAAGATTGCGAGCTCTGCTGAATTCAAGCCAACATCTCTTATGAAATAAAATAAGTCTATCTTATCAGGGCAGGATTCTAGATGATGAATTTAAGTGATTTTTTTTTTTTTTTTTTTTTAAAGCAAGCATTAAAACCTGAGTCTGGTGCCAGTGAATACTCTGAGCTGACCTTGCCAATAGGAAATAGTATTGTTTTTTTCATCACTCTCTGAAGTATCCTTCAGCAGGTGTTTCTGGGCATTTAAGAACTTCAGACAAATTTCTGGATTCTACTGTTGAGGCTCAGTGCCAGAAAACTAGGTTTTGCAGCCCAAAGCTGTAGGTTTTACGATCATCGTTGGCTCTGACTCTGCCTTTTTTTCTTTTGTCCTTAGATATTTATGACTTGAAAAGAAAGCAAGTTAGATAACAAGTTCTGTAAGTCCACGAGGACTTTTTTCTCTCCCTGGTGTCATGTACATTTACTTTAAGTCAATGGGAGTTTGGTTTTGATTAGAGATAATTTTTACCAAAGTAGGCACAAAAGCTCCTTAGTCCCACACACTTTTAATTATTTCTGTAAAGAAAATCTTCGGGAAAATCTGCCTATGTTCCACAGCCTAGATTCTGCTGATAGAATAGCAAAGGGCTTAGCTTTCTAACTATACCATAAACCCCTTTTATGGCCCATCTACACTCATATTGAACTGTTGTGTTTTTCTAGATCACCATACTTGCGATACAGTTAAATGTAATTAGGATCAGTGTTAACTGTTTCAGTTAAGTGTGCTGGTATATTTAAAGCTTTATTTTTTGGATCTCTTCTCTTTAATAGGGCATGATTGTGGAAATACATAAGGATGTCATGCCTAGATTTGGTTGGCGTTCTCAAGTTCTGTTTTTTGTTTCAGTTGGAGAGCTTTATCTTCCTACCAAGAGATCTGTAGAACAGAGCTCAAGCAAGATATTTTTATTTTATTTGTATATACTGGGAGCTAATAATGGGTACATTTTCAAAAAGTGATCAAATCTTCTCCACAGCTTGTATTGTTATTTAGCATCTATATAATTTTATTGCCAGGATTTTGTGTGTGTGACCTCCCTCCCAGCCTACCCCACCCTCCCCAGCAGTCAAATTCTAGTGGTGTGTGTTCGGGATGGAGTTCATCTGATGTTCATGGAGCTCTGCCATAAGGAACAGTCTACAGGCAATTCAAACTCCTGAACTTGGTGATGGTTAGAATTAGTCTCTGCGGCTTTGAAATATCATTTGGTGTTTTGAGAGGCTTGTGTCTCTTCCACCGTGCATCCACTGTAAGCAACATTGATATTTTTAAAAAATATTTTTATAAGTAACAGAATTAATGTGATTTGAATTTGAATATGAAATATTATTTTCAGTGGTAATAATAGATTAGTATTTCTTCTTTCTTTTGTTAGCTACAGACAGACTGCTTCAAATAGTGGGTAGCAGCACTAATCTTGGAGCACTGTAGAAGAATAATAACAAATAGCATAGCTGCAGCATGATAAGGACTCCACTTGATAACTCTGAAGAATTCTTTCTTTAATATTTGGTAAATGTCAGCTCGCCTATCTAGTGGAAGTAGTAAACATATAGAAGCATGGTACATAAAAGATATGAGAAGCTATACTTACAGAACCATAGAATGGTTTGGGTCTGTTTTAGTTCTTCCTATTCTGGTTGCTTTGTAACTTTGCTATTTGGATCAATTAAGATGATAAGGAGAAAGTTCAAAATTAAATGTTTTACGAGAACAGTCCTTGGTTCTCAGAAAGTGTCATCCCTCCTGTCGTAAGCTGGCATCTACATGAAGGGTCTGTGGACATTGTACTCCCAGCAACAGTAGTTTGCTTCAAGCTAGAAAATACAATCATTATGCATAAATAATAATTATAGAAATTATTGTACATTAGTATTATTAATAATTATTATGCATTAAAGCCCTTTAGGTTTTGTCAAATTCATCCTTTAAAAATAATACCTTACTCCAGAAGGTCTATAAGTGACCAAAAGTCATGTCATATCCATACAGTGTGCTGGTATGTGCAGCAGCGGTACTGACAGAGTCTGTGTAGGTCAATGTCAGTCAGTTCCCACCACTGACTTGGATCTTTGTGTTCTGGATGTTTTTCCTTGCCTTCCAATGTGGAATATGAAACTGATTAGAAATTAGAATGGAATTTATTGCATTCAGGTTTAGAGACACAGATGAATAATTGCAGAGTAATTTAGTTTAAGGAAATCACTTTTACAAACTCATAGGTGTAAGAACTGTGGAAGTCACCTTGGAACACAGGAAATTGCCTTCTTTTTAAAATAAGCTTTTTACTTTTTTTTGGTTAATGAAAAATTCTTAAATACTTTGACTCAACAGAATTATAAATTTTAAAAAATAATTATAGAATTTTCAATAGACTATCTATTACTTTGTTAAAGAAAAAAAGCCACATGAAATTTCATGTATTGCAATGCTGTTAATTACCTCTTCTAAGTATGGTGGGTTTTTCTTTATAATGAGACTTCAGGTATGTATAACTCGTGTAAAAAGAATGATCTATTGGACAATGGACACTTTAAAAGGTAAAATAAGTGTTGCTAGATGAATTTTACATACAAGATTCCTTCATGATAATGGAGTAATTTAATTTCTTCACAGATAATGAAACTGCTGTCTATACGCTAATGCCGATGGTTATGGCTGACCAGCACAGGTGAGAGCTTCTTTACATTTCCTTTTTTTTTTTTTTTTTTTTTTAAGGTCTGAAAAAACAGTGGATTTGCTAGAGTTGTATCTGGTAGAGTACTCTTAGGAGGTCTGCTACTGGATTGCTGAGGTATCTTCTGTGGCTGATGTTAGTCACTGACTCTGTACATCCCAGCATACTCTTACCTGAGAAACCTGTTCAGTTTTATGCCGTAGACTGGGGCTGGGATTTGTTCTGTTGATGCACATAGAGAAATTTGTCCTAGGAAAAGAAGAAAAGCGTTGTTTTGTAACTGGATTGTAGCTCTGTGTATTTATTGATGACATAGAAGCTCGTAGTCTCATTAGACATCTCAAAAAGACATGGAATAAGAGTTGGACAATGAGATTGATACTTCTGGGGTTCTTCAGATGAACAGCTGCTTCTCTTACCTAGTTGTCCTCAAAGCGGTTGGGACCTGTACAATGCCAGTGGTGCTACCTTCTGCTGGGTTTTGTAGGCAAGCAGGTAGTAACTCTTACTGAAACTGTAAACTCTTTGTCTAATAAGGATAAACTTTTGTTCTGCTACATAATATCTTGTTGAGAATGTGTGCTAGGCATTTAAATTACCTGATCAGCTCCTTACTGGAGGTCGAAATCACCAGTTCACTTGCAGTTTCACCTAATTTGAAATATTTTATCTTAACTAATATTTTATCTTTACTAATTCATTAGGGCTTGAAGAGTCCTATATAAATTTCTTATCCTATTGGCATATCATGTGTCCTCCTACTTCTTAGTGATTATTTCGTATACTTGTCTTTCTTCTGAACTTTGCCTATGCTTGGGAAAGCTGCTGGGTATCTGGTTAGGGTGTCTGTGTGGAGATAAGGAGGAAAATATGAATTTATTGTTTTTCAAACCAAAGATATGCTCGTTTTCCGTATTTGTAAAGAAGTGATTTGACCATCTGGTCTAATTCTTACTATTTTACATTTGAAGATTATAGTTCATTTTTTTTTGTAGTGAAAGAGCAAAAGTGCTGTCAATATGCATATGCTTGAAAGCTGTTGGGTCTCTTGTTCAGAAATTAGTTGAAGGGAAAATAAATAGCGACCAAGTAGGAAATAGAGTGTTTCGGTACAAGTTACAGTATATACTTTGCTTGGATATTGTGAACTATTTTTTAATTGAAATTATGTTTCTGTTTGAAGGTCTGTCTCAGAGCTGCTGTCAAATTCAAAATTTGATGTCAATTATGCATTTGGACGTGTGAAGAGAAGTTTACTTCATATTGCAGCAAAGTAAGACTTACTTGAGTCCAGTCCAGAAGTTAACAATGAAAGTATTACTACAAATCTAAGGCACCAATGTAAGCTGGAAAACTCTGTAGCATCAGTTAAGATTTTGTTTTTACACTTCCTTTTTGTATTTTGTTTGTTCTTTTAGTAATGTGTCTGCCTCATTGAGAGGGCAGGTTTTACACATGATATCAAATGGCTTTCCAAATTCTAGTGAAGGAAGTCTTGGTGGATGCTTTTTTCCTTTCTGTGAAATCTCAGTCTGTGAAGAAATGTAGCCATTATGTGTATCCTGTATGGCTGGGTAACTCTTGCCTTTGTAAATTTAGAGAAACCTTGTCTGCAGATGCTGCTTGTTTTTGAAGTATTCTAAAACAGAGGGAAGCACTTGGATGTTCATTGGGAAGCAGCTGTTTCAAAGTACTTCATGTGACTGTAACTGAAGGGAATATAACTTGGCCACTCAGTTCTAATAAATTTTTGTATTTGGTTTTAAAGTCACTAAAATCGCATAAAAGGCTAACACCTTCTCTTTAGTACAAGTTATGGTCAGTCAGTTCTCACTGCATTTAAGTGTCTTTCCTTTATGCTTGTGTAACTTGAACTATGAGGGTGTAAAAACAGATTTGTGTTTAGACTTTCTACTGAATGTAATCTGTACATAATATTGCTGTTGTCTTTACTTCAATATAGATTTGGTTTGTAAATATCCTTGTTACAGTTTTTCCCTTTCTTATTTTGTTCTTAGCTGTGGATCAGTTGAATGCCTTGTTCTATTATTAAAAAAAGGGGCAAATCCAAACTATCAGGACATTTCAGGATGCACACCTCTCCATTTAGCAGCAAGGAATGGGTAAGAAAAAATATTTTAAAAACTCTTAAAAAGGTTTTGTGCATAATGCACTTGGGCTGACACGTTCTGTAATATTTTTTTTGTAGTTCAAACAAAATACTTTAGGTTTCACTTTTGAAAATAGGGGTGGTATACTTGCAGAAAACGTGGAGGTTAAAAATTCATACTTTGAATATTCAGAAAATAATTTTATATGAATAGGACGTTATGTCTGAAGTGCCAATTTCAGTGTCAGTCATTTTAGTGTTTTCTGTTAAGCAGGGACTTACCGATTCTTAGAACAGTGATTGAACAAGGGATGCATTCACCTTCCAGTTAGCAAGATTTGAAAGAGGACACTGGAAGGTTTGGAAGGGTTCATAGATTTCAGGTTTTTCTCAGATAGTATCTCCAAGGAAAGGAATACAAAGCTTGCCTGCACCGTATTAGGAGGGGGAACGAAACAGTGAGCAAGCACCTTTTTAAGATCTTATTTCTTGAATTGTAGTGTGTGGAAGCACACAGCTAATAATAACAATGTTGTCTTTTCCTTTTTAGAGCATGTATGTGTTATAGTAACTATATTGTATCATGAGTAATACTCGAGGAGTAGGTAGTGTTTAGTGGCCTTTAGGTATGTGGGAGGAGAAGGGAGAAAGAAGCAGCGAAGTGATACATGATGAAGTGTGGAAGTAGGCACAGGAGGCAGTTATGTGGAAGGGAGGTGTGAGAAAGGTGTGAGAGGGACCAAACAAAAAGGAAAAGTAAGAATAAATTCTTAAGGGTAAAGAACTTACAGCGTTAGAGAGTGTTAAAAGACCAAACAAAACATGAAGTAGGAAAACCCCCTACTTTAAGGCAGTTATTCTACAAAGATTTGCATAGTGCTACAATGAGTGTCTCATTAAATAATGATTTAGTGGTGTACTGTAAATGTGTTCACTGAAGTGTACAGCAATGATGAACTTTATAGATTTCTATTAGCTGAACTCTAGTTTCTTGCCTTGAGAGTGTAGTTCATGCTGAGCTGAAGCTGTTGGAGTGGTGGTTAAGTACTTTGACGCTTTCCACAGAAACATTCAGCTACACAGCTCTGTTTTCAGCCCTGTGCTGTCATATGCTACATTTGCACTGGATGAGTTTCTGCTGCTACTGATGATCACTTCTTTTTTTTTCACATGCTCAGTACCATACTCCTTACAAAGTAAAGCTACCTGCTGTGGTTTGTACAATGATGAATTTGAGTGAGCTCTAAGGAGATACTTAGGCGTTGTAAATGATTTTCCCTGGCTGAGTTTTAATGTATTCTTTTGTTTACAGTCAGAAGAAATGTATGAGCAAGCTGCTGGAATACAGTGCAGATGTCAACATTTGTAATAATGAAGGCTTGACTGCAGTAAGTGCCATTGATTCTCATGATGCTCTTAATGAAGAATTTGAAGATTCTCATTTCTTAAGTTTCTGTCATTTTCCATGTAAATAAACAAAACTGCTGTGTGTCTCAAGTGCCCTTAAGAATCAAAAGATTTTATCAGAGTGCCTAAGCATATGATAAAATTATTCAAAGCTTTTTGAGAAAATATAGTACAATAGTACAAACAGGTTAAAAATCATCTTTGTGAACTACTGAAGTCATTACTAAAGGAAACATATCATCATTTTGTACTTAGATTCACTGGTTGGCTGTCAATGGACGAACAGAATTGCTTCATGATCTTGTTCAGCATGTCAGTAACGTAGACGTTGAAGATGCAATGGGACAGACAGCCCTTCATGTAGCTTGTCAAAATGGACACAAGACAGTAAGTTTCTAGATTTTATTAATACATTGGATTTGTAAAGGATTGGATAATTCCGCAGTGGTGTTGTGTGTGTGTATTTATAGATTTCAGACTAGTAATGCACATAGTAATGGCTAGAAGTGTGAAAAACTCTATTGTTTGTCTTAGCATTGACTGCATGCACTTCCATGAGAATAACTAGATTAATCTTGTGGAGATGATAGATTTTAGTGTTTGTGGGAGTTTAAGTGACTTACTGTATACTATTCAACTGTTCTGTAATACTATTATTGCCTTGTTGATAGCAAGTTTTGATATAATGTTAAACATCTGAAAATGTTCTTCCTTATTTTGTAGAATGAGTTTGATTCGCAATTGTACCAGCTATTACGTGCTTTTGAAATTTGAATTGATCTTAATTTACTGTGAATAAAAAATGAACACAGAGTTGGATCAGTTAGATATTTAACATTAGAAATAAACAGGTTCATGCAGACTCTTCATTTATTGATCTGTGTGAATAATTTTTAGGCCTAGCCTTGCATTAGGGCTGACTACTCTCAAGAGTACAGGTCTGGATGCTTTACTTACACAGCATTACAGCTGTGCAGATCATAGAGTAGTGATCTTGAGTTACACAGATTGTCTCCACGACTGTTTACCGTTAAAGAAAAAACAAAAATCTTTCTACCCAGATGCTTTCTTTCAAAGGAAGCTTCTGAGCTCTGACAGCCATGATTTTCCATCTAGTGCTTAGGAATTTTGGTTTTGAAATTTGTTACTGAAAATTAAATCCTTCAGTGTAATTAGAAATACATGACATCAGTAGTTGCAAGCCAATGGACTTTTCTGTTGCTCTCTTTCTAATGCTGGTATTTTCTTCTCTTCTAGACGGTGCAGTGTTTGCTAGACAGCGGTGCAGATATAAACAGGCCAAATGTGTCAGGGGCAACTCCACTCTATTTTGCTTGCAGGTATATATTTTTGACTTTTGAATGTTGTGCTAAAAGTGAAATTGATTTTTTTCCTTCTGCAATAATAACGATTAGAAAGCGAAGAAATTAGGAAACATAAAAGCTGACTGGTATTTAATATTTCGTCATGTTTGAATGTACTTTAGTGTCTCATCTAAGTACTTAGTATTGTAGGCTTACATACCTTTTTCAACAGACATGTTGAACATGTAGCTGTGCGTGTTCTAGCATGAGTCATAAATCAATGACTACCCATCAACAAGGGCATCACCAGCAGAGATAAAGAAGTTGTTATCATGCTTTACTCCCTGCTTGTCAGGCCACACCTGAAAGACTGTGTTCGGTTTTGATCCCCACTACACACACAAAAAATGTGGACGGGCTGCAGAGGGTTCAGAGAAGGGCAACCAAGATGATCAAAGGACTGGGAAGCCTGCTAGGTGAGGAAAGGCTGTGAAAACTGGATTTGTCTAGCCTTGAGAAAAGAAGGTTTAGAGGAGACCTTAACACCATGTTACAGTATTTAAAGGGTGGTGATAAAGAAGATGGAGACTCCCTTTTTTACAAAGAGGCACATGGAAAAGACCAGAGATAATGGGTATGAGTTACTGCTGGGGAGAATCAGATTGGACACAAAAGGAAAATGTTTCACAATGAGAACAATCAGCCATTGGAATAATCTCCCCAGGGAAGTGGTGGATTCAGCATCATTGGATGCTTTTAAGATTCAGCTGGACAGGGTGCTGGGCCATCTTGTCTAGACCATGCTTTTGCCAAGAAAGGTTGGACCAGATGATCGTTGAGGTCCCTTCTAACCTGGTATTCTGTGATTCGATGATATATGCCTTAGTGTTGGATTGAAATTATATAATTGCTTTGATTGATTCTATTTTCTTCACAGTTTAGTTTCATTTCAAAACTAATCACCTGTGATAAATGACCTTTTGTTTTAATTGGACCATTTCTGGTATTTGTTAGAACATTTACAATTTTATTATCCCTGTGCTTTAGTTAAATAGTTCACCTATGGTTAAAAGTTGATATAAACAAAAGGAGAAATGGACTGACCTGGTGGCCTGCCAAGAAGTATGTTGTGGGAGCCCTGGTCTCTGGAGTTTGTATATGCTGACTCTTGGCATAGAAGGGAAGTGGAAAATAAATAGTTGCTGGCTAATTGAATGCCTGAAACCCCTGTTTTTTCAAGGTGTTGGGTTTTCCACTTAGTCTAGAGAAAGACAGTGAAGAGGTGCTTCAGTAAGCCTTTAGTCTTATCTCCTTTCTGAGATCTGGTAGCTGACTCTCTGCATTAGGGCAAAGTCTGGTACACTAGATTACCTTGTTTGTTTCCTGGGCTGGAAGGACATGGACAAGGAGAATGTGTTGGGAACTGTTGACCAATGAAGCTACCTCTTGCCCCTCAGCTGTTAATTGTCGCTTTTCCTCTGCCCTTCCTGAGCTGTCAGTGCAGGCAGCCTTAGAGTGTTCCAGGACTGCAGATATTCATATTTATTTGTATAAGGGCTGCACTGCAAACTATTTTGTGATCTAAAACTTTGTTGAAAAACTTGTATCTATAACCTTAATTGCTATGTCTTTTTTATCAATCTTTCATTTCACCCATGAGATATTTCTTTATTAATATTTGTCAGGATATGCGCTAAATATTGGTGAAGGGGATAGTCAACTGATCTTGCAACATGTTTTTAATGAAGTCAACATCTAATCACTGGTGCCCAGTTTCTCATTTTCTTCAGAAAAAAGGGTTTTGGAAAGCATATGCTCTAGGTATTGAGGGACATAAACAATTTATGAGTCTAGGCTAAGATGAATTATTTCTGAATGATGAGGGTGACAACAGCTTAATAAATGGGCTGTACCTAATTTTATGCTGCGCTTCTGCCGTGGCCTTGAAAGACAGTAGAAGAATATGTGGCATTATGTTACATCCTGTTTTTCTGCTTAGTTTCATAACATAACCAGCATAAGCTAGGACAAAACAAATAGTTTTGTTTGTTAGAGGCAATAAAGCCAGATTTATGACTCATAGTGGAGCGTATAAGTGCTGTATTAACTCTGTTCTCTTCCTTTGAATAGCCATGGTCAGAGAGACACGGCACAAATTCTTTTGATGAGAGGAGCCAAATATTTACCTGACAAAAATGGTATTACTCCACTGGATCTCTGTGTACAGGTATGGAATTAGCAACACTCTTTTTCAGTGAACTTCTGTCACTTACTACAGTGTCACCTCTAAGTGATAGAGACCTATGAAAGGTGGTAGTCCTTAGAAATGCAAAAATATTTTCTTTTTTTGCAATTAAATTGAAAATAACTTAATTTTTTTGCAGGTTCTCAAATAGTACCCCTTGCAAAAGCTTTTTTAAAAATGTCAGTGAGATCCCATTGCAAGATTGGAGCTCACAAGAAACAAAGAGTTTGCAGAACTCCATTTTACTAGAAAGTTTGGGAATCCTTGATCAAATGGTAATAGGCTCTGTTTAGGCTGTTAACAAGTAAGAGGTAAAGGCATGCAGAAAGGAGTGTGGCTTTTTTAAAATCTCAACTAATATGTGTTTTTTTCCCTTGAAGAAATATTACTAATAAAAACAAGCATAACTTATATAGTGCTGACTCTTACTTTTCAAGGGTATTCCAAATAGTGTATCTGCATGATGAAAAAGGGCAAAAGTCTCAAGTGTTTTCAACTGCTATGCAAAAGCACAGTCTTTCTTGCTTGATACCAAATATTATTTGTACTGCTTGCTAAGGTGTCTTTTCTTGATTTGTGAACACTTAACATGCTTTTCTGTAGGATCAGTTTAAGGTTAATGTGTAAATTACACATAATGAATGAATGGAAGCTTTTGAACCTTTGCTAGAATCAGCAGACTAGAAAGCTATGAACTGAAGACTGAAAAAAATAAATAAATCACTGTAGTTAGTGGGCATTGTATTACCTTAGTGCATGTCATCAGTTTGGCAGGATAAAGGTGATTGTTCAAATTTTGTGCTGTATTAACAGATTATTTTGGTCTCAATTATTACCATAAAAAACACATAAAGTCTATTAAATTTTTAAGCTTCCTGTAGCCACAGACCTGTAAGAAACTATACCAGTGTTCACTTAATGGTACTATTCTTAGTTTTTATGATTAGTGTTTCAAATGTCTCCTTCAGTCTCCAGTTTTCTGTCTACAGAATTCTGTAGACATCAGAATTCTGTCAACTTTTTTTAGGTGTAAGTAGTGACACCTGGTGTTTGGTGTTTTGTAGTGATGATCTTACTGTATTCAAGCTCATCTAGTTTACAAGCTTATAATACTAAGTAAAAAAAGGAGAAAACAAAGCATTTTCTTTGTTTTTCATCAAGGGTTTTATTCTTTGCCCACAGGTTTTCTTTTCAGAGTAGATACATGTTTTTAGAAGATCGAAATTATAGAATCATGCTTGTCAACATGGTATTACCTTGATTTTGAAGAACTGACTTTAACTCTTGCAGATTCTGTGTGGTTTCAATTTTAATACTTAAGTTCTTGGCACCAGGAGCAATCAAATGAATCTGTCACCATTGAAGCAAGTTACGAACTGTCACATGAAGAGAAGGAGCTTCTGGAGTTGCAACATTTAATACATTATTTGGTCATCTTGCTAGTGTAAAATTTGATGTGTTAGGTGCCTGCTTAAAATGAAACTCTGTTAAATAAGAGTTGATACAAACCACAAATTCAAGTTCTGTTTTTTCCAAAAAAACATTTTTCTCAGAAGGTAGTGAAGTTAGTCTGAGCTGTTGACCTAAGGCACAAGTTGAATCATATTTGGGTATTAATTTTAAAGTTAAATAACCATTTCATGAGTTTGTCCTGTTTCTTCCTTTCAAGTCAGATTTGTACCTTATGAAACTTTAGGAAAATACTAATTTTGAAGGATGAGATTCTGGGTATTAGGTGGACATGCGTAATCTATCAGCAATGGGAAGAGAGGATAAATATTGCACTGTTTTTAATCTCTGGTAAATTGTTGGGGGAAGTTTTGTCCAAATATAAATAGGAAAGTGTTTCGAAAGAAGGAGAGCCAATACAAATGAAAGAATTTGATTTCATCATCTCCCGAACATTTTGTTTCTAACCTTGATAGACTATTGAATTTCAGTTTATTTTAGGATTGATTTTTTTTTTTTTTCCATTCAGCATTAAAAAAATACTTTGTAATCCCCAGTAGGTTTTAATGCCTATAATAGTATGAAAGCAAATTCTAATGTTTCTTTTAATTAAAATGTTTTTTGAACTATTGCTTTTTAGGGTGGGTATGGAGAGACCTGTGAAGTCTTAATACAATATCATCCTCGACTTTTCCAAACAATAATTCAAATGACACAGAATGAAGATCTACGGGAAAACATGGTAATACAGTATTATATGTTTTATATTTAGTGATCTGGCTGTGTTGTGGAAATCTGACTGCTTAATATTAGTGTCCTAATTAGAAGACAGTACCAGCTGTTGACTGTCAGTGCTGCAGTAGTTGACCACTATGTACTTTTCTTTCACCCATGGAAAATGTACAGTCTTCATATAGTTTTAAACACAAGACTTTGGGGTTACATGTAGGATCTATTTTAATTTAGTGTTCAAACTTTGCATATTTGCCAAAGTGATCTAGACAGTTTAAGAACTGAAAGAGCAAACTTGTTGCAAGCTAAAGGTGCTGGTAGAACATTCTGTATATACAGTTCCTCTGGGTAATGGACCCAGTTTCCTTCATTTAGTGGTTCTCTGCAGATACCTGTTCTAGGATGTCTCTCAAGGCTTGAGTCATCTAGAATGAACGTGAACATTCAGAATATGAGTTGCCTTGTACAATTACAGTGTAAAAGATTGCAGCTGCGATTTCATTTGATCATTATTGCTGTAGATGAAACTATTCTGTTCCTTTTTCAGCGGTTCTATACATTGTTTCTTGTATTATTGTGGGGTAATGCAATCTAAAGCAAAGAAAGCAAGGAAAAGAATTTTTGTTTCTTGTTGTGTAGGAGGAAGAAAGTATGGGGTGCTTTTTTTCCTTCCAAATATATGGTTTTTAATATGGTGTTTGCTTGAAAATAATTGCAAACAATCTTACAGACTGTATATTAAAAGAAAAAAAAAGAAGAAATAATAGATTTAGTAAGGCTGCCACTTCGCTGAAGTTGGTTTGATAGATTTTTTTGAAGTTCTTATTGTTCTCTGCAATCTCGTTACTTCCACTAAAAGACTGAGGATTTATAAATCACTGTTTAAATTTCTGAGACAGCGTTGAGTTCTACAAAGTGGGAATTCTTAAAAGTGTGTATTAGAAACCTGGGGAGATGGTGTAGATATTTTCAAATAAATGAGAAAGTTCAAGGACTAAAACCATGGAACAAAAAACACCTACAGAAAGGTAAATGGCAAAGCATACTACCATATATTGTATAAATGAAGAGAGTAAACAATAAAAATGGATGTTTTGTCTGTCTGAGTAATTGTGGAGGTGTGTGCAAACCCAAGGTCTGAATGAAGGGCATGCAAAATATATTAGATAATAATACATGGTATAGTTATGCTTCATTGCCAAAATGGAAGCATATTTTAAGTATGGTTTTCTGCAGCCAGGTCTGAGCTGGTCTGCTCAAAGTCTTGGATAGTGACCAGTTCATATGATCTGAAGTGGTAGCATGAAGAGACTAAAATGTATGTTAGAAGTTGTGACTTGCATTTTAAATGTTCTTGACAAACTGGAAAGATTATCAACAGACTGCAGGGAGAAAGATACTGCCTTAGACATTTGTAGCTACAAATTCAACTGAACCCTCAGGAAAAAACTTTCACATGGTTGAGGACAGTGAAGTGTTAGATCACATAGAAGCTGCCGAGGCTTGCAGAGTAGATGATGTCTGAAAACCAGGCAGGCAAATTGGGCAAGCCAGTTTGGATCACAGATACAAGCAGTCTTGCCCTGGGGCAAAGGACTAGATTACCTTTGTGAGATTCATTTCACCTTTCTATGGTCCCGTGAGAAGGATTACTGAACTTTCTGAAAGTGAGAGAAGAGAGTGAGGGTGCAATAGGAACGTGTGAAGAGCGGTGCCGCTGCAAGAGAATGTCTAGGCTAGAGAAAAGTGTGGAACAAAGGAGCTGAAGACAGGGCCAGCGTCTGCATGTTTGCAACATCTAGTCTTTGGGAGCCACATGATGGTATTAGCAAAAACAAGAAAAAAAAAAAAGGCAATTTTGAGAAAAGGGTTGTCATAACAATTATTGATTAGCAGGGTATGACTTGTTATCCAAGGAAGGACATTCAGTATCTTGAGCAAAAATGAAGGTTGTGAGAGCAGACTCTAGGATCCAGGGTTCACTTACACTGTGTCATAAACTAACGGAGGCGTGAACTGGGGAGACAGGTAAATTATGAATTATGAAACTCAAAATATGCTCTTAGCTTTCAGAAGTTGGAGGTGTATCCCACTCATTTTTCAGATGAAAATAAGTTCTTATGAATTAATAATGCATGGTTAAGTATTCAACATTCATAGCACTCTATATAATATTACATATCCTGTAGAACATACATTGATGCTTGAATGGGTATCTTTTCAGTAATCTTTGTAAATTATAATGAAATGTTAACTGAGGTTGGATTAGATGTTGGACAATATAGACCTACATTAATATTACTAGATGTTAATGCCTGGGTGATAATGTTCTAAATTAAATGTTGATCTGACATTCCTTTCAAAATTTCTTCTGTTTTATTGTATCAGTTGCGGCAAGTTCTGGAACACTTGTCTCAGCAGAGCGAAAGCCAGTATCTTAAAATCCTAACAAGTCTTGCTGAAGTTGCTACAACAAATGGTCACAAACTGCTTAGGTAAGTGTGAAAGGATCACGAGTAGGTTGATAAGCTTCCTGGTAGTTAGTGCTACTTAATAGTTTTAATAATCTAAACTGTCTGATGTTGGGTGCATGCTGGAGTAGATGGATACCAAATATAATTCTTTGTGACAGGGGCTTTTTAGATCAGTGTATTCATGAGGACTTCAGGAGAGAAAGCTGGTGTCCTTGTATAGCTGCTGGCACCTAGAAGCTTGAGTTGCAGAGAAGTAAGTGTATTTTTTGTTTGGTTAGTTTGGCTGTATCAGCTCTAGGAAGGGAAGCTTTTTACTATCAATCATTCTTTTGTTTTTTTCCTCTCTTTTTTTTTTTTCTTTTCCATATCTTTGCTTTCTGTGTGCCTTCTTTGTATGTTTAGGAGACTTCTGTTACTTCAGACACTTGTCTTATGTTTGCTAGCTCTGATTTCCTTCAATGGCTATTAATATAGGAGACCAAAAATTTCATCTACCAGTGTGCTGTCTCAGCAGTGCGAGGAGTGATTACTTGGGGAAACACAAAAAATAGGCAAGCATGTTTTCCTAGTATACTTTCCTAGTTTTTGTGGCATTTGTTTAAGGGAGTTTGTGCAAAATGCCTCATTGGTAATCTATTGGAACACCACTAAGCTTTTACTGTTTTCAACAGCTAGCAGAATTTGCTCTGACCTTTATGCTTTACTAGAAGCCAAGAAAATCTATTCTCAAAGAGGTCAAGAGCCTGAAAGCATGAATGGAAGTTCCTTACTAACATGTTCTGCCTGGCTTCTTGGAAAAGAGAGGCTTAAGAGTTTCTATAACCGGAGAGGCCTGTTGGCATAGGTTGTAGAGAAATAAGACTTTGAATGTTTCTTTTCAACTGTGGCCAGGGCACAAGGAGCCCTTCAGTTAAATGGATACTAAATAATATATTCTTAGTTTTAGGTGCTTTTTTTTCTTCCCCATCAATCATGTTAAATTTGGATGGAGCTTGTAGATAGCAGGTCAGAACTCCTAGACAATACTAGAAAATCTGTGTACATTCATTGTAATCTTGTTCTGATGGGTGTTTGCCTTGATGAATGAGCATAAAAGACTTAAACCCCTCAGATGTTTGGGGTTAAAGTGCACAGACCTATTGATGATATTTTGTTGCTGCTTTTTGAAGCACTTTAGTTATTGGGGTTCAGTGTGTAATCAGCTCAACTTGTAACGTGTTCCTTTTGTCTCCAGGCTTCATTAGAGCCAACAGATCTCCCACAAATAAACTGTGATAGTGTCAAACCATTCAGGAAGGAAGGGTTTCAAACTTGTTTTGTATGGGGGACATTGTCAGAAGTCATGGTAGCTGGATTAGATCATATGATGCAGTATATATTTCTATTTCAGGATCCTCAGAGGGAAATTAAACTGATTGCGTGTTTAGATTTGATTTACTGCAGTTACTGCTCCTCTGTATTGAGCACTGTTCCCTCAGTAAGGCTGTAGGAACAGTATCTATGAGCCTGTACTGTCTCTGAATTTGAGCCCGTACGTGTTCCTGTACTGGTGCATGTGGGTTGACAAGTGGAGGCTGAAGACAAGTTGGAAGTTTTGTGTTGCATTGGATGGACAGGCATTTCCAGGGATGCCTGGGCTTAGGGTGTCCTGCGGACTCTTACTGGCCTGCTTCTCTTTGGTGCTTTGTAGTGTGTCACATGGGAAATGGAATGATTTTCTTGTATTACAAGAAACAATTTCACAAAACCCGTGTCTCTGTTCTCTCCAATTCTGTTCCCCGTCAGAGGCCTCAATCTGTACTTCAACTAAGTATTTCTCAGTTGCTTTATTAACACAAGGAGGATGAAGTTAGTACGTAGTGAATACAGACCTCTGAGCCTGGGCCTCTTTCTGCTCCCTCCTTACAACAAATACTCTGTAAAACGCACTCTGTACATTAAAACCTCCAATAATGATACTCTTGCATGGCTGAGCTAGTGTCACTGCTCTTAGTTTCCTGGGTGCCCGCTGCTGTTGGGTTTATTGGTTGTTTAGTTCAAAAGTGTCTTAAGTTGTTTTTTCATAATGCTTCTAGCAGGCAGCCAGGAGAGCCACCAAGCTTCTGCCTGAGGACTTCTGCCTTGAACACCAGCAAGGAGCCAGTTCAGTTAGCATATTACCTCCACCGTGTGTTTCCTCTTTCCAAGAGATAGTTGTAGCATGACATGATTTGGTCTTGCTGGTGCAGATTTGGCCTAGCTGGATGTTTACAAATATGCTAGTAAAACCTTCAGTAAACTATTAAAAGCACTTTAAATTTTTCCTGTTGATGTAAGTCCTCATCCTGGAGACCAGGAAATTTAAACTGAAATTTTGCCAGGAGAACACTGCTGCTGAGGGATGGTAAACCTCAGTTGAAGTTTTTGTTTCCGACACTTCAGTTAGCTTCTTGAGTTAGCTTGTTATATTCATAGATTCTTTTGGTATACAAGCAAAGACTTTTCTAAATGCTAATTTCTGACTGTGATCAGAGCTTCTGGTAATACAATTACAGCCCACCAGTCAGGGAATTTTCATTACCTGGTTGAAAACTTAACATTTCTACTCTTGCACTGTTAACTCTTTGTATTCCTTTCCTAATCTAGATTTACTGAAAACTTAGTCTGGTTGAAGTCTAAATTGTGACAAAATAGTTGTACTTTGTTTATCAGTTTGGTAGAGTTCTCAGTGTGTGGCTTTTTTAAGTTAACACCTCACTGGCATTAAAATACAGTGCTGTAAACAAATAAGGCTTTTTACTTTTACCCATACCATAGGGAGAGAGAGATCCTGATGAAGGTACTATGATGTTACAACTAGCTATGTTTCAGGCTTGTGAATTAAAGGATTAGTAATTGCATCAGAGATTTACAGCACCCTCTAAGGTGTCAGTTTTCTGGTGTATACTGATCTTACAGTTAGAAAGCCCGTTTTTAAGTTGCAAGTACTTTAAGGATAGAATTGAATACATACTCACTTGTATAACATTTATAAGTGAGTAGACTTCAGTAGAAAATGTTTCAATTTCTTGCAGTTTCTGTTCAAGATGGAAGAATTCTTACTGATTGGGGTTTAAAGAAAGAAAACTAAGTTGTATTTGATGGAGAAGTTTCTGCTTGTGCACAAGCTCATGAATATGTCAGAGTTCACACTGTATTGGTACAGAGTTCAGTGTTGGCCAGTTCAGTTAAGAAGATATAAAACTTTTAATATATTCCTTGGATAAATAAAAAGCATAGTGATGCTTTTATCTAGTATCTTTTAGATCATGTTTTTGTTTGAGTGGAAACAGTGCCATATTTCCCATCCTGGTCTCTTGTCTAATTGAGGTAGCTAATGGGCATTTAGGCTAGCAACTAGGTGAGGATGGGATGTGGCAGCATATCTGTTTAGTCAGTACACTTTTACCATTTGATGCTATATTTTCTGGATTGAAAAGCATTTCAACTGGATATCCCAATTTGTTTCATACATCGAGATCCGAACTTCATAAACTGAGATCCTTACTGTAGTAAGTTGAATTTCTTACCAGTGGTTCATGAGAAGTGTACATGTGCGTAAAAACAAATTAAGTATTTTGCAAGATCTGGAATTTGCTGTTCTTATTTCACTTCCAGTTAAAATTTTGAGTATGTGTTAGTAAAATTATAGTGGTTTTGTTTGATGTTTGGGACTGGTGCAGGAAAGAAAAAAATTAAAGTTACTAGGGTTTAAAGCTTAGGGTTTTTTCTAAGTACGTGTGTCAGATCCTACCATTAGATTGCTTACTCCTTGATATACTAAATTGTTTCATTTAGGAAAAGAAACTTAAATATTCCATTTTTTCCCCCAGCTTGTCAAGTAATTATGAAGCTCAAATGAAGAGTCTCTTAAGGATCGTGAGGATATTTTGCCATGTCTTTCGCATTGGCCCATCCTCTCCCAGTAATGGAAATGACATGGGCTACAATGGAAATAAAACTCCAAGAAGTCAGGTGTTCAAGGTCAGAAAAGTATATGATGTTGTTAGGAAGATAGACGTTAAAGAGATGAATTTCACAAAGCATGCATTCATTAATCAGACATCTCATGAACAGGAAGTAAGTTTGGTTGATGTCCCTACCCTTCTTAAGTTAAGCCTACCTCTTTCCTTCTCCTTAATTATTTTTTTTTTTTTCCCCCATTGGATTCATTTGCCACTGATGCACATCTCATCTTACAATTTCTGTTTATTTCTGGTTTAATGTATTGTTTATTAGATGTTGAAGGCCTAGTTACTCAGCTGGTTTTGGTAAACTTTGTTTTTGTTTCTATTTTAAGAGTGTAGTAATCTCAAAATGTGGTAATATTAATATAATAGATTGTATTAATGTAATTTCAAAACAGTGTTTGGAGAATCATTGGGAGTTCTGATCATTTAGTTTTATCCAGCTTACAAGATAAATGGAAATAATTGTGTATTAAACTGATCATTGTTTTCACTGTGATCATGAAGTTTTTTCCCAAGTTGTTCTTGCATTTTATTATTATGTGCTTTGAAACATACGAGCTTACTACCACCCTCACAAGATTATTGATTTGTAGCTGTTTTCAAACATTTACTTCAGTGCTTGCCATTTAGATGTTTATTCCTGAAGGGTTTTTTTAAAAATATTTGTTGGTTGAGGAATCCTGCTGTAGAAAATCATAGCTTGCCTTTCTGTAAAGCAGTTCCAGTTTCCTGCATGTCACTCAATCTGTGTTGGGTGTGTAACTGACATACTGTTTGGAGCACCTAAATAATAGGAACTGAAGGATGGTCTCTTTTCCCCCCTGTCTCTCTTCATGCTCTTATGCGACACAGTTCATATCACCAAATTTAGATGCCAGTGATTACATGAGAATTTTCTTTAACCTTCACATTTCTTTCAGGGTGTTCTGAAAATGGTACTTTGAAATTACTGCATTTATTTGATGATATGATGTGTTCTTCAGGTTACTTCTAATGAGTTGTAAGACTGAGCTATATTGATAAGATCGTGAAAGATGATACTTTAGTTCTAGCTATATTTAGTTAAGTAGCTCAGTTATTGTTTAAATATCTTCTTTTGGAAAGAGGAAAACATTAGACTATTTAAAAAAACAAACACAAATGGTTGTTTTTCTGATAGCAAAATAATTTTAATTATGACATGATTTATATAATGAATTTAAAACTCATACTTGAGTATGAAAAATACCGTGGGCAAAATGTAATGCATTTTACAGTATACAATCTAATAATTGTCCTTTAGAGTTAGTCAGTCAAATATGTTGAGCTAGATTGGCACATTGTGAGTTTAACCAGATTTCTATTTACAAAAAACAAAGTCCTACCCAAATCACAAGAATCCTTTTATTATAGGCAGTGTTTTCTAACAATTTTAATGAAAATTGGTTTAAATATACCAGATTAAATAACAAGATGAAGTTAAATGGATTTAATACAGGAACTATCTGCAGTAAGTTATTCTGTTACCTTTCTCTGTAAATTTTCTGCTACCTTTTATTCGTCAAGGTTTTAGGAGTAGCTGACCTCATCTGCTTGCATTTTGGGTTTGCTCATAGCCCAAAAAGGGAAAAAAATGAAGGTTTCATGCTTTTCAACTCCAGATCATTTCAGAACTCACTATAAAACAAATGAAAACATTCAATTGCAATTTGCGAAGGAAATTGTATTTCAGCAGAATCACTTATCTGTGTGCCCAAACGACTTTGTATGCTGAAAGAATTGTTTCTCAATTTAGTGTGGAGTTAAGTCTCTTGCAGTAGACTTATATTACACAACTGGCATGATTGTCTCAGAAAATATCAGTATTTCCTAATTGTGTAAAAATGACATTTGTATTTTTTAATATATGAGCAAAATACATATAACTGTTGCATTAGCTAACAAAACAAAATCAGGATGATTTAAGAATTATTATTGCTATTTTAATTTAGTTATTTTGGAAGTATTAAAACTTGGGCAGCCCTTTACTAGGGTTGCTGTTGTCTTTGTGATATTTTTAAGGTTGGTTTAAACTTCGAACTCAAAAATACAAAACTGCTGATGAGAACTTATTCTCATTTGGGAATGGGGCACACTGGTCTGGTAATGCTAAGTTAATCTTCAGTTGTGGTTGGATTAGCATGTTCTTCCTTAATTTTACAGTAACTGGGTAGTGGGAGATGAGACAGTGCTGAATCAATTGGGTGACTGCTGTTCTTTCTTATTCCTGCCTTCCCTTTCCTTTTGTCCTTTCCTTGAAGACATAGTTGTGATGATCTCTTTTGCCTCTTTGGAGAGGGGGGAAAAAAACCCCACTATATCTCTAGATTATTACAATAATATGGAGGCTACTTGAAGACCTGGCATTTGTGATTTTTGTTGCTGCCAGGACTTGCATGTGGGACGTGCTGGTCAGTGGAACAGAACTGCTTTTCTGGTTTTTGTTTTGAGTTTTCTTGAATATAGGCCATGTAACTGTTTAGTACAGGCTATTAAGGAAAACATAGAGGTTGCTACTCCAAAACGGGAGTAAAGCTATATTAATAAGTCAACATGAAACTTAAAGATTTTAAATTTGAGATCCCTATTGAAAATTTTAGAGGCAAGTAGCAAAATCTCCCTGTCTAGTTGAACAAAGTCGGCAAGCCCTTAACGTTTTTCCCTCATTTCAAATACTAAGATTCTTTTCTAGAATTGAATTGACTTCTCTGCCGTGACACTCACTTCACGGACTAATGATCTGCTGCTCCCTGTGTCTTAAAAGACTAATGATCTGTCACCTGGCAAAAGATTTTGCTCCAGTGTTGCAGTTTGAATAAGGGTTTGATTTCTAGTGTCTTTCTTTCTTGATGGGCAGAGAGGAAGGAATTGCATAGCGAATCCTCACATTTGAGAGATGAGGTGTGCAGCTGTAAAGCTGGGCAGTTGATCAGACTCGTGTGTAATTCCAAAGAAACTTTTCTGAAGTGCAAGATGTGAAAACTGAAGGTTAAGTGGAGGGTTGTGTTTAATATGCGATTCATGGTAAGAATGGACTGAAGAATGCTGAATTGTAGTTTTGAAAAAATGTCGTTAGTGGTGTGATTGAATATGTCCGTATTGTGCTTGAAAAGGTCTGATCATGCATGCTAACAGAAAGTGCTGACAGCCATGGATACAGAGGTGGTGGGCAATATTTGGAGGAGTGCTTTATATCCTGAAGTTACACTAGAAAAAAAGCAAAGTGAAATGTTGAACTCACTATGCTTGACTACACTTCTGAATGAATTTGTGATTAGAGTCTGTGGAAAAACTAGCTTTGGAAAAACAAATCAGTTGCGAGAGTTCTGAAAGACTAAGATGCTAAGTCTGTGGGAAATATAAGGGAAAACACAAGCAATCAGCAGAAAAGTGGTGTCTGGCAAGCTAAGCATTGAAAAGTTTGAGAGAAGAAAACTACATTTTAGTATTCTACTAAATAACTACCTCGTTTCTCATGTGTTACATGTTAAGAACACAGTTGCATTTTAATTCTTCCATGTATTCAATGAATCCTATTTTCTGTTAGAAAGTTGTTCTACATTATGTTTTGTGGTGAAGGTCTGCCAGGTAGAAAAGACAGGTAGCTTGGAAAGAAACTAACTTGATCCTGTATAGCAGACATTCATGTAGAAAATGATGCCTACACTGGAGATACTCAGATCGCTATCTAGAGAAATGTGTGGTCACCAGGAGTACAAGGATTTATCGGGTATCATACAGTATGTTGAGCAAATTGTACCAGTCTTAGAGATCAGCCTGGCTTTCTCCAGACTTCTTTTCTTACTGGGGAAAAAATGGAAGCATAATGCTAAATTTTTTAGTGGTATATTTCAACAGAATTTTTTAACATACAGCTTTTGAGAAGTAATTTATTGTGTAGTGAGAGTGTGTCACTATTAGGTGTACTGACAGTGCTCCAGATAGCATAGACTTCTGGTATGCTGTTCTGTGAATAGCTTTTCATTTTTAAAGGCAGCTTTAGAAGATGAGAATGTAATTTTCAATATCTGCTAAGTCTTCCAATGCTTTAATCGGTTGAAAATGTTGATGTAATAATAATGTATGTAAAAAGGAATGCATTTAGAAGTTCACTTGTACTTTTGGAACGCTATGAAAGACTTGAGTCAGAATTGTCTCCCTGTGGGATAGACATTCCTGTTCTCACTTGACTGTGTGCTTGTGAAATGTCCCCTTAAACACCATTAAGGGACAGCACAGTCAGCCCTTGTGTTTTTTGAAATGCTCATGAGACAACCAGAGGTCTCTCAGCCTTCTCTCTCCACCAGAGTAGGCCTGCACCTCAGAGCAAATATGTAATGAAGGAAATGTATCAGGTTTTGATTATATTGGTTTTAAGCTGGTGGTAGTGAATAAAGATTGATTTTGTTCAAGTAAAATTTATAGCTTTAAAAATGGATACGTGATCCTACTAATGCTTGTTGCCATTTCATAAAGTGTGGTATTAGTGACCCTTACTCTAAGACATCTGAGATGCTATCAAAATGAGTTGTGTGAGCACACACTATGCATAAGGCACATCTTCCTAGATACCTACGTGAGTCTCAATCTCAGTGGTATTTTCTGGGGTTCGCTCCACCTACCGGGTACGTGGAGCTTCTTCGACCAGGGTTTTAAAGAACTGACAGGCTCTTTTTCTGGAAATTTGGCATGTGTGTTACTCTCTCTGCTTGAGTGCAGCAGTTGGGTAGTAGTGTACACAACCATGAGGCCAAACTCAGTTAAGTTGTTCAGTGTTTCACCCTTCCTAAATTATTTTATTTATTCCATCTGGTTCTTGATTATTTTCCTTTTATATGAAATTTTCTCTCTGCTGTATGGCTACAAGTACTAAATTTTTTTTTGAGTATTTGACTCTTATCTCTTAGATGACTTCTAAAGGATCATTTAAAGCTTTTAAATGTGCATGATATTTGTTTGCCTTAAGAGGATTATCACATCATTAGTATTATCTAATGTCAACATGTTCCTTTTTTGTCTGTTTTCGCATGTGTTTATTGCAGCCGCTGGAACTGCTCTGGCATTCTCTAGATGAATGGCTTGTTCTTATAGCCACGGAGCTGATGAAAAACAAAAGGGACTCAGCCAACATCACTTCTATTTTACTGAAGCAAAAAGGACCAGATCACCAGGATGCTCCTCCTACGCCTTCCTTTGCTGCCGCAGGAACTGAGGGCAGACAAGAGCTGTCCTCTGATGCTGGCGAGTCGAAAACATACGATGTCACGGGGAAGCAGGAAGCTTGTGCTGATTGCCAGGATGTTATCTCCATGACAGCAAACAGGCTAAGTGCTGTCATTCAAGCCTTTTATATGTGCTGCTCCTGTCAGATGCCTCAGGGGTAAGGAGGGGATCCTGTTTATTACCTAAACTGTTAGCATTTACATATCACGGGTGCTTTCTTGGAAGAATGTTGGTGCTGACCAGATGATTAGTGACAGTCAAGGGTACTGCTTTTTAATGATTTCACTAGTTCAAATATTTGAATGATTTTTTTTTTTCCCCCTTGGGGGACCAAACAGCAAATTTTCCATAGTGCTGCTGCCTATGAACGTAGCTGCATTGGGGCAGATTTCATATTGAATGTCTGATGACTCTTTGTAGGATACAAAGATGGCTCTCACGTGGCTTACTTGCAGATAATGTAATTTTGATCTCTTGAAACTTAGCTGTTCTTGCCATTAGTACTTAATGTGAAATTATCCCTAAATTGAATGTGAGTATCCAATAGCAGCTGTTAGCTCAGAAAAAAATGCTAATTATTTTCTGTATGAAAATGGCAGCTGCGGCAGAACTTGTTTGACTCTATTACAGAGGTTTATAACACAGAGAGTGCAATCTCTAAGTAATGCTCACTTGGAATTCTGTCCTGGGTTTGCAAACAGTTTTGTATGGAACAGGCGCTACAACTTAGGTAAATTTAATACCATCAGTATCTGGTTTAAAAAGACAAAAAACATGTCCACTGTAACTGAGGTCTTAGTTTGTCCAAGATTGTTAGAGATTGTATTTGTGAACTTGCAAGGAAAGGATCCTTTGACCCTCTTGAGTGGAAGATTAGGTAAGTGTGGTGGTATTACAAGCTCCCTAAGGAATCCGGAAGCAAGGTTCCCACCACATGGCAACTCTTGGTTATTCCCAGCTCCTGTAAGCGTTTGGGGTTTTTTTCTGCCAAACCTAGTGGAGTAAAAGCTTTTGAGTTGGCTGGTACCGTTTGTCTGGGGCAAACTCCTCTGTGGACACTCTGGAAGGCAATCTGGGGTTCAGCAAGTTCCACACATACCTCAGTACTTTCACTTTTAATTTTGCTCCAGCTTGAAAAAAGGAACTGCTGGTTAGCGTTTCCTTTGAAATCCCCATCAAACCTTGCTAAGGTAAAATGCCAGTAAAGTATTATTTACAGCAGTCAAATGAAAAGCAGAAATGTTTATAGAAGTGATTAGGTTCTGTCACTACCCCCACCTCCCCAATTTATCTCTGTACCAAAATTCAGAGAGGTGACTGTCTCCTTCTGTCCAGGTGACTTGCTGATGGATCTTGCCCAATGGGGCTGTTCCTATGCATCATTTACACTTCAGGTTAGGGAGAGCTCCCATGGATACTATGTAAATTTAATCGAGATTTGTTATCCCAAAAGCCAGGAGGGTAAGAACTATGTCAGTGACAACTGGGAGAACTCCCTGGGATGCAGGAAAGGAAGACAGAGCACACCTGAATTCTGTATTGTTTTAGGGCTTTTCACAGAACTGCGTAGAGAAGCGCAAAGATCTGAGACTTACTGAAGTTTTTATATTAATAAGAGTAAATGGCACAATGGTGTAACTCAATGCTGCTGCCATCTTCCAATAACATTTGAAATTATAGCAAATGACATTTTCAGACAAAATAATGTAAAATGGCTCTAATTTTAGATTTGAGTGTCTTTATGTTTAATGGAGGAGAGTAAACAGAGCTCATGGTTTTCCACTGTTCCTAATATTCATGCAATAAAGATGGCATTTCATGCTTAAATGGAAAATTAGCTGGTTAACATTTGAAATACTGATGTTATTTTCTTTTACTTGCCATGATTGCTTTTCTGCTGCCAATGCTGATATTGCATCTGGGCTTTCTTTGTTAATACACTGACAGAAAATGTTCCAAGTTTTCAGCATCAAAACTGACAAGTGTATGCTAAGTTTTTGTTTGGATTTTTTTTTTCTTTTCCTCTCGGTATATTGCACCTTACAGCTTGTGTGGCAACTTACAGGTAGAGTTCTTTCCCTTTCAGGGAAGATTCTCTTTAAGTTGTTTAATACTTTCAGATCATCTCTCAGACCAGAAGTATGTTTCAAATGTTCATATTTGGTCTATGGAGGATTTTTATTTCCTTTGGGTTTTTTTTGTGTGTGAGGGAAGGATATGGTGAGGCTTGTTTCTTCAAAACAGTAAGGGAGAGAAGGAAAGTCGCTCAGTTTTATATAAAATTAGCAGTTCTTGTCTAAATTGGTGTGGGTAACAGGAACAGCTCTACTATTTTTCACAACCTTTCAAGGCTCTTGATGAGAGGATTTTATCCTTGTTTGCAAGTATTCATTAGCTTTTGCTGAAACTTAAGGATCCAATTAAGAATTTCTATTTGTTAAAAAAGTGCAGAACATAGACGTAAATAAATGGAGTAAAATTGGCACTCATGTTAGTCCTTCCCTTGTTCTCCAGATATATATATATATGAGAAAAAAAAATTCTATGCTAGTGTATGAGTCACTTGCTCAACAAGTAATTTTGTTATTTCACAAAGCTGTTGCATACCACCTTGACCCCATTATTAAATTTGCAGTATTATTTCTTTCTGGCTCTTTTCCTTACTTACTGCAATTTACAAGGTCTGTGGTGGGAGTTTTTATACAATGGACAAGAATATAGAATAATGTGCATATCATGTACATTGTGCATATAGTATCAGTCCTTCCATATATGTGCTTCCATTGTTGTACTGAAAGGTGGAAGGATTCAATAGAAAAAGGTGTATCTCCATTAGTTTGAGCTTACTTTGTTCATATAGTAACAGTGGGCAGGCTGCTTGACCTTCTTGATTATTGGCATTTTTGCCCTTTCCGTTAGTTTATTATGAAATCTTAATGGTGCCGAGTATTTAGTTTCATGATTCACTAGTTAAACAGCATCCATTTCTATTTACATAGTATTTTATTAAAAAAAATCAGCAATTTTTGTAATTCAAATTCTTTTCAACTTCATTAACCAAAAGCATCTTATGTTTTTCTTTGGACAGGATGACATCGCCTCGTTTTATAGAATTTGTCTGTAAACACGATGATGTCCTTAAGTGTTTTGTTAATCGGTAAGCTTCAAGAAATATGGAATTTCTTATTTTGTCTTTTTTTCTTTTCCCAAAATACTTCGAACTCATATTTTCCTTGTTATTGAGTTGTATTTTTAGGTTATTGTTGTGACATATGTACCATATGCACTTTAATGCTTCTGCCAAATTCAAGGCAGTGTCTATTAATGATTCAGAGCTCAGGCTTAAATGAACTCTTCCGCATATATAAGCAATCCTTTTGTAAGATTCTGGGAGACTTTGTGAACAAGATGTTTTTCACATAGCAGTGGAATAATTTCCTTAATAGATTCTTTCCTCATCTTTGTTCCAAATAAATCCTTCCCTTTTGAGGCAGATGAAAACCTCCATTCTTTCTCCAATGTGTTATACAGAATGACTTCTTAAAAAAGTCTAAACCACCTTTGTACACTTAGCTGTTTCCAAAAGTTTCTCTGGGATTGCCCAGTTTATAACCTTGCTTCTGTCCAGAGAGCTGCTTGTAATCCTCCATGTTCAAAGGATGAAGTAGTATAAGAAGTCATTTGGAAACAAGATAGGAAAACATTATGAAATGAAGAGTCTATTAGAACTTTTCTATATGACTGATTGCATTATCTTTTTATGTAGAGTTTGTGTATTGTGAAGCATTATTATTAGATCTCTGACTAACAGGCTTCTAACCTGTTTTTCTTTCAGAAATCCCAAAATAATTTTTGATCACTTTCATTTTCTTCTTGAGTGTCCTGAACTAATGTCCAGATTTATGCACATTATAAAAGCTCAGGTAAGTGTGAGGAGATGCTTAGTTATGACTTCCATGAATATAAAGAGGGTGTTTTGTTTAATAATAACAATATTTAAAAAAAAAAAAAAATCCATTTGGGGAGGTTGGAAGAACTAAGTGTGGCCTCCAGTGCTTCTGAATCCGAGGTAGTGAAAGATCAGTTTAAACAGATATGGCAGCTGGATTTCTGTACTTCTAATTCGTTAAAATACATGTGTAAGTCCATTTGAGATGACCAATGTTAAACGACTTACAAGTCCATCTTTCAGTTGAACAGAGTTAACTTCCTATTATTAAATCTATTTGCGCACATCTAATAGATTGATCTTTAAAATGCTCTGCTTTTTCCTTAGTTGACTTACATTTTGAGACCAACCAGAGGATAGATACACCACTATTAGTTGATTTGGCTGCAGTTCATTAGGTGGCAGCTCCTTTGGTAAAACATTTTGTTGTCTTGTTACCCTTTACTCATTTCCTACCATTTCCTTTTGTTTGTTTGGGATGTTTTTTGAGTAAAATCCTGCTGTCTTGCATAGCCTAAACTCACTTCTCAGTTTAACGTAGGACGTGATTTCAAGACTGAAGAGTGACTGTAGGGTAGACTAGTGTAGTTAAGTAGAAAAATTAGTGAGCAGACCCCACTGTAGAAGCCTGCTACTTTACATAACTCTGACAGCTTTTTCTGAATAACTGATGGTCTAGTCTTTCTGCATACCAGATTTCAGCAAGCACTCAAGGGCACATCTAGTCATTTTCTCTTCCCAAAATACTTTATAGTGTATTGAGAGAGAACCACTGAGTAACTCTCTGCACAGCTCAAAAATTGAGAAGTATGCACAGCCATTTTCCAGTCATGCTTAGAGAGAAGAATTACTCGATTAAATGCATCTATATAGTATGGTTTACCCCTTGTTTTGTAGCCATTTAAGGATCGCTGTGAATGGTTCTATGAACATCTGCATGCTGGGCAGCCAGATTCGGACATGGTGCACAGGCCTGTCAATGAAAATGACATCCTTTTGGTTCACAGAGGTATGGTGTTATAAGTGGAAGTGCTATATCTTTGCAATACATGGAAATAAAATAATAAAGAATTAATTGGTACTTTGTATTTAGATTCTATTTTTAGGAGTAGCTGTGAAGTCGTGTCTAAAGCAAATTGTGCAAAACTAAAGCAGGGGATTGCTGTGAGATTTCATGGAGAAGAAGGCATGGTGGGTAAAATTGCATGGTTTTCCTTTATGGTATTTATGTATGGAAATTATCTTTCACAAGTATTGTTTGGAACTAAATCCTAATTTTAAATGTTTTTTATGCTTTATTAAGAAATACGTGGTTACCCAGCGTAACTGTGCAGTGAAAATTCTGCGTACTAATATGTTTTATTCTTTTGCCATGCAGGGACAGGGTGTGGTGCGTGAGTGGTTTGATATCTTATCCAGTGAAATAGTTAACCCAGATTACGCCTTATTTACCCAGTCAGCTGATGGTAAGTCTGCCTTTTTTTAACCTAATTTTAGGGTGTCTTTTATAAAAGCGTTTTTATAATCCAAGAAAAAAGTCACTTAATTGGTTTCAGAATACAAGATAGTTACTTTTTAAAAGCAACACTAACAGAATTGATCTCATATATAGGGAAGCGATCTATTGTACATTTTTGTAACTACAGATGAAATATTTTTCTTAATTTGATATTTTCTTTGTTGTCCTCTCTTTTGTAAGAGGAGAGTGAGTTGTTGGTTTTAATGACTCTGTGCTATTTCTGCTTGATAGTAGAAGGCCATAGCGCTTTGAGAGTAGTATAGAAAGTGTTTTCATTTCTTCTGCATCTGCAAGGGAACTGCAGAGGTATTCTTCTATTTCCTTTTAGAAATCCACAAATCAAATCAGGTAATTTTTGTGGTAAAACTGGATGTTGATCTTCACAAGTCTACAATGTATTTGACTTTTTGTCTTTTGGGTGCTTCCTGTAAAGCAAATCTATATCAATAAAAGATTTCACACAGATGTTTTACCTTCTACCTTACGAAGTCCTGGGAAGTAGGAAGGGATTCAGTCAACAGGAGATTCAGGGATGTCTGTGTGATGTGGTCTTTCTCAAAGAGACCGGGACTGGACAGTCTTCTGTCTGCATCTGGCTGGAACCTGATGAGAGGAAGTGGGTGTATTCTGATCCTTCCTTTGAGCATGTTCACACGTTGATAGCAACGTGGCCCATTGGAGTGAGGAAAAAAAAGCACATAACAGTGTAGCAAGATGAAGGACCAAATTTAGCAGGTCGTGATTACTCTTATGCTGTTGATAATTATTTCAGAGTGGAGCCTTGGAGGGTGGCTAGTATCATTGTGATAACAGGATGTCATTGTGTTCTAATACATTTATTTTTGGTGTAAACAAAAAACCCCAAATGGTCTTCTACAAGCCCCAAATAAAACAGTGTCAGTGGTTTCAGGTGCTTAGAGTATTCAATAAGTGTGAACTTCGCTTACTATTTTTTAAGTCATGAAGCACAATAATCTTTGTATTTTATAGGAACAACCTTCCAGCCCAACAGCAACTCTTCTGTAAATCCAGATCATTTGAACTACTTCCGTTTTGCAGGCCAGATCCTGGGGCTGGCTCTGAATCACAGGCAGTTGGTGAATATTTACTTCACAAGGTCATTCTACAAACATATTCTTGGTATGGTTTTATTAAAATTCTGCTTTTCTATTCGTAACAGTTGTCTAAGCAGTAAACATTTTCCTTTTTTAACTTTGTGTGTGTGTATTAAAAGTGAAAATTCTTGGAAATGAATGTTTTGCTAATCTTTTATGTACATCACAGTCACAACATGATATGGCAGTAATTGCTATTTGAGTCTGAACCTCTCTTAGGAACTGTTATAGTTGCAAAATACAGAAATACATCAGCAAAACTGTGTGGTAATTTTATACAGTTAGCAACTTTCATTAAAATAGTTAATCTTTCAATTTATATTTGAATATGAATCTTAAATTAAAAACAAGGCAGGCATCATTAATCTATCTAAAGCATAATCATATAATTTAGTTGTCTTTAATGTTGCTGACTAGGAATGCCTGAAAAGCAGTCTAGTGTAGCCAGTTGTTTTTATGGTGTATGCAATTCTTTGCATCACAGTTGTGAAATTCGTCTCTTCTGCCTTGAGAAATGAAAATAATTTATCCCTAGTTAATTTAGGACAGACTTACAAAGTTGATAATGTTCAGGAACTCTGGCAAAAATCTATCAGGCATTCCTTATTATGCCTGCAGTCCTTCAGTTGTATAATATCTTAGCAAGGTGAATCCATACTGTTGTGAACCTCTCTGTCTACCCACTCCAACAAATGCTACTTAGTTCCTGAAACAGTGTTTCAGAACTGATGCAGGCTCATCTTCTCTCCTTCCTGAGGAAGGTTAATTCATACACTTAGTGTAGCATTTAAGGGGATTGGTCAGATGTCTTTATATAAACGTAACTTCTTTTTAATAGAGAAGGACTGGTGTTACCACTAGATAGATAGATATCTATCTCTATTTAATAGAGATGCCACTGCTGTTAGCTGGTGGTATCTGTGGTCTCTTCTCTGGGTTCTGCTTTGAGAACCTTTTGCCTCTTGATTGTTGAACATGATGCACCTGTTTTGCATTGTCATGAAAAATTTTCACTCTTGCATGAAGATGCGATGGAAGAGTAAATTCAGTTTGCATTCCCGTTACTCCTCAAAGTACATAAATTCCTTTGCTGCCGCATGCAGAATTTGCTTTGTGTTGAGTTTAACTTTCTTTTGAAGTACAAATTAGCTTGATGTCAGAAGTTTTACTTTTCCTCCAGAACCGCTCCTTACTTTAAGACCTAGCAAGGTTTTCAAGGGATTGTTAGCATCTTACTCTGTTTTTCTGTAATCAGTCTGTCTACCTACAGTCTTGTTTGCTGAGTTCAGGACAGATCAACTCTTAACTTCAGATTTACTGTTTCTCTTCCCTGGAAGTTTTCAGGGAATGCTGTTGCAGCTTGATGGTGTGGGCAAGATCTTCTTGACAAAGGGATGCATTTTATTTCTCTCCCTTGCTACTGCTTTCCACTGCAGGAGAGTGAGTGTACACTGGGTGAGAGGCAATGGAGGGCAGCTGCTCTGAACAGCACCGTGTTGGCAATGCCTCATCGAGCTTCTCTCGTCATTGATCTTCATATAGGAAGGTGGTTCCAAAGTAGGCCTGTCTTTGTGTGTCACAATTTGGCACTGACTGAAGGGTTGGCCTCTAACATCAAGAGATTCCTCTGTGTGAGCAGAAGAGTGATGGATCTCTGATCTCTATAGGCTGATCTCCATGTATTCACAATGAGAAAAATGTATTTTTCTGCTATTCAGTGACACCTTGAGAATAGTTAAGTGTTGCTCGTCATCTTTTTTGGAAATGACTACTAATGAATTTGGATTCACTTCTAGTTTGAATCATGATTATGTGCTGGATTTATTGGTTTCTGAATTGACAAGATGACCTAGTGTTTACTCTTTTTTTCTTTTTTAAATTTTGTAGAGTAACTATTGCAAACCAAACAGCAGCGAGTAGTCTCTGGTAAGAAGATCTCACCAGTCCCTCTTAGTAAGGTCTTGTCATTCTGTTGAACAGGCATCCTGCAACTCTCTAGAGGTTTGTGCACATTCCTTTAAGTTCCAAAGGTTCACAGGTTCTTATCACTTCTTGTTATTTAAAAGACACAGAGAACTGGAAAAAATTACACCTCCACTTGCCAAAGTAGTTGCTTTTTCTGCCTCAATTGTGGTGGTTTATTTAAACATTTCCAAGACCTTCTCCCTCAGCTTTGTGTTTCTTTTTGCTTAAGAAACCCAACTTGTGCAGCAGCAGATGCTCCTGAGGGACTTGTGTTTCATTTTTGTTTCAGGTTCAGCTATGGGTTATGCTAACTGTTGTTCATGCCAAAGACAAGTGACCAGGTTACAGACATAGGTACTCCCTTCAGCTACTTGTCAGGCCTTAATGGAGCATGAAATCTTTTGAAGTCTGGGACTTGCATTCCTTTAGTTTCTCACCTTGCACTGAGATCCTTGTTTTCTGTAACCTTTCCTGTTGATGGCACTGAATCCACTAGTAGTGTGGTAAGACTTGTGTCTGAGGAACAGTGTGGACCTCTTTCAAAGGAACTCTTCTCTTTAGTCAAGAGACATGATGTGGGAGCACCTTAATTAGAAGCTGAAACCTGTATGAACAAATATCACTACTTTTTTGAGATTCGGGTGGGTGCATCACCTTTTTTCACTGTGATGAACTGAGATCTTTCTCCAGTAATATCTGGTAGGCAAGGAAAGATCACCAACCTAAGTGGTGACCCAGCTAACACACAACTAATATGCTTTATAATGTTAAATATGTAGCTTGCATGATTTCTTCTTGTGCTGTTAAATCAAACTGTATTCCATAGTTCCTCATGTTTTTGAGGGCTGCACTGTATTACAGATGTAGAACTGAGGCAGAAATACAGTCAGAAATTAATAAGGCCTCTTAGGTTTGTGTTTTTTCAAACTGTCCATCTGTCTGCCTTCTGCTTAAAACAGGGGAGGAGAAGAAAGTTTCACTAGTGCTGCTGTCTGGTTACTTTGCATTTTTTCTAGGGAGCCAATTACTTTTCTGTTTGGAAAAGAAAACTTCCATCTCCAACATGCAAAGACACATAGCAGATAAGTTCCTAGCAGTGCTATTTGCTGTCAGACTTAAGTCTGCTCTTTCAGAGTCTAATAGAAAATACTCCCTGAAATGGCATAAGCAAAAATGAAAATTAATTTCTAGGTCAGCGTATATTGAGCTGGAGGCCTTAAATCCTTGAATCTTACTGAACTTGTCTCAGAGTTTACCTGTGGTGTCTTTTTGAAGTTGTGTTGCACAGAAATACCTGTTTATTGCAATTATGCTGAGATTTCTCTTCCTATTCAAACTATAGGTGCCTTAGGGATATAGCATGAGGAAGATACATAGTATTTCACGGGATTCAAGTTTTGTCTGGATAAATCTGACAGTTTCTTTGTAACTGCCTGGCTTGAGTCTGTTGATTGGCAAAATACCTGTCAAGCAAATGTGTGAGCTGAGTGCTTTGGTCTCACAACATGCTGACTAGGCGTGTAGTCTCACCATAACACTCCCCTTCAGTTTCTTCTCTAAAGGAGTCTCTGACTCCCACTTTTCAATCTGCTTCTTTTCCCATATGTTTTGCTTATATCCCTCAGAGACATCATTATTTCCACATTTCATATGTGAAATGCGCATATGCTTACTAGTTAGCAAAAGTGAAAGTCCTCTAGAAACTACTAGGCAGCTGTAAGATTCTTCTTTTTTTTTTTTTTTTTTTTTAGAGATGTCAGTGAAAATTCATTAGTAAATAATCTATCCCTCTCCTAAACTGGAACGTTGCTTGATTTTATTAGAAAAACAATGTCTTACAGCTTGTGTACACCCCATTTCAGCACTTGTCAGCTCTTCCAGGGAAATGCTGTAGCAGTTTTTACTGACATGTTTGCAGTGGTTGCTAACCTTTGAAATCTGTGTTACTCTCTGGGGTACTGCTTCTGCAGTCCACAGCGTGCTAAGACCTTTGCTAATGGGCACCCTAGTGACATTTCACAACACACAGAAGATGGTGCAGCAAAGAGAGAACTTCAACTTTTTCAGCTGAATAGTAGCTCTCATAACAAACATGAATAAAAAGAAAAAAATGAAGAGCAAAAGAATTTTCGAAGTAAAGGAAGGTTCTCTTAATTTTTTTTTCAGTTATAAATCTTTCTCTGAGGAAAGAAGATATTTTTCTATAGAGAAATGTAATATTTGGGTTTCTAAAACTTATGTAGAAAACTTAAAGCTTTTAGAAAACTCATTTAATATTGTTCTGTATGGTTAGATGCTTTTACTGAAATCCATTAGTGAGCTAAAATTGTGTAAAACTGTTGTTGCCCAAGTGGTATGCTGTTTGCTGCACTGGGAAGAAAAGCATACCAAGGAAACTTGATTATTTTATGCTTTTAAAATGTGGTAAGTATAGTTCTGCAGTAGTTTGTAACAGTGAATTGCTTTCCCCCTTTCCTATTACTGCACTATTCTGATTTCTCTCTAGAGGGCAATCTTCTACCATATGTTAAGTTGGAACCCTTTTTGCTTTATCCTATTTATTGGGATTTTTTTGTCTGTTTTTTCTAGGTATACCTGTAAATTATCAGGACGTAGCGTCTATCGATCCAGAGTACGCAAAGAATTTGCAGTGGATTTTAGATAATGATATCAGTGATCTGGGTTTAGAGCTGACCTTCTCTGTTGAGACCGATGTGTTTGGAGCAATGGAAGAAGTGCCACTGAAGCCAGGGGGTGCAAGTATACTGGTTACACAGGAAAACAAGGTGAGTGTACAGGTTTATTCAGAAGTCAATAGTACAAGAAAAGTATTTGGACTGACTTCATAACTGGAAGCATAAATGGTATACCTGTTTTGAAGAAAATATACAAAATAAAGCTGCTAACACTCTTTCTTAGCATGTTACAGAAATAGTTCTATTTAAAATCTCTATAAGTGTTTGGGTTTGAGGTTGTTCCTGACAGAACTGTTGGAAGGAAAATGGGACCAACTTTAAATGGTTTATTTTGAAAGTTACAAATATTCCTGAAGTCCTGGGTATATATATATCAAGAAGGTAAAACAGTAGCAATTGCTAAAAATAAAATTGTAGGTAATGTTGCAAAGTGTGCTGCCTGCTAGAGCAGTCTGTGGCGCTCGATTACCTACAGTAACATAGCAGTAATTGACAAAGCAAAAGGCTGCAGGAAGCTTTTCCAGCCATTTGCAAGTCACTCAGCGTGTATAGAAATAATCTACCTTTTGAATTTGCTTTAATAGTAACAGCTTGGAAAGTCCCTGAGTTCTCTGCAGCATTCATTCAAAAACAAATACGGAAAAACGCAGCCAGATTCTGAAAATCATCTAAAAATTAAGATGGGCATCGGTCTAATTGAATTCTAGTTACCCACTAGATAGTTTTGAGTAACTGCAGGAGCGCCATGGGTAGGCCTACAATTTTTTGTATCATTTACTCTCGATCCTTATGTCTGCTTTGTGTTTTGGTTTTCATTTTTGTGGAGCCAGCCTAAACTTGCTTGTTGTGTGCGCGGTATTTCTTCAGCTCTCCCAGTGGCCTGGGCAGCTGCTGCGTTGGTGAATGGCCACTTGGTGTCAGCGTTTGTTCTGACTAAATTTCAGTTTGCATTGGAGTTTTTGTATGCTTAATCCTCACTTTCATTAAGGCAGAGTGTCATCCCAATAACAGGAATACGTATTATTAGCCCGATTCTGCACTGTTTCCTGCAATGTGGTCATTCCTGAAAGAATACAGATGGTAAAACAAGTCTAATTGTGAAGGCAGCGGATGGATAATTTCTTTATTACCTATCAGAGAAAGCAGAGATGTTCGTTCTTGTTTGTGGCTTAGCTTCTCGATATATAAAATAGATGTACTTGTAACCACTTGTAAATTGTGGTTTGATAGCAACTATTTAAAAACTGTTGTCAGCATGAAATTGGAAGTTTGCCCACGCGAGGATACCCTCGGTCATTAGTAGTTTACGCTGCTCTGTTAACTTCAGACTTGGGGCATAGACTAAAAAGGGTGGTTGAATGTGTGTAGGATAGATGCCTCCATTCTAGCTCATCAGCCTTCCTCAGCTGTCGCAGGAGGGGACAGAAGTGTGTGTAACTCTTATTTGAAAGGTGGTAAGAAAGAGATGGCTGCCGTGGTAGCTTTGAAACTGTTAATGTTAGTTGATTTTTGAATTTGAAGCTGCAAAATGTGAAGTCAACAAACATCTGCGAGATGGCACTGTCTCTTGTTCACTGATTTTTTTGACAGTGGAGAGCCAGTTGTTGAAAACTACAGAACTGTGTTTTACTGGCGTTTGGGGATTTTTCCCAATTTCTTTAATGTGACGTGGTTTTGCAGTATTCTTAGCTTAGCAGTTCTAACAGGTTAAACAGGAAAGTCTCTATTTTATAAAACATCCTTTTTTTTACTGCAAGAGATATCTTTCTTCTGCCTTTACCTGAGGAATAAAGGATTGCTGTTTAAAACTCACCGTATTTGCTATACCTCTGGGAGAAGAAAATTCAGCTTCTAAAGGAATTTGCTGTGTAGGCACACTAGCAGATTACCTGTTTAAAGGATAGCATTTTTTAAAAAATGAAATTATGAGTGACTCCCTATTCCTTAAAAAACCCAACCAAGCAAAAAAAAAACCCATGCCAAAACCAAACACACCTCTCATCTCCCCACCTCAGAAACAAACACCAAAACAATCCATCTCTCTCTTGTCGAAAACCGAAATCAGAGAGTAATGCACCATTGAGGAGCGGTGCAATAGCCATTTGTAAAAAGCTGCTTGCTTTCAACGAGGGAGTTTTCTTTTTTTACACCAGCTGTGTAATAGGTGAATGGTTGTGGCACCGTAACACACAACTCCTGTGTAGCTCCAGCTGAAGTATTGGTTGTAGCAGTGGTGTAACTGCTTTTTGTCATGGTAATGGAGAGACTTCAAAGGGAAAAATCAGGCTTTCTCCAATGTCCACGCTATGCATTTCTCTTTGTTCTTTGCTGCGTATATTTTTTGCAGCTTCCCACTCTAATATTTAGGAAAAAAAATAAAATTAGAGCTAGACAAAGTTTGACCATATGCTATTTTAAAAAAGCGGTGCAAATCTCTACAATTGTGTAGCCCTCTCTGTCCTCCCAGGACTTGTCTGGCTGTGAGCTGGCTGGGCTGTGCTGTTTGGCAGTAAAAAAAAAATGACTTTTTTTTTTTTTTTCCAAATTGCTTTGGAATAGAGCTGCTCTCTGAATCTGAACATCATAATGAACATTGATCCTCGTCTCAGTATATGGGGTTGTGAAATCCGGCAAGCATGACCTTGGCTTGATTTACAAAGGAAAATACAGAACAACCCCTCACCCAAGCTAGACTTTGTCATCATGTTTGTGATGCTCGTCTGTGTTCAATCAAATCTCCCTTCTTAAAAGAAGGCTGGATTGTACCTTTTATGCACTATGTAGGAATGCATATGTAGATCTGAAATTATGTAGATATTTCTGTTTTGTAATGTGCTCCTAAGGCTTCTGAGAGGGAATAAAATGTAAATGAAGTGAACAGAGGGAAAAACAAATTGACCAGTTTTTTACTGGCATATATTATGTAAATTCTGTGGTACAGGTCTTTCAGCACGCGCCAGCGCTGATAGTCAGGACGCTGCGCTGTTCCAGGCAGTTTAAAACCTTTCTTGTTACACCTAAAGCACAGCAGCTGTTTTCTCTCATAATGCAAGTGTTTTAATGTAAATATTTTTGTAATGCAGAAAATAAGTTTGTCATATTTTTTTCTAATCTTTTTAAAATAAGATTGTGAATCTTTCTTTCTACAAGCATGTTTTCTGACTAGCCTGGTTTATGCCACAGCAGCAGTGATGTAAAACAAGTATTTCTGATCACTAAAGACCAGTGTTAACACTACTTCTAATCCTGATATTGCTAAAGTTTCTGGATTCTTCCTAGAGCTCATAAGATGTCTTCAGGGAGACTGACTTTTTTCTAGTGCAGTTAATCTCCTTTGGTTACCCCTCTAATTTCTTAGAGAAGGGAGGTGTCTTCAGTTCCACTGACAGTAGGAGCAACATAGGGAGATTACTAGATTGAAACTAGATTTTTGGGAACAGCTCTGCATTTGAAGATGTGATTGGGCAATGTTCCTCTTCTTCAGACCACTTCACAAATGAATTGTCTTCTCACTCTAATAAACTGGTGGTAATGTATTTAAAAATATATTCCAACTACAAAGCAAATGACAACCCCTCTGTAATTCTGTGAATATCAGGAGCTGCCTTTAAAAAAATACTCTGCTTTCTAAAAGGAAAGAAAGAAAGAAAGAATGTTTTTGCACAGGTTCAGCACCTAAAAGTTTAGGTTAATGTTCTCTAAAATTAAAACTCCAGGTAGTATTTTTTAATAAGAGTATTGTCTGGAAGGAGGGTGATAGTTGAGATGGCTTTATTGGGAGGTATGTTTCATGATTTCATTATTAAAAAACATGACTAGGAAGCCAAAGCATTACTTTGAAACTGAGTATTTTAAATAATCTAGGAATAATTATTATTCTCAAGTAGAAATCTCTTTTTTTTGACTAAGGAAGCTTTATTACACTTGCGTACTTTTGTCAGGGTAGATGAGACATGTTTATACAGCTTTAATGTAGGCACTTTTGTCTGTCTCATTCTAAAAACCTTCCTCCATTAACCGCCTCCCAGGCTTTTGTGTTTTCAACAAAAGCAAAGTTCTGGTGGATTCCTCTTCTAACTGGCATCTTTTAAAGGGGACAAGCATGCAAGCCATGATTTTGTCTATTCACATGGTTATGATATAAATGTTTTTCTGGTTGTTTGTTTGTTGTTTTTTTTTTTAATGAGGTGATTATCAAGACTTTCTTAAAAAAAATAATACTGTTATTCTGTTAGACTTCCAGAGACAGGAAGAAGCAAGAAAGCTTTTTGTCTCTGAAATATTCCTTCATAAGTTTACCCTTTTTTCTGAGTTGTGTCAGTTTGCTTAATAAAATGTTTTTCTTTGCAAGTATTGCCTTGTTCATGTCCTTAGGTGATCACAACGGTGGTTGTATTACATGCACGCAGGAAAAACTAAGTTTTATTCAGTTCCTTTATTTTAGTCCAAATTGCTGGTTTTTGGCTGGTTTGTGTTACAATTTGAACACTTCTGTTTGGGAATTTTCTTTGGAAGGAAGGAAAGGGGAAGAGCAGAAGGGGCTATGAACTCTGAGGGGCCTTCTAAATTATTTTGGGTTGCTTCCTTGTGTGAAAAGTGCATAGTGGCTCTTAACATCTTACAGTAGGTGACACTTGCAACATATTGAGGACTGCATTTGTTTGGGGGGGGGAGAGGTTGCATGAGCAGTATGGATTTTTGCTGTTGTGTATCTTAACGTTGTTTTATACATTGCAGGCTGAGTATGTCCAGCTTGTCACAGAGCTAAGAATGACAAGAGCCATTCAGCCTCAGATAAATGCTTTTTTACAAGGCTTCCATATGTTCATTCCACCATCTTTGATCCAGCTTTTTGATGAATATGAACTGGTAAGCAGAAATGTCTATACTTTTTAAAAATACTTTTTTCAGCATACTTCACCAGTAATGTAATGACATAGAAGTAAAGCTCTGTACCCACAAAATAAACATTTTGTATCTTTCACTTCAGTTTTGCTTTCAGAGCATCTATCAGTGAGGATTTCAATATGTGTATTTCTGCTTATCCTATTTACTTAGAATGACCATCTTCCCTCATGTGCCAGTGATAAACGCCTTAAATTGTAATTTCAAAATGAGATCAGCATGTTTTTTCATATTTTCTTTCAGATGTGCAGAAATCCTTTAAAAAAAAAGGAAATGCTGTCTATTGTCTTGACTTTTTCTGAGTCACAAAATCAAATTCCAGTAAATTATTGAGGTGGTTTGATCTTCTGTAACCAAGGCATCTCAAGTTTTGTCTCAAGTCATGTCAAAACTCAGCACTTCTTTCTTTTAGGTTCTTTGGCAATAATATCTATGTCTCCATATTGTGTGCCTGAATTTAAACAGATCATGTGAAGTTACCTGAATTTAAGATTCTTCTTGTATTAAAATTTAGTTGTGGATTCCATAAGGTTGCAACTAAACAAAGCACTGTAATTTTTATACTACTTAAAGCATTACTTTTAAAAATAGCATGAACACTTGAAATTAATAGTCAGGAGAACTAATCACAATCTGTGTGCTTCTTCTGAAGGAGCTTTTGCTGTCTGGTATGCCAGAAATTGATGTGAATGATTGGTTAAAAAATACAGAATACACCAGTGGCTATGAGAGAGGAGACCAAGTTATACAGGTAAAATTATTTTATTAATAATGTAGACTGTTGCATTTTAATACAAAGGTGCTGCTGTTGTTGTCATTTTCAGTGTGTGTTTATGGAAGCTTATTTTGGCTGAAATTTGTGGACATTTTTAATGCTATAAACCTGTATTAAGTGACTTTGTTATGTATGAATTTAATCTGAAAATCTCCATCATTCATGTAACAAACAAAAATATTCCATTTATTGTTTTACCATTGTTTTTTCAAGTATTGCAAGTATTTAATGGAAAATACAAACTTATTTTTCATTTAGTGGTTCTGGGACGTTGTGGAAGAACTAACTCAGGAAGAGAGAGTATTGCTATTACAGTTTGTGACTGGCAGGTGAGAAACTCTTCTGTAACAACAAATATATTGTCTAGATACTCTGAAATAAGTCAAAAGACTTCAGATTACCATACAAGATCATCTAACTAGAAACTGTTTTGCATACTTCGGTGTTCCATATGTTGATCAAAGTAGACAAAGTATGTGTTAATACTTTTGCTGCCTGTATTGCCAGCAAAATGATTGATTACTTATTTATTATACTTGACTGCTTTGCAATAGGTCTTCGTATAGTTAAGTTGCTGTCCCAGGCAATTTTTAACAAGGCAGTAGTGAATTTAACTGTGCTTTATATTCTTCTTCCTGCTGCATATTTATGTGGCTCTTGGCTTCTCCAGTAATCAATATAGGCTTTAATGTATGAGATAACTTCGTATCACTTCAGTCAGTGTAAACAGAACATTCTTCTCCTAAAGCTGAGTTGAATTTAACATTAGCACAGCGTGTCAAGATCAAGTGAAGATGTAACCTTATGCAAGACTGTGTTTGCTTTATATAGGATTTCTGTCTTAAATTCTAGTTGTTCTTCAGGGAAAGCCATTTTTCTTTCCTTTCTGGTTTGGGGGCAATGGGGGAAGGTTTTGAGCCATAAATGCCCCTGTGAGCTGGGGGAGTTGCTGAGTCCGTGTACACAGATGTTTTGCAAAGTGATTCCGTAGGCACACACGTGGCACCTGAGCTGTGTAATCCATGTCCTTTTCTGGTGACAGGTAGAGATTGCACCATCTTCTTAATCTGATGTTCCCTTCATATTTTAGGATTAATAAAGTAGTTGACTTTTTGTTTATAAGTTCTGTGGTTAAGCAATGGTAAAATGCAAATTAAGGTCATCAAACCTTGTCTTTTATACCAAGGAATTTCACAGTCATGAAGGTATCATCAAATGGCACAGTCTTCAAATTCTATTAGTTTCACTTGATTAATTATGAATTTCATTGTTTGTAGGGATCGCGGATAATTTAAGAAGCTAGTTCTGTGCACATCAATCTCTTCTTTTAGCCCTCTGCAGAAATGGTTCCTGCAGTTCTTACTGCACATCTGTGTCACGCCAGCTGCTGGTCTTTCATTTTCAGTGGACTAGTCCAGTTCTAAATCTAGGTAGCAAATAAGGATCTTTAAGATGTAAGGTCATGTTTCAAATACTTGTTGTAACTTTCCAAATGATACTGAAGTGGCATTCGCTATTTTCATGGCATGTGGGATAATCTGCTGGGTTCTAAGACATGCTTTCTATCATGTAAACAATTATGTTGTCTGATTAATATGTGCTTGAGCACCATTTATTTTGGTTACAAGTCGCATGCTGACTTGTTCTTATCCATTTCTTGCTAGTAGGAAAGAAATTTTTGGTATCTCTTCAGAACTCTGGAGTTTAAAAACAAATTTCTCAGGTTTTTTTCTGTATCAGCTAGTAGGAACCCGTTGTGGTTTTTCTTCAGTAATTGAAATGTACTGTGTATATTTTCCCATAAAAATTTAAGTTTTGAAAGTTATGTCTAATTAGCGGTATGCAGCTGGCATTTTTGCACATAAATCCCCAGACAGTTCTAGTTTCTGTGCATGGAAGATTTAGGTGCTCAGTTGCCTGTGAGCTAAAACGCCAGTTAGTCTAGTACAGGCCAGTATCTTAAGTGAAACTGTCTACTAAAAGTATACCTGATTTCAAACCATGATCTTTTTCTGGTGTCCCATTTCTCTAGTTAAGAATTGGTTTCTGTGTGTAGTGGTTGGCAGGCTGCATTCAAAATTTTCATTTTTTTTTTCCATTTCCCTTTAATCTCTTCTGCACTTGATTTTTTTGTTTTGTTTTGCTTTTGGAAGGGGTGTGTGTGTGAAGTGGTGCTTTTCTTCCTTTCCAATCAAAGACTATGAAATTAATTTAGCTAATTAAATAAAGCAGTTGTGATTACGTGTCAGTGTTTCCTTGACATCTCTAAACATTTCTTAAACTTTGCCTTTTGTCTTCTGCCTCCATTCTTACAGCTTTTTCTCTTCAATTTAATGAAGTCTTGCTGTGGTAGTTTCAGTGGAGGTACCATTGCATTCACCATTAATACTAATTGAGACTTTTTTTTTAACAGTAAAGTAATTGTCGTGGGCAACATTTGAATAGCAGATTCCATGTGTTTGGAGGTCTTGGCACACTCAAGAAAAAGCTTAAGTATTCTTGGGTCTCAGGTTGGGGATCTGAAAGTTTACTCATGTACCACCTACGTTTTCTCTGCTGACAGCTGCTCAGATCGTAGTGCCAGTTCCACACGGTTTCACTTTTTTCCTCTTTATCTGTTTGGTGTTTATAATAGTATTTGGCTAAATTATTGTTCATTATCCATTGGCAACTTTTGGTCGGGTTTTTAGTTAACAGTTGGAGGGAAATGTTGGCAGCTTATGATAAATTCTACTTTAGTGGTATTCTGCAGATACAAGGATTGCTGTCTAACTTGTTAGGGGATTGTAGTTTCTGTTGAGTAATAAGATATATGCTATTACTCAGCGTATTTGATAAATGGGATAGATGTATACGACTACTTTTAAAAGCAGAACAAAACATAAGGGAACTGGCTTGAAATATCTCTTCTACACTGTTTTTAAGTTTATGCAAAATCTGCAAGTGGGAAAAAAGATAGAAAAGCTATGATGTAAACTTAAACATTTTAATAGTATTGAAATTTCCAAAGCTATGAAATCTTATTGTTATTGCTGAAGGCTATTTGCTCATGCAGTAAGAGAGGTAAGATCTTGTGATATTACTTGCACATATTTGGAAGGCTTTTTTTACTATATTGGCAGTGTTTTGCTTGGAAAGAAAACTCATTCTTGGAGGCGTTAGTTGGCAGCCATCTGTTACATTTGAATGTTCAAAGCCCTGATCATACTGTATGATTTTGACCTGTTATATGGAAAATATTTTAGTAAGTTAGACTGTAAAAACTTTTAGCTAATACTGGGCTGAATGAGAAAATTTCAACAGTTAGGGCTATGTTTTATTGCTGATTTGAATGTGGGATTCTCTTGGTTCATTGGAGGAGGAAAAAAAAAGCCTCTGAAGGGGAGGCAGCACTGTGTTAGAAATGCAAGACAAAACCATGGTATAAAGGAATATCACTGTAAAATCTTTACAGTTGTTCTTAACTGTGTCTGCGAGCACAATTCCATTTAGTGGTTTCCTTTTATACCAGTGCTAGGACTATAAGCCCAATGGTTGCTGTCATTAGGCTAGGTGATAAGGATTTATCTGTTGGCTACTATAGCCAGCTCTGGAAGGTATGTTTAAAAGGTGTTAATGTCAGTTTCTTAACGTTTGGCTGTAGCAACCCTTACTCTTCTGCATTTTTGCCAAGTAGTTTTACTGTGAGTGGAAACATTACTTCATTCTTCTTTTTCATTCTTGCTCCTGGTTTTTACAGTTTGATTTTGTGAATATGGGAGCATTGTTTTTAATGTAAGTACTTGCCATCCAAAATTCTAACAGCTATTATATATTTTATGGAAGGTTTATTTTGTTTTATCAGATTCTTTCTTTGCTGGCTATAAAATTGCAGAATAGCTGAGGTTGGAATGTGTTTCTGGAGATTTTCTAGTCCAACCACACACTCAGAGCAGGCTCAGGTGGAGCTTGGATGCTCAAGGTCTTGTTCAGACAGGTTTTAACTGTCTCCAGGGATGGTGACACCTCAGCTTTCCTGGGCAACTTGTTTCAGCGTTTGACTACCTCACAGTAAAAAAGTTTTTCTCACGTTTAAATGGGAATTTTCTGGATTTCAGTTTGTGGCCATTGCCTCCTGTCCTGTCACTGGGCACCACTGCGTGCTCCGTCTTGAGACTTGTGCTCCATCTTATTTATTCCCACCTTCTGATATTTATATACATTGATCAGATTCCCCTGAGCCTTCTCTTCTTCAAGCTGAACAGTCCCAGCTTGCTCTCCTCCTGTGTGGGGTGCTTCAGTGCCTTACCATCTTTGTGGCCCTTTGCTCAACTTGCTGCAGTAGGTTCCTGTCCCTCCTGTAGCAGGGAGATTGGAGCTGGACTCCAGATGTTTCTCACAGAGTAGAGGGAAAGGACCACCTCTCTTGACCTGCTGGTGACATTGTTCCAGATGCAGTCAAGAGGTCTTCTTTGATGCAAGGATGCAGTGCAGGCTCACATTCAACTTCTTTAATCCTTGTCCTTTCTTTTTTTATTATTTATTTTTTATTTTTTCCCCCTAGGATGAGGGCTGTGCTAACAACATATTACCTTATAATGCATGCCAGCTTAGGCTGATGTTATAAAAATCTCTGAATTTTATTCTGTTTGTCTCTGTTAGTTTAAAGGGAGGGCCTCTGATGACTCCAGGGCTATTGTGTCCATTTACACCTTGAGTAATCCTTGAATAATATATTGGTAAAAGGAAAAAAAATTGAGTAATATAATTAAGTGAGAACGCATTCCTGAAGATGCTACTGGTTTTGTTGGTTTTTTCCCCCTTTTCTAATTTATTTTGACTGTGTTCTGGTTTTGCCACAGCTTGTCACTGGGTGATAGTGTGACTGATGTAATGGTTTTATTAGTCAGTTGAAATATTTGATCTAAAGTAGTAAATGAAAAGACATGTCAAGGACACTTTGGTCAGCTGTCCCACAGACAGTAATTGGAGAATGAATTTTTTTTTTTTATGATGCAGCATTTCTTAAACTGTAAATACAAATAACTGTAGATGTTTGTCTAAACTGACATAACATTCCATTATAAGAACTTGTAGAAGTGAGTCCTCTTTGCAAACAGAATTCTCTTAAGTATCATTCAGACAATTTGATGCCTAGTGTAAATGGACAAATGTGTTACTCAGTATTGTAATTAAAAGCATTTAGATCATGAGAATTTTGATATGGATAAGAAAGGAGGAACCGTGATAAAAGTATTAGTAACTGGTCACTTGTAGTAATAAGAGGTTATTTGCAGTGTAAAGATTATATTTTTTTAGCTTGTAACATTCTTGTAATGGTCTAATTTCTGTGAATTTTCTCAGTTCCAGGGTGCCTCATGGTGGCTTTGCCCATATAATGGGTGGCAGTGGATTGCAAAACTTTACAATTGCTGCTGTGCCATATACTGCAAATCTTTTACCAACGTCAAGCACGTGGTATGTTAACTGATCTCACTGACATATCTTTAAAACAGGGCTTTCTTATGTGAGTCACAGACAAAAGTACAGTCCTTTTGAATATTTTCATTAAAAGGCCAAAAAAACCATTTAGTTTGTGAAGTACTCACTGTCCAACATGAGTGGTAGGTTTTAACCCAGTTGATGTTACGCTGTTTGCTCTTTTTTTACTACTTCATTTTGCTTAACTAAAGGCAGTGGGATCAATAAGGGAATATTCAAGTTTGGTAAATTGTAATACAATAATTTAAGTGAAAGAAAACCCTTATTTCCTGCAATATATTCCAATGGTCAATGGTACTGTAATGCAGCACGGATTTGTTCTCTTCCATAAATGTGACATCTTTAGAGTTTTCCACCAGAAAACTTTACTGGTGGGGTTTCTTGCTGAAGTATGATGTGACACTTTTTTTTTCCCCCTTTTCAGTATCAACATGTTGAAGTTACCTGAATACCCAAGTAAAGAAATCCTGAAGGACAGGCTTCTTGTGGCATTGCACTGTGGAAGCTACGGTTACACGATGGCGTAGTGCAGTCTACAAAACTCCTCTGACTCCTGATGCGCGGTTCAGAGCGGCAGGAGTAATTTTGGGAACTGTCAATAGAAAAGCAGCTCAGATGCTGCAGCCCATTGGCGGGGCTGGGCTCCAGAGTTCACCCAGGATCATCAGCTTTTTCCTCCATTAAAGGTTGTCAAAGTAACTCTGATCCCGTCACAGCGAACCCCTCAGAGTGCGGTATTTTCATTTTGTAAAATGACAGATCTGTATGGAAATCAGTTTACATGCTTTTTGTTATTCCTTCAGTCTGAATTGGGAGGTTTTGTCGGAATCTCTTCCCACAGTTTATTTTTGATTTCCAGCTGAATGGTTGAATGACATTTGTGTTTCAGTTTACTTTGCACTCAAATGGCATACGACAAACGGACAGACTTGTACTTTATGCCTTGTTGCATGTGAAAGTGCCGTTTATTTTTGCAGAGAACGCTATAGAAAGTTCAATTTGGATATTGTACAGTAAGACAAATCTGATGTATTTTCCATTGATTTGCATAGTAACAAATAAAATTTTATAACTTTTTAGTATTTTAATGTATATAGTATGTAAAGCTTAGACTCATCTCTGGAAAAAATAACAGATGAAGTTAATATCTAATTTATATTAGAATTTACACTATATTCTACTAAATATTTAAAGTATTTGTGACTTTATAGTCAACTTGCAGTTTAGAATTTGTAAATATTATTAAAGATCTATATCCATTTGTTTGAATGCCTTTACTCTTTCCTTGACATAATTGTATGTTCAAAAGGTATTATTAAATTTTAATATTTTTACCAGAATCTGAATGTGACAAGTTTGTGTGTCTTTGTGGGTGGTTTATTCTTTTTTTCCCCCAGGATTTTATTCATGTTACTATAATTTGAATTGCCATGGAAGCAGCGTTTGAGAAGGCGTTGTCAAAGTGTATGGATGCACAGAAGCAAATGCACAAGGAAGGAACTTGTTGCTTATTGAGGTTAACAGGCAAGACTATAATAATTAGAATCTCATGTCAAAATTTATATAAAATTAGAATATATTACTCAAATAATATGTAAAAATACACAGCAATGGCTCACCAGCATGTGTTTTTGATAAGTAGCTGTGCATGGTGGGGGAGATGATGCATTTGCACAACTGCTTTTTAGGGGCCATGGGGTAGGTCTATGTTATTCTTTTGGTTCAGATCAGGAGTGTGGGAGGTTTTTGTTGTTTTAGGGGGAAGTTGGCTTTTTAATTAATCTGATCATCCCTGCTTGTCGTGCTTTTGCTGCAGAGAATGCAAACTGATTCTGTGGTACCACAGTAATTTTCCTTCAGGCTATAAGCTTTATACTTGGACTTAGGAGCTTTATTTCCTTTCTGTTTTTTTTTGTGCATGTGTATGTGTAAATGTTGATTTTAAATTCTTACGTGGTGTTTGTGGCTGCAACTTAAGGAGAGCACTGTTTTTAGTTAGCAGGGAGAGCTGGCTGTTCCAGCGGGGCAATCCAGCGAGAGCTGGTTCGACTGTAGCTTCTGTCAGTGGGGAGATGCTGTCTGTCTCTGGCAGCTTTGGGAAGCTCACACTATTTAAATACGTTACATGTTTGAGGCCGTGGGGTGGATTTTAGTGTTAAATCCCAGTTATCTCTGATCCCTCAGGTAGCGAAAGTACTTCACTGTTCTGCACAGTTGGGCAGTGCTTGGTTCCCTGGCTATTTAGCTGATTTCTTTGTCTGCCTCTGCAAAGCAGATTGATGGCAGGACTGTGTTCTGAGCAATACAAGGGGTTTGCCAAGAATTATGTATTTCTGTTTTCTTTATGTAAACTAGGATTTTATCATTATCCAAGGGTTTACTGCAAATAACGTTCATTACGTACTACGCAATCTGTGATTTATTGTTTTTCCCTTTTTTTATTTCACATATTATATTTCATGGTAATATGCAGTGGTTCGCAGGAAAATCAAACCTTGCAACTCTGTGTCGTGTCCAAACCACGTCGTACCATAAGGCTGAGTAAAGGGGAAAAAAGAATCAGATTCTTTCTCTTTTTTTTGCACTTACACTTTTTATTTTTCTGTAGGTGACATAGGTATCAACAAGCTGGATTTGGTCTCAAACAGCATTCCTAAAACGCTCAGCAACTATTTTTGAAGTGTTAACGGAGTGCAGTCTTAATGTTCTCAATGGTTCCCTATGACACATCTCCCTGTTAGAGCCTCACAAATGGTTCAGAAGCAGATTGCTCCTTCCCCCAACCCGTACCGATGTTGGCCACATCCCATCTGAAGTTCTATTTGTTGTAATATTTCTGCCAATTACTCCCTTCGTAGGTCAGAATGAAACTTTGTTAAAATACTCCTGTAATAAAAAAGCACAATGAACGTATGTAGACAATGAGAGTAGAGCTCTTGATACTGGACTCTTGGTATAAAAACAAACTTGTTATTGCTTGTTTTGAATAGTAGGTTTTCTTTTTCCTGCTGAAATGGTCAATAGTACTGTCTGCTGCAGCTGACCACGTGAAGCTAGCAGGATTTAATTACTGCATTGAAAGACTGTTTTTAGGACACCTGTGGCCTATTAGCAATGGGGTATGAAAAGCCTGTTGAGAAACTATAACTTAATATAGCTTATAGTTTAGAATGATTAATTGGTTTATATTTGTTCTCTCCTACTGTGCCAGAACAAGGCAGGGCGAGTGTTTTATCTGGGAAAGAACAGAACAGATGTCTTGTCAGATCATAGATCATGAGCGCTCATTAACTTTTATTATCTTTATGAAATGCTAGATAGCAAAGCCTAGTTTTTGATGCTTGAAAATGTGTTGTGCATCTAATGTTGCAAAACCATTAAAACCATAAACTGTGAAATGTAGCTTAATGAATTCTACTGTATGTTCCATAGTCAATAAGATTGAAAATGGAATGAGAGGAGAAGGTGGGTTGGCCTGAGTTTTCTGGAGGCTTGGAGACTTCCACAGGTACAGTAGAAATAATATCAGGACCATCTCTGCTTCGGAGCAGAGTGAATTCTCTGTTTAAGAGCATAAACTCAAAATTGTAGTTGTAGTTTAGTTGGACTGTTCTTGAAGTCTAATGAGCTGGTTCAGCTTTGCAAGCGCAGCTCATTGGTGCCTCAGAAAAGCCTTGCTCTTCCCTTTCCAGAACTGAGCAGGAGTGGAAGCTCTTTTCATGACATCCAACCTGGTAGTACGGTGCATAGAGCAAGGAAGGCCAAAGATTGCTTTTCTAAAGCTTTTGAATGAATAAATTAAGACCCTTATTTGTCCCTCACAATACGCAGACAAGCAATATTCCATAGGTGTTCTTCCAGGTCTTAACGTGTTGGTGATTTTTCCAGTAATGCGTTCATGGCGTTGCACAGGAAGCAGGTGTAGAAATGGAACCAAGTGATTGTCATTTCTTTTGTACAGGCAGTGGCTTGGTCTTTCGCTTGGAAGGAAAGTAGTCTTTGCAGTTCCACTCCCTGAACACAAAGGATCCTTTGCTGTTCAGGCAGTGGGAGTCTTTGCTGGCACCGGTTTGCTTCCATTCTTCCCAGAATCCAGAGCTCCTCAATGATTGACACCTAAATTTTTTTTAATTGATTGACTCTAAAGAATGCAGCTGCTGAATGCTCCCAGCAGGATTAACTGGTTTTGTAATAACACTGTTAGTTCTTTGTGTGAGTTATTCTTGGTATTATTTAAATACGGTTGCTGAGTTCTGGGTTCTTGGTTCAGTGAAGACCCTGGGGTGGGTTGGTTGTTATCTAGAGTAACCTTGAGTTCCTTGCAGTGTACCATGGCTAATTGTGTGTCAGCAAATCTTGACAAAAGTCATGTTTCTCAATTGCAATTTTTTTCCATGCTGCTTCTAGAATTAAAAAAAAAAACAACTATCAGAAGTCTCACTAAGAGCACCCGGTCACCATTTAAAAGAGCTTGTAAATAACTGCTTATTATAAAATATACTATTACATACATGTTTCAAGCAATTATTAAAATACTGAAGGATACTGAAAAATATTCTGGCATATCCCACTTTCTAATACAACTTTTGGGTTGATAATTTGAAAAAGTCCAGTGAATTCACAAAGGAAATATATATATATATTTTTTTTTTTTTCCAGACACCTTTATGAAGAAGGCAGACAGCTGGGAATTAAGGAATGCCTTACCTTAATAGCTTGTTTCTGTTGTAACACCACCACAGTCACCAGAGCAGCAACAATCTTTGCCTTAAATGGCTTATTATCTGTAAAAATGAGGATGTTTTCCTGTGATACTGTTTTTCCCTTCCTGAATTGCCATTTTGCATCTGTATCTTAGCTTTCGGGGAGAGGTTCTCATTTGGGGGGAAAAGGCAGAGGAGGAGGAGGAGTGCTTCCTGGCCTAGTGATGGGGGAAACAGAGGAGAAAGATGAGATCAAATACAATAATGCTGGTAGTTTGAGAGAGGAGTTTTCCATATGGTCACAGGTCTATTTCTGCCTGATGCTGGCACACCAGAGTTGAAAGCAGGTCTTTTTTCCTTTCTTCAAGGTCTTTTTAGTCTCTTTTCCCCCATGTTGCATACTTCTCTTTTTACGTGTCTTAAGCAGAAGTTGTTGGTTCGTGATTGACGTCAACCTCAAGTCTCTTGATTAATCAAGAGAGATGTGAGGAGAAAAAGAAGGTAGGATGGATTCTAAAAGAAATCTGGGGTGGTGCCAGCACGTCAGGCACAGACCAGCTGTTTGCCTGGGAACCCTTACACTGCTCAGTCCCTACAAACCCTTCTGAGGCAAGATGATTTTCCAGGAGCCACTCTTTCTAGAGAAAGTCTTTCTGGAGTGGGCACTTTAGGAAGCCAAATAGCTGCGGTATTTAATTGAACATACTGCTTTTCAGTACCCTCTGCTGTTCAGTGCCCTCTACTCCAGGTAGGAAGCAATTGGTCCCCTCTGCAGGAAACAGAAACCCAAGAAGGTACTGCCTCTCTGGGAGTTTCTCTTGCTTGTTAGAAAGAAATCTTGAAGAAAACCAGCTGATTAATTAACAGGCTGATAAATATGAGCTGTGATAAGAGGAAACGGATGACCCTGTGTTAATTCTTACCGGGCAGGCGTAGTGATCTGTGTTTAGCACGTTTTGTCTTCACAAGTTTTTTGGAATGTGATGCAGATCTTGAAGACTGGAAAGCAAGAAGGTTTCCAGTCTTCCAGCTGTCTTTTACCAAGACAGCTTTTAAGATTTTTGAATGCTATTTTCTTTTTATCTATAGTTTCCATGCTACAGTAGATATATAAAAATAAATATTTAAATAATTATAAATCATCAATATATATTAAATATGTACATTACATAAACACAAAGCATTTAAATTGCATATACATATTTAAAATAGATATAAAATATTCACACAATGTTAATACTATAGTAAAATACTACATACCAGAGTGTTAGGATGTGGAGGTTTTGTTTTCATCCATTAATGCTACTAACTGGATGATTTTTGTATAGATTAAATAAAGCAGGCTTTTACTTTTAGCTTTGTGGCTGGAGATTTTGCATGTGTGTGTGTTCTTTACCTTCATTTTGAAATAGTGGGTGGGTATTCAATTAAGCTGTTGGAATTCGGGGCAAATCAGTAGTTTGTTGTTGCTAAGAATTTTTAGGATGTCCATAGAAGAGTATTTTTTGCAGTTAAGAAGTAAAATTGGCCAACTACTAAACTGATGCTAAGAACCAAAGCTTTAAATCAACTAGATTAAACTTCCTCAGGGATTCTTGAGCTGTAAAAATAAGTGCTTTTCAAGTCAGAACATCTGTTTGTACCCAGACTTACTACAGATAACATACAGCCGATAGTCTAGAGACTGTGATACAAGTTTTATAGACACACTTGTCAATTCAACAATTTTTTTACTCTCTAAGGACAATAACAGAGTTAATGTACTTCTGTGGCACGATGTGTAGCTTCGAGGCAGTACGAATCAAACCACATAAGGAAATCTAGTCTAAGGTTACTGGCTTACTCTTTTTCCTAGCTGCATTTGAAAATAGCTCTATATGGTTAGGTAGATTGAAACATTCCTATTTATGTGTATAAGGCAGTATTTCTAGTTTCAGTTATAAAGTATATACAGTTTCAGTTATAAAAATATGCATGTAACTTGAATTAAAAGAATAAACTAAAAAATTTGAATTAAAATACAATGGGTTTCCTATACATCTTTAGTTTTGGTTTAAAAAATAGTATTATTGCATATTTTTCCATACATGGTATATAATGTAGTTGTAGCACATTGTGTTTAAAATGCTCACTTAGAAATACTACAGATAGGCTCAAAATGGCGATCAGAAGGGTTGCAAAGGTCTATCAAAATGTTTCCTCTGAAGTCAGTGTCTTCCATCCATTTTGGTCTCCTCATCTCATCGACTACTGTATATTGCTAAGTTGTCTCTTACAACAGAACCCTCCAAATTTCTCACCCAGATTTTTCTGTACTATTTTCTCCGAATGTAACACGTACCCATTGAAAAGAATATCAAATAGCATCCCTAGATGTGTTCTAATTTTTCTTCTCCATTATAAATTGTTTAAAAAGAGTTAAAAAAAAGTTGTGCTAATATGATTAGAAACTGATTTATGCCAAAAGGTGTAGAAATTCAGCAGGAGTGGAAGCACAGTGCAGGCTTGCATCCCCGAGCCCACTGTTTGCGGCTGTATATACTCACTGCACTAAGTGCCTGTGACATTCTGTGCCAAGAGTTCAACTATTGAGTTTCATACAGCGCCAAGTGATTCATCGGGATTATTAGGATTCTCCTGGGATAGCTTCACCGTACTGATTGCCTCTGACAGATCAGTTTGCTTAGATTAAAAAGCAATTGTTGCTGTCTAGTCAAATTTATAACCCCCGGTAAAAGGAAACTGAACCCTAGTGCTGTCCAGTATATAAAAACACCTTGGTCTACAAATTGCGTGGATTGGAAAGAAAGCTGAGCACATGAAGAATGATACTAGTTTACATGCACATGGGCAAAAATTTCACAGGTACCTAATACACAGCTTGTCTGTGCTAACAAGTGTATTCTGATGTATTTAGGTGAGTCTATGCATAATCATTATTTTAGATTAATTCTTCTAATTGCTGTCTTCGTGGAAATAAAGTGATGCAGCTATTGAGTGGTATTTGGGTGCCTGAGGATGTTATGGCAGTTTGGCTTTTAGGTGTGTGTCATCTAAAAGAAGGGATTGTGCTGAAGGAATCTAAACTCCGTAATAGATTAGGCCTGATGGGCTGTCCTGGAGACAACTACTGCACTTTACTCCTGATTTGTGGCACATATTACTGGTGCTCTAGGTGTAAGACATAAGCAAGAGAAAAGAGAAAATAAATGGCAGAAGGATACTTCTGAAAGTGAAGGGAACCTTCAGGGAAGAGGTGAGTAGTGTCCTGACTGTAAATGTGGAATAACAGGGGTGTTTTCAACAAAAGATATGTCATTCAGCTGGCGGGTGGGAACAGTGCCTGGGCCTTCTAGAGATGTGACCCCTTTTTTCTTCCCCACCTGGTCTTGGGGCTGCAGTTTGGCACAAACTGGGAAGACTGGTTGGGCCCGGCAGGTCTAGAGGAGGGGTGGTGGAGGTAGTGAATTTCCTCTTTCATGGTTGATACTAGTCCTGAATGACTCTTCTGCTGACTCATCATTTTGATGATTCTTTTTTTCCTATGCCTTAAGGTAGATTTTCTTGGCAGTATTTGTTAAAGCAAGTTAAGTTTCTGCTGAAAGGGCGCTGCTTCAGACTGTGTGTGAGAAGGAGCTCCCTTCTGTACAGGGAAGATGCTACCCGTTAAGCACAAGGGCACGGATAACTTGGCTAAAATGTGTCTCAAATTTAAGAAAACTCCAAATGTAAACTCCACGGGCAGGACACATGGGAGTTAATTATCATATCTGTGCTTTTGGCCTGCAGCTTGTTGACATGTTTTTCAAATGCACCTTATTTATGTTGCCTGTATGTCTTGGAAATAGTGTCTGTATACTTTAAATAAAACAAGACAACAAAGTTCTAAATGTTAATATTACCTTCCTTGCCAGCAAAGAGCCATTCTCCTGACTTTACTCTGAAGTAATTCACACACAAAGAAAATCCAGTTGGATTAAATTCAAGTAGACATTGTTTGCTCTATTTTGGTTTGGTGTTCCTGTGGAAGGCTTTTTTTTTTTTAGCCTAATTAGAATCTCTATCTCCAGTCTTGACTGGATTGTGACAATTTAAGAATGGTCTTAGAAAGACCAGACAAACATACTTACAGTCTTTGCTATTCATTATAGTTTCTTTCTGTGTATTTGATGGTGGTTTCCTGTGTCTCCACTAATAGCGTTACCAGAAAAATAGACTGATATGATGGAAAATATGAGTGAGTAACTGTGATAAACTTTAATACAAAGCTATGCTTTCGGTAAGTTGTATTAATACTTTGATTAAAACTGCTCAAAAAACCACAAAACTGTATTACTTACAGCTCATAGCTATATGTACTTTATTTGTGTGCGTGTAAAAGCTTGAAAAAAGTATTTGCCTTATTCTCTTTCACAGAAAACCACCTTTGGCCATGTCTTGCACTGCTGGACTGTAGGGTTTATTTCTGCTTCCGTGTCTGTCTTGTGTCTAGTACCAAGCTTTTTTGTTACTCAGTCTTGGCCGGTTTGATGTGAGTTCACCAGGGGCTTTTGCTCTGTCATGTATCTTTGTGTTTAACAGCCAGCAAAGTTCAATGGACAGATTACACGGAGACTGCCGAGGCTCACGTTTGATGTCTACTTCTGCCACCGACCTCCTTTGTAACCTCAGTAAATCACTTCGTCTCTCTGTACGTAGGTCCATGCTATTATAGTTAGACTGTAAGCTTCTGAGGGAAGGAGACACCCTTTGTGTACCCCTGTGATGCCTCACAGAACAGATCAGTTCAGTAGGGACATCTGGAAGTGTCCAGATGCAGGGTCTGTATTTTAGCCTGTTTTTATTTTACCTGGGGTTTAATTCTTTGGAAATAGCCCTTGAGTGAGACCTGAGGAGTCTACCTGCTCTTCTTCTGTCTCTTCATCCTGCTGAGCTCTTCTGGCAGCTGGTGCAGACCAGAGTGGATGGCTTGTCACAAACGTGCCGGTAGGAAACTCTCCATCTGAAAGCCCTGTTCAGTGCTCATTGGTCACAAATTTTGAAAATGGTGATAAAGTTATACAGAAGGAATCAGGATCAGCCAAATGCTCCCCAAGGCTTGCTTCTGCTTCAGTGTCTTGTCCTCCTCTGTCACCTTGATTATATGCTTGCTAAACTGTGGGGCAATAGGTTAATTCTGGTGATCTGTCTGGAAAGCAACCATGTTCAATAACTAGTCAACTGATGGGGGCGTTCTGTAAGAGTGTGACTCAGGTGCTTTAACTTGCCCTAGAGGCATCATCTTCTCAAGGGTCTTCATTGCTTTGTTACCGGAGGCTTTATGTTCAGAAACTTGAATGGAGAGGTGCATTTGGTAAAGGTGGGAAATCCCCATGGTTTAACAATGATTCCTTAACTTTCAGATAAAAAAGTTTCTAAATATTGCTTTCCAACTTCTGACAGTAGGAAAGTTTCTTTTAAGCAGGAGGGGGTATCTTATGGAAAATCTTACTTTCTCCTTGCAGCAGAAACATTAATTTTCAGAGGCCTTGATGTCGGTGCCGTCTTGTTTGGGTCTTTTCTTGTAGGCATTCAGCACCACCTGGCAACTCCTGTACCAAGACTAACCACCTAAAGAACCCACAGTCCATCTTGTGTCAACCCTACCTTCTTTTTTCTATACGTACACGCTTTCACTAGTACAATCTATACTTAGGATATCTGCATTTTTTCTCTGTTATGTATAGACTGTGACACTAAATCTAATCTGTGCCTTCCATATATATTTCCTACAAATAACAAACTTTTTTCGAGTTTAATAAAATAAAGCCCAATGCCTATATATTAGGTGGTTTTGTGTAACTCAAACTCCTGAGTTATTTTCCCCCAGTATAGCATCAGCATCGTGCTTTAAAACCTATTGTTAGTGTGACTGGTGTAGGTACATGCCTTCTGCTTCTGTAAACATTTTTCCTGGAAGGGAAAAGTGAGTTGGGTGTTGGTGCTTTCTACAAAGTGGAAAGCAGTTTCTGAGCAGTGTAAAGATAAGTAAGTGTTGTTTGGTTTGTTTTGTGCTTTGTATCTTTTGTAAGATGAACAGTTACATACATGAAAGAACTTTAAGTCTGTATTTGAAGCAGTCAGCACTTAAAAAAAGAATAAAAAAAAAAGAAGCTAAGGAGCGCGGGTGGGGAGTTTCTTGGTTTTCCAGAAATGTGCCAGTCTCTTCATCCAGGTACAGCCCTACAGAGATGCTGTTTTTTAAAAAAAATGTATCTTATTTTTTTTGTGAGTGTAGAATATCAGATCTCTAAATTTCATCCCATTCTCTCCTTCAAACAAATCAAACTTCACAGCATCAGGAATGCTTCTGAACACGTCTTGATGAAGGCAAGGATAGAAAGCAGTAAACCAGCAAAGAATCTGCAAGGTCTGAAGGTCTTTAATTCTGAATGTGATATATAGCCAGGTGGTGATATATGCCAAACAATAGCTCCCACCAGCCCTAAAAAAATGGAGTGCCAAGTATAAATCTATCTAAAATATTTCCATTGCTTTTCCTGCCTTAGGATAACTATCTACCCTGATCCTGAACCATAAAACTGTGCTAGTTCAGTATATCTGGACGTGCTTAAGGGAACTTAATTATTTGATTTTTAGGTCATTTGTATTTCCCTGAGTGAGAACAAAGATCAACATCATCGGAAGCAAGAAATTACACACTAAAAATATTTCATAATGAAAGATATGAGCCGTGTATGTAGGTGGCATAACCTCTCTATCTCTGATTATAGCACATGAAATTCAGATTATGGGTTCAAAGTACCAGATCTAAAAACGTACAGGGCTACTTGCAGAACACCCACTTTTGCTGACACTTGTGTTTTCTTTTTGACTGCAGGAGAGTTGATATATTGGTGGCACCCAGCTTTACAAGTGAGGTTATCTTGCCAGCCATTCCATTAAATATTAAAAGCCACTGTTACTTCAGGGCTTTAAGCTACTTTTTTGGCATATAAAGTTACATCAGAAGGTAAACACCTGGTTTTGTTTTGCTGCAACTTGATGCAAAGAATGAATCAGTATCATCAGGTAATGGGGATGCATTTAAGTGTAATGTCTTGAATTATTTGCTGCTAAGTCTCCCTTGCCAGTGGTAGAATGCTCTGTTTTTTGTCCTTGCAGGATGCTGGGCCTTAAACCTGTCAAAGGCCCAACTAAATATTTGCTACTCATGTAACTTGGTGGGCAAAGGGAAGCCTCTATTCAGAAATTTTTGCTTAATTTCCAAAGGTTTTTAACTTTCTGGAAAAGGCATCATTTGTATCAACAGCTTGTTTAAGAAAATGGTCTCTTGCCTGTAAATTGTTACAAGAAATCACTGGAATGGGAGGATCATACAATATTCTTCTAATTAGCAGCATTATATGATAATCAGCCTAATTCCTCTTTCCCCTAATGAATTTAGTATTTGCATGTTAGCCCTTTTTTAATAGGTTGCTGTCTATGGCAGGTGTGGGTCTGACTGTTGAATTACTTGCTTTCCCATTTCTTTCCATTTTTGATTACTGGCCTTTCTTTTTACTGCCAAACTTCTATATTTACGTTTTGAGCAGAGATTATCTAAATCTTCACTGAACTCAGGTAATACAAATAGGGACACTTAGCTTAAAGGAGTCTTTTATTCTCTTTAGATTCTCGTTCTCTGTGTAGAAGAGCACCTCGAAATATGAAAGTTAGAGCATCTGCCCTACACTACGTATTTTTACATGTATTCTTGAGGAGTTCTTAAAATCCTGAATTTGAGAGGAGCATGTTGTCCGTATTTCCCTCATATTGCTGGATCTCGGTTATAGTCGGAAAAGACTCTCAGCAGCAGTCTCCAGGGAAAACACCAGTGTTTTGGGAAGGCATTTCTTCTGCTACTTGTCAGAGGGATACCTAGGGCAATCTGCAGAAGAAGTTTCTGCAGAGCTGTGGTGCGCAGAGGCTGCTGAATGCGGCAGTACACACCATCTATTTGCTTTGGAGCCGGGGCTGCAAATGCCTCTCAAATGTGTGCAATAAAACAGCTTTATTTGAAAGAGGATAAAATTAATGTCGTGAGGGATAGCCCAATGGGCAAACAAAGGGACTATAAAACCTGTTGAGGTCCCCTCGGATGCATTGACAGGAACAGGCTCCTTCCACTACTAATCATTTGCAGAAACTGCAGTACAGCTGCTGCAATGCTAACCCGAGGCTTGCCAGCTCCTGGATGTGCTCCCCCTCTCTCCCCAGCCTCAGTGCTTATGGATGCACTTCTCTGTTTCTTTTTCTTTCTTTTCTCTCTCTCCCTCCCTTCTCTCTCCCCATTATTCTATTAAATGGGGGAATGATCCTTCCCTTTGTCAAGAAGAAACCTGGCCAAAAAACAAGAGCTCCGTTTAAAAGTGGAAACACTTAAATTACATTTTTGCTCTGTATCAAATCTCATTTAGTTCCTGCCACCAGAAGTAGCCAGTAATCTGAGAGACAATCTTCACCATCACCTCCTCAGCTCACTGCAATTAGTTGTTTTGTGTGTGTTTAGTTGTTTTGTGTGTGTCTGCTGCCACTTTACTTGCAAATATATCATGCACGTACCCATATTAGCCTTATTTATAAAAAAATTTCCTTTTGGACAAAATTTGCACAACTATTTAATGTTTTCATTATCAGCTCTAATTATGAGGATGGATACTTTAAAGGTTGGGGCATAACAGAAATTTCAGGAATTAAAATCATGGTGATGCCAGAGGGGGCTCCCCGAGACCATTGTCATAGGACTGAAAACAGGAATATTTAAGGCAAATCAGTTCTTGCTGTTCTTGATTGTATTCACTCATTACATCATGTTTCCCAGCCGAACTTAAAAGTTAATATCACCTCCACTGCTCCCCAAAGTAAAGGTTTTGTGGCAAGGGTTCTGCTTTTCACTTTGTGAGAAAAGTCTGATTGCTATACAGAGGGAATAAATTTTAACTACACAGGTAATTTTTTTTTTTAAATGTAAATTGCATCCAAGTGAAATTAAATCCATGTAACTAATCCAAAACCTGATAAATTAAGATTATTCCTTCCTTTTGTACCACCTGGATTTGGGGTTGGCTACAAAACTGATGTGGATTGAGTGGTGGTGCCCAGGCATGTGGCTTTGCCTAATGGAAATCCAAATATATTGATATAGAAAAGTTCTCTCTATTTACTGCTGTGCGACCGTGCAGGTGGCATCTCTGATCTAAACCCCTGACTGGGGCTGTTTGTTGCACTTGGCGAGATGGTAATGGTCAACAAGTAGATACAATTCAAAGAAGTCTGTGGGACAAGTCTATCTAAACACTACTGAGATTGCGGTATTGTTCTTCTTGAAAAGCCAAGGCTGTAAAATTTGTAAATGCTGCAATAGATTCTGCTGCCTCCTACCCTTATCCACCCTGCAGCTGTATTGCTGGCCATAAAATTAAGTTGTTTTGTCGCCTGTGGTTATTCATTTTAACTTCAGCATAGTAAATTTAATGCAGAGACATTTACTTACTGTAAATTTGTCTCCCATGAAACAAAGGGGCACTAACTTTGCAGACTTGTGTAAAGAGTATCTTTCTATTTAAAATAGTAAAGGCTGCAGGTTAGGACATCTTGTAGAATAAGTATATACATTAAGAATCAATAAGTTTTTTATTAGTGCCTGGAGATTATTTGGCTATAACGTTTTTTAAAAAAAATCCAACCGCTGTAAAACAGTAAATAAAAAAGTTAACCATCTGTTGCCCCACTTTCCTTTAAAATCTTGTATTTAAATTCTTTCTAGGTAACCAATTTTTGTTATTTTGCTCTAATGTCGGGGCTTGGGAGAAAGTGGTTTTAATTTATAGCTTTTATTTATTCAAATGCATTGTCGGCATCATAGGTTTTACATTTCCTATTAGAAGTCTGGAAAATATTTCTTACTACACTGAAAGAGAACAAAATTCAATTTAAAAATATAATTTCCTACCACTAAGACACTTGATAACACGGGAGAGATTAATGGAGCCTTATGACAGAAACTTGATTTAAAGCAGGAGATTAATAGTGCTTTATCGGCCCATACCACGAGTGAATTAGCTCAAGAAATCTGTTTGAAGTTGCTGAGTTGTCTGTTAGAAAAAGGGCTCTGGGCATTTATTTGATCATTGCTGAGTACTTGCTACAGGCTTGACTATCTGACAACACAGGAACAAACTTCACACCAGCCTTGCTTACTTCACAGTAACATGTTTCTTATTATTCCTTGTTATCCCGTGGGAGGCTGGAATGCTTTGGAGGTCAGCTACTGGCTCAGGGGGATTATTCTCAGTAAATGAAGTTAAAATTAACAAACAGAATTACACTGGTGTTCTGATCTCATTGATATTGAGGACAAAAAAAAAATACGCTTGCAGTGGTGTTTTTAAGTGGAATGGTTCTGTCTCAACGCCTGTTGTAAATCATATTTTTATCAGCAAAAGAAGCCTCTCATTTCCTTTCCTAAATATAGGACTGTTTATCTTTGGAGCACATTAAAGCGGTTCAGAACGTGGGCCTGACAGGTTGATAGACCTACAGATGTACACAACCAACAGAGGAATCTGGGAGATAACGCGTTGGGACTGCGGCCGGCCACTGGGCTAGGCTGGCATCCCAGCTCTGCTTCTGAGACAAATTACATCAGCATCAAAAAAAAAAAAAAAAAAAAAAAAAAAAAAAAAAATCCTGTGTGCACCTATTTTTCTTTTTTTTTTTGGACTGAAGCGCGTCATATTTATTAACCCTTTTAACCTGAGGGCAAGCTGTTGAAGAAAAAGAACTATTGTCCTTTTGAAAAAGACGTGTGGGGCTGTAGTGGGCTGTGGTGCTGACCCAGCCAGCAGCTGCCTTTATAGCGAGCCTTGGCTCCCTTCCCTACTGACCAGATAAACCCCGTGTCAAAGGCAGCGGGGTGCTTCAACCAAAATAGGATTTTATGATGATAGCGACACCCTGAATGTGTTTATGTTGTTTCACAAAGAAGGGAAAAAAAAAAAAAAAAAAAAAATAAAATATATATATATATCAGTGGCTATCAATCTGTTTCTCTGTCATTTGGCAGATGTGCTCTCTATCTGAAGATGCAGCCAACAAATTAACTGGTAGTTCTTAGGATCCTGTATTTTTTATTCAGTGCAAAGGAGAAATTGTACCATGTGCACGCGTCAACACAACGTATGGATCTGTGTGTGTGCACAAGATACGGATGCCTGCACACAAATGCTTTTTCCTCCAGTGGCTTTCAGTTCTTTTGGGAAAATGTCTGAAGCAGCTGAACGACTTACGAGTTCAACCTGTTCAAGCTGAAGCCTGCATGATTTTGTAGCTTTTAGTTTTTCCTTCTCCTAGAATTGCAGCATCCAGAGTTTTATTTCTCAATCTCTTTCTTTTAAACATTTTTGCAGACGAGCCTGCAGGGTTGACCTTCTAACATATATATATATATATATAATGTGGGATGAGTGTGAAAATGATACATTGTTACAGTAAATTTGTATTTGTTTCCTGCAGTGTAGTAATATGTGAAGGTACCTTCTCAAACACTGCGCTGCAGAGGTAAACGCAAACAGGGGTGTTCTGGGTGAGGTCCCTTCCAGACCCAGGATTTGAGAAAGACAGACTGGAGTCTCCTCTTTGCCTAACTGATGGTAAGATCTCAAATGCGGATCCTCCCACTTTCCCACAAGTGACTGTCCCAATTGATGGGTGGAAATGGTGATATTTTCTTAATAAGAAGCATTGGAAAGACCTTGCTTGGTTTTCATACAAGCAAGTTTTGCAGGAGGTGGAAATGTGAGTTCTTGGGGGTTATCTTTTCCTATGCCCCATTTCATCTAAAAATAATTTACTCCTGAACAGATAAAATCATTGCATAATTTATTCTTTGCTAATATATTTTTGCACAATAGTGGAAGCCAATGCTTTACTTGGAGATTTCCTTTTGCAGCCTTTCATTTCAGACATCTTTGACACTAACCAGAAAAGCAATTTTCACACACAGACAACAGCAAACAAATAGGACCTGCTTCATGATTAAGGAGTCTGTGATTTTGCTATTCATGTCGTAAAGTGCATGAAAGTAGCTCTGAAAGAAAGAAGCAAGCTTCAAGGTTAAGTGTCATAAGAAGACGTCATTTTGTTTAAGCCATTCTGCTTTCATTTGCCTTGCAGAATGTATTTTCAATAAGAAGTTTAAGTCTGCTGGGTCCTGCTGATATGCCCCTGTGGTCATCTGACAGAACAAATTCTGCTTTTCCCCTCAGCCAGGTGAAACAGTTTTATTTCAATTGGAGGAACAAGGTGCAGTGACAACTGCCACCTTCTTCCCGCCACACTTCTCCTACCCCAAGAAAAGCTATTCTTCTGCCAAGAGCTGTCTTTTCTCGTGAGAGGGACTAAGAAAAGATCCCTGAGCAGGAGTGAGTGGGTGACTGCGCTGCTGCTGTGCCCTCAGGTCTGGCATCAGGCAAAACCATCACTTTGTTGCTCCTCTTGCTGAAATACACTTTGTTCCTTCAAGTCTGGAGATATGTGAAGAGCTCCAGGTTGTTGAAATTTTGCCTGTTGAATATTTTTCAGACAACCCTGGGTGTGTTTCTGCAGCCTCTCTCCCACTGTCTATCTGGGATTTGGAAAGGAAATGCAACACCCCTGGAAGAGAAGGGAAGAAAACTTTCTCCTGACTTCCTGATCAACAGAATATGCTTGCTTGGCCAGGAACCAGAGACACTGGCCCTGCACACCTGCCCAGTTGTTGGAGCCTTCATGCTGATTGCAGCCACAAATTAAAAGAAGGAGCAAATGGGTGGAAGAGCTCCACTATTAGGTAAAGGTGTAACATATTTGCAGATAATAACTTAAATAGTTGAGATAGGGTGAGGTTTTTGTCATTTACCCTCATTTTTATTTAATATGAAAACTAAAAAGAAGATGGCGAGGTTTCTTTGCGTTTGTAATGCACCCATGAGGTCAGCAGAGAGTCCCCTTGAACAGGGGCTGCCTACACAAAGCCGAGTACTTGAAGGATTTGGGGGCTTCTGAAATAGGACGACTCAATACAGAGTTGTTCACTCCAATGGAGGTATTCAAAATTGGGAACAAAGCTTTTAATTTTGGGGGCAAATTCATTTCCTTAAGGATCATGAGGCTGATCTGAACCTTCAGAAAAGAAGTTCAGAGATCAAAAATTGCTTCTTCCTACTGCAAAAGAGGGGCCGTAGTTCAGCACAAGTAGCAGGTTTACGTGGGATGTGTTTGAACTATTCTCTTTGTCATTTTATACTTAGATCTCTGAGCTGTCCATAAGAGTAAGAAAGTTACTGCTGGAGAGATTGGAAACTGGTAGTTGATAAATAGTGCTATATCACTCTGCAAAGAACAGTTGATGAATGTTACCATTGTATGTGAAATTTTTTTTTTTTTTTTCCTTCCTTTTTTATAGCAATATTTTAAACTATGCTATCCTGCACAGGGGACTGCTAAGTAAACCAGAACTGACATATGATAAATGCAAAGCTGTGGTTACAGCTCCAGAAATCAATGAATTGCATGTTTCACATGTAGAAGGGCAGTCATGCTGTTTCGGCTTGCAGAGTGATAAATGTCATTCAATCTGTGAGCAGTAAAACATGAGTGTAGTAAAGTAAAACTTGCTAATTCAAGGGCATGCTTCCAAGAGGAAAGAAAAGTATGTGAGAAGCTACGCTGTTCTGTGTGAAAACCACCTGTGAAATGATTAGTTCTGAAATTTGCAGGGAAAATGAACAGGAGAACCATGTTAGAGGTCTATAACCCAGGGCATGTTTATCTAAGAAATGTGGTTCAGTACCTGTGAGTATTGTTACCCCATCTCGGACACAGAAGCACCCAGCAAAATGTCACTTTGAGAGATACTAAAATGGGAGAGATAATAGGGCCATAAATGAAGGTCATCATTTATGGCACTATGGGTGCAAAAATGAACCTGTGGGAATGACCCCCTACAACCCAGTAAGTTAGAAAGCTTGTTTTAAATGATGCTCTGTAGTAAGTGATTAAACAAATTCTAGAATAGAAGGGAAAATATGGGTTAAAATACACTTCAGGAATTGGAAATGAAAGTGATGCATTTTCGGTTCTTATTGGGCACCCTGATTTTGACATTTGCCCAGTGGACTGCCAATCTTGGGTGGTTTGTGATACAGAACATACAGCAGCTTCCTGCCAAAAGCTGCTTCATTTTGGTTTAAATTCTGTTCTGAATTCATATTAAATAAAGATTATTTTTTCTCAAAGAAATTCAAGGAAACTCAGTAAGTGTCACAGTTTACTGAGCTTGGGGCAGGATGTTGTAATGTTTCTGTAAGGTTCAAAGAGACACTTTTTAATGTTAAGATGTTGCTAGATGAGCCAACCCTAGCTGCCAGCTCTGCCATGGCAGGACCTTATTGGAAGGTTGTTGTCAATAGGCCAGCAGACCCTGCTGTCGTTGAATGCAGAAACTGATAAATTCCTCATATAGTTCTAGCACATGGAGGGCTTAATAAGACCCCCAGCAATGTTTTGAAGAGTGTGGAAGTGCTCTAGGAAAAGTCTAACCCTTTTGTCCCATGGGAAGGAACTTAGGATGATCGTTTCAGCAACTGCCTTTCTTAAAGTTAGGATAATGATGTGAGAGAGAACCATTTTGAACAGAAGGAAGTCGAAAGTGCTTAATTTGGAAATGCAGCCCCCCTGGCTTTTGTATTTTAACTGAAGTGCCTTCCTGTTCACAGATCTTTTTCCTAGATCAAATGCACAGAAAAATGCCTACTTGGCATCCTCCTTATAGGGACTCCTCTTTATAGTTTCCAGAGTTTAACTCCAAATTTGGTATCAATTTGACAAACCAAGAAACCTTTGAAAGGCATATGTATGACAAACCAGACCATACAACTGAATGGGAAAACTGCAGTAGACTTGTGGGGTTTTATTTCATTTTTCATTTTGGTTTAACAGAGACCACCTTAATGCTTTATATGGGAAATCTTCCACTGTCCTTTGACACTGAACTTAAAGCACTGCTGATCTCAACAGAATGCAAAACTGCTTTGATGCTGTGCATCAAGACGTGCTGTCTACACCAGTAAAGTGCAGATGATTATTGCGAATAATGATACCTTGTACTGCAGAAGTGTTTAGAGATGCAGATGGAATAGGTGGGTGGGTATCAGAAGAAAGAGCTGCCCAGCCTTACTGCTTACTAATGGTGTAAGGCAGAAGCATTTTCAGTGGAGCCCCAAATGTGAGAGAGACCTGTACAAACTGTCAGGTAATAATTAAATACAGTGCACCTAGCTGGCAGTATATTTTTGAGCTTTCTGAAAGGGAGATGGGATTGGATGCAAATGAACAAGCAAAAGCTCCTCTGGTTACCACTGTGGAATAGAAAAGAGCAGAAATGAAAGATGCATTTGTGATAAACAAGATTGAAATTCCTTGGCAGAGTGCATGTGTATTTAACATCTTAGCATGAATGTATTTGTTTTTTGTCAGAATAAATTGCTAAAACCAATCATGAGCTAGAGAAGTGAAGAAATATGAGGAAGATTTCTGGATTATGGTGCAAATTCACAAGGCTCAAAATTATCTCTAAAAATACTGATTAGAAGAAAGCAGCATCAAACTACAATGTCTCTTAATAGTGGCAGAGACTTTCCACATAGATATTCTTATCAAGAAATGAACTATGAATACGTCCCTAGCTGCTAATATAATTGTTTTAAGAGGTGTTCTACTTAAAAGTTGATGTCCTTTATCTCTCTCTTCCTCCCTCCTTCCCCCAAATATTTTATAACAGCATATAACATTTCAGTATTTGATATCCAGACATACTTGCAGTATACATGTTCTCTACACTTTCTGTTTTCACAGATGCTTGTATATTTTTCTGTCAGTTGTGTAAAATCAATCCACGCCCCTGGGAGAGAGCTGAAGCTCTGCTCTCAATATGTGTGTGCCGGGAGGTGTGTGGCACAGCAGAGGACCCGTCTCTGGGGGTGACAATGACATCCCCAATTTGCTGGCAGCCTGGTTTCTACTGGTTTCACCTCTCAGTCAATTCCCCAACAGTTACAGGGTATGTCTGATGCCTTGCTAACCCTGGTGTGCTTTAAAGATAGTTAATCTTGCTCAAAAAACCAAACAGCAACCCAGGTAAGTGTTGTGCTGATGGTAGATACCAAACACTTCATTGTGTTAAGTTTCATTCTTTTGTTTTTGAGAGCTCAAAACTGACCACCTTAAAGAAAAGCCTTGATTAAAATATTTTGGAGCTGTAAATAAAAGTACTTTTGTCTCAATTGTTTTTTAAAGTCAAAGTGCTTTTAATGATGACAGTGAGTCAAGGAAGCAATAGCAGATGATTTCTGGCAGACTTGAGTTTAGTCTGGGAAGTGACATCTCAGAGTCTAAGAGAAAAAAATCCCACTCACCCAAAACCCTTCAACTCATTGAAAGAGGTCAGTAACAGTTCTCCAAAACTAGGAGAACTTTAAACTTTATTTCTGTGCAGCGTCTTTTCAGAACAACTGAGCGATTGCTCATCCCCTCTGGCAGGCACCTTCCCTCCCTCCCCAAGGCAAGTTGAGGTGAGCGCAACGGATGAAAAAAGCACCCATGTAGTTATTTCTCCTTATTCTTCTGCTGGCACTAGACCCCTTGCTTGCAGTCTTATTCCTCTAGCACAGCCGTAACTACACTTCAAGACCCTAAACTGGCAGCTCTTTTTAGTTTGTGTATTTTAACAGACGTGCTGTCTTATTTTTGAAAAATTCTGGTAGGCTGTAGAGAGCTTGAAGCAAAATGTGGAGGAGCACTTCATGTGGCATTGCCTTCTGAACACCACTGGATATGCTCTTTGAAAACAGGTATTCAGGTGAAGTGTCCAGGTCTCTGTTTATCCCTCAATTGCATTTTATATGATCAGACTGGGGAAAATATTCAGTGAATCTGAAAACTTGGTTTGCAGGATTTCAGAGGAAGAAAACTGAAAGTCTTGTTGAAAGATCCTGTGTCTAATAACCTCTTGCACTTTACCCAGTAAGACATTATTGATGGAACTTGTTTAAAATCTACCTTCTTTCTCCCTGCAACCCCCAAGCCCCGTGGCGCTGAAGTCGATGTTCTGCCAAGCAGGGGACCACTGACAGTTTCAGACAGAAAAAGCATGGTTGTCCTTAGTGGCTGAGCTCTAAGTAGTTTTTTTGTCAAAATCCACTTGAGAAGGTTTTGCCCTGGAGTTTGTTGGGGTTTTTTTTGTCAGATAAGTGAAATGAAATCTCGCCTGAGTGTGAAAGTTGTTCTGCTCTAACTGTGTCGGGATAATGGCAGGGGCACCAACTTCCCTCCTCTCATCCAGGACAGACCCATGAATGCCACGATGAAGGTGCCTGAAAACGGTACCGGTGGCTTCCCAGTGGCCAGCCTGTGACTCCTGATCCATGTGCAGCATGTGACTACAGGATCCTATCACTAGATGACTGGCTGAACGTTGCTGGGCTGCCCTTGGATCCAGCTGGATATTTTGCCAACTCCCACCCTGCAATGGAGCCCCATGGCCTGAGCAGCTGTGATCCCCTAGCCTTTCTTGTCACCCGCCCCCTCCTTTCCCCTTGGCTTTCTGACATGAGAAATGTTTTTATGGCTCTTGGTCATAGGAGTTTTATACACTGCTCACAGGGTCAGAAGGGCTGGTTGTCTAATTGGATAGGGAGGAAAAGAAATAATGTTCATATATGATACTATCATGATGCAGTTGGTGTCTGCATAAGGGTTAGGCTGATAATTTATCAAAAGTCACATCTGTAACTGGCATAATTCTATTTTTGTAACAGGGTCTGCCCTGGGACTGTAGAAGAGCTCTGAGAAGATGTTGTAAAGATGAAAGAGCTGAAAAATTCTCAACTGGCACCTAAGTAATAGGCTGTAGGGGCAGGGAGGGGGGATGGAGGCTCCTCAGTTCATGTTGGAGGCTAAATGTTCAGCTTATCAGTTTGCAGCATCACTGAAGTGATGCGGACCTGTTTCTCTGACTTCTTTCAAGACAGCATTTTGCTTTCTGTATCTGAAATCATTCCTGGCTCACCTTCTGAAGACCTTTCTAGCTCAATCTACAAAGCCTTTTGCAACTCACTGTTCCTCAGTGAAAAGCTATTTGGAAAGGCAATGAATCGTGAAGTGGTCTGATAAATACTTGGCAGAGGAAAGATGCTCCAGTGCTTGGGAAGCTAGCCTGGGATTTGGATGATCAAGTTGAATTTTTATTTCTTTTTGCTCTGCAGCAGACTTCCTAAAGAAGCTTGGGCATGTTATTTAACCTCACTTTGCAGCTCATGGTGTGGGTATGGCCAACGAGGTGATTGGTGATAACAGCAGGACAGTATCAAAAGAAAAATTGGAGCCCACTTTATTGTTTTTTCTTCTACGTTTTGTTAAATTTCAGTTGATTTCATACCCTTTCCTGAGACATATTAAAACAGACTCAACCTTTACAGGACGAGGCCTCATTTTGTACTCCTATTTTAGCACCCAGATGAAGCAGCTGTACATTGCTCCAAGATCTGGAAGAGTACTTTGAACACCTTCCTTACTGCCACATTCATGTTAGCTTTGTATGGCAAGGTTTCACCAAGGACACGATTGTGTTAGTCTTTGCAGAGTGATGGAACAGACAAATGACTTCTATTTATTAATCTCTGATCACTTCAAAGAACATTTGAATCTATGGAAAATGATAATAATAAAGAAATGATGCTTGACAACTGTCTCCCTTCAGTGCTATAGATGGTGAATTGTACAATCAGATATTATGCATGACAACTTGAAGAGGTCAGTTGTTGACAGAGAGCTTTCTGTGTAGCACATGTAATTGCAGAAGTACTGTTTGTCTTCCTGCTGATTCATTACTATCATTTTCTGTGCAATTTCAATGTCATTTTACTTGTCCTGATTCCATTTCACCATCCAGAAAGGCATTTTCTATTAGCACAGGTAAGAGGATTTTTCATAGCAGTTATCTGCTGAAAGTCACCCTGAGCGAACACACACCTGAAAGCAAACGTGCCTTCAGACAGCATTTAGCATAGGCGGCCAGGCACCCACGGAGTGAAGAGTGGAATCCGTAGCAGATCCATGCGATCCACAACAGTGCACAAAACAGGGAATCTCCTTCCTTCCCACTTCCCAAAGGGGATCTCCTTCCTCTCTTTGCTTCCCAAGAAGCGAACACTTCTCCCAAGAGACACTTCTCAGCAGAACCGAGAGCTTTGTAACAGCATATGACTTCTGAGGCTATTTGTTGATGTTCTGAGGTCCCTCTGTCTTGGCCCATTCATGCTGGCTTCAGGAAGACTCTGACAGAGAGGCATCATCTCGTTGTTACCACTCTTTGTCCTCTTCTTTAGCTGACCCTTTCTACCGCACTCCTGAAATACAGTGAAACGTGAGGAGAATCAACTAGATTGTCTGGAGACTGGTAACCTATTTATAGAAACTGTCTTGTGGTATCATGTGGTTGAGACCTGGAGGGTCTGTCCAATGAAACAAAAAATTGGTAATGTAAGAAACCAGCGGCATGGGCTGTGCATAGGTATCTTTTAGCTGAGCTGCTGGAAGAGGTTATGTCCTATGTTGGTTGGACTATGGGGACTTTCATGCAAACTTTTTGATCTGCTCTTTGCTTCAGGAAAAAAACCACCTGTGGTGTTAAGTGAGCTAATAGATTGGCTTGAAGCAACATGAGAATGCTTGGACAGATTTCTCCACTTACAGGCTGGCAGGGACAGTAGCCTCCAATAAGGGAGAAGGGTGATCAGCAGCTATGATGGCTGTCCTTTTTTCTGGCATAGCTGAGTCTGGAAGAAGATAACTATTCAAGGCTAACCAGAATTTACTTCACTCTGTGTTTTTTAATGTAGTAGTGCTGATAGAGAACAACTGAGGGCATGAGCAGCATTTCACCTGGACAGGGAGGCAGCTCTGCATTTGTGTCCTGGCCACACAGCAAAGCCAGAAGAAGGGCCTCAGAGAAGATGACTTTACAACGATGCCTGACAACAGTAAGTCACACTGGGGCTGAGCACAGGTTTGACACTCAATTAGGGACCACACAGAGGTAACGGGTTCCCAGTAGAACTGCTTGCTACTCAGTCTTGCTCTCCATGTTAAAGGCAGAGCACTGAAGCAAAGGTCCTGGACAAGACCAAGGCAGCAGTCTCAGGCTTTCTTGGAAAACCCATTTGCTATCTCACAAATTAAACCCTTGTTAATAGGTGCTGTCGTAACTTTTGTTTTAGGAGCTGCAGCTTCACACTGGTGATATATCTGAGGCTGATTTGCTTCCACCCTTCTGAGCACACAGCAACCTCCACTCTCACATTTCCACAGGGACACAGGTGCGTCAACACATGTGCAACTTTAACTGTTGCTTGGGAGAACTGTTCATCTGCGAGATTCATACACCTTGGATCACTGAAGCACAGTAACTCTGACTATAATTGTGAGGAAAAAAAATTAAACTAGAAGAGCTAGTTTGTAGCTTACCCAAGCTAATTAAATCAAAGCTTAATTAAGTAATTAATTGTGTGTCTTTTTTTTTTTGTAATTTGGCAAACTCTTGAAAAGCTGTCTTGCTGAGACCTGTTTTTTACTGTTTTACTTGTCTGATGAAGATGACCATTTTTAGGAGAACGTTCAAAGAAATAGATTAGTACCTAATAGCACCAAAATGTTTGAAATCAGTCAGAAGTCAATCTTATTAGCCATCTGAACCTTTTCAAGTAGCACAAAAGCTATTTATTTACAGACTGATACATAGCAACTTGCTTTATTCCTTCTCCCTCCCCTAAAAGAGATACTGTTTACTCAAAATCAGCTCTCTCTTTCCGTATAAATACCAAAGAATGCTTTCTACCTTGAAAGCACTGTAGACATTTCTTAATCATTGATTGCTGTTATTAGCTATTACTTTAAGCTTAAATGGTATTGAATTAAAATAATCTTTTAATGATAATCCTCTCCTCACAGGACTTAATGGTTTTTAAATTGGGTTTTGGCAAATATGAGTGTAGGTCAAGATGCAAGTCTGGATCTTATCCAGAGACCATTTAAATCAATGAAGCCATCAGGTTCTTTAAATGCATCATGCCACAACATGACAAGTAACATTCAGTGGAATGTTTGCAGAATATTACAAAGTCTATAAAATATGGATTAAATGTGCCTGAGACATAGCCAGTTTCCTGACAAACAGAAGATGAAAGTTGGTTCACGTTGTTTGGCTTTTTTTTTCCAGATTGACTCTGCTGATCTGACTTCCTGCAAGCTGGAGAAAATGCCAGTTTCATTCATTATGGTGGGTAGAACAAGAAGTTTGTTCAAAATGGACTTTTCTATATGAATTTTTTTTTCTTTGAAGGTTGATGGATTTTGTTAGATATGTAGTAGATGAAAGCTGAAATGGATTTTAGTGACTAACAAACCCCTATCCTCTGTACCTGTTGAAGATTGTCTGCACCTTCTTATTCATACTACTGTCCATCCCTGAACGGTTGGTACACTGTTGCACCTTGTCAAGGAGTGATTCTTATACCTTTCCTGAGTTTCTTCATTTGTAACTACTTTATATTCCTTTTCACATTTCTCAAGAGTTTGCAATTCAAATGAATAAACTGCCTTTGGATGCCTAAGACTCAAAGTGTGGTCTTCAGTACCAGGAGTTAGTACTGTTATGTTCTGTAGGGCATTTGTCTCTCCTGCAGATATATCACTGTTGAGTGAAAAGGTGCATTCCTTACTTATACAAAGCCAAAGATGTCTGGATAATCTTAAAAGAAAATGCAAATAACCCAATCAGCTCCTCCAAGTCTGATGTCCTTTGTGTCCTTTGTTCTGAATTAATGCAAAATCCAACACATTTCTGGAAAAACAATCCTAAGGGTTACAGGGTAGGAGGACATCAGTGAGGATAGGAAGATCTGATGTGATATTGGGAAAAGAAAAAAACAGAGTCTTGAGCTCACTATTTTTGTAGGTTAATTTTAGAACCACCTTTGCTCCTCTCTTCTGCTGTGTGTCAGGCAGTCTTCAACAAAGAAAAGAGTAATTTTGCATGTTAACATGCAAATTCAGAAAATTATATTGTTTTTGTGGATGATGAGATTTTCTGATCCCCTTTTCCTCAGGGCTCTGAAGCAGCCATATTTTGTGTGAAAACATGAAAGTCTCATTTCAGAAGAAAGCAACTGTCCTCTGCAGGAGCAATAACTGGAGGCAACGAAGATGTAGTGCAGAATCTGAGCAAAAAATAACTGAGCATATCATGCTTGTATCTTTGTGGGCCCTCAAGCTGTGGAGTGAGAGTCTCTATGAGCTAGTTTTGGATCCTTTGTTTTGGAACAAAGAACACACTGTGCAATGCCAGTCCTGGGTATTCCCGGGAAGTGTTGCTGTTCTGCAAGCAGAGCCAGCGCTTCCGTTGGAGCCAGAGAATGAGGAGGACTGCCACCCAAAAAGGCCATAAGTAGTGCGATTCCCCACAGGCAGTGTGAGGGAGACTGTTTTGGAAAGAAGCCTTTCTTATCTTCCTTTCTCACTCTGTATTTTCAGACCAAGTTAATTATATTTGCATACGCAGTCACTGTTTACTTCTGTGACAAGACCATAGGGAGTGGTGGTTTTGGCTGGAAAGGATGCTATATTTGTGGGGGAAGGAGAGTGGGATAGTTGGGCAGAGCTGAGATTCCCTTCTTCCTTGTTCCCTGATGTGATGTTAAAGCTTGCTGTTGATTGCCCCTGTGTCCTCTGTAACTTTTCACAGAGATATCTTGGCTGTTTCAAGGCTAACTTTGCTAACTTTTTTGGTGCTTTGTTAATACTCATAGTTACTGCCATTTTGCAACCTCCCTCTACTTTAGCTCAGGCAATTACATTCTGTCTATTGAAGATTCCCATTGCTGGATCAATAGAAGAAGTTTATTCTTCATTTCCTTCCTAATAGCTATTGTATAGTGCTGCAAAATGGCTGTTGTAGCTAGCTGTAATTCGGCAGTGGATAAGCAATCCTGCAGTCTGAAAAGCATCCAAAGATCTTATGGGATGAAAAGTGATATAATTGTTATTGGTAGCTCTATTGCTCCTTTGACATCTCCTTTAAGTATTAGTTGAGAATTGAAGGGTTATCCGGGCATAAACATTGCTTCAATCAATTATCTGTGCATTTTCCCCATCCCATCTGACGATTGCTTCTGTCACAAACCACTGGTATCCCACAGGGTCCCTCGATTGAACTTGAGTCTACAGAATTTTGTATCTTGTTCCCTGCTGCTTCCCAGTCATCCAGTGCCCCGATACAGAACTGGGCCCTCGTGGTTCGGATTGTTGGTTTCCTTTCTCTCTTAAACAGCTGGCGTGTCATTGCTGTTGTCTCTAGACATTGAGCAAGTTGGCCTCCTACAAGCCTGCTGGCAACATCTGATGTGTAAAGTTATGTGCCTGATGACAGAGAAAGTGTTCAAGCAACCTAATAATTCAACCGTGATGATATCAGCTTCTGCCTTTTGTCCCTGAAATAGGAGAACTTTTCAGGGTCTTGGATTACAGATTGGAGTGTTTTGTAGTTAAGAATGTCTAGGTCAAATAACAGAAAAAATGCCTTTTTTTTTTGTTGCATGGCATTGTGGAGCAAATGTGTGCTTGATTTTCTATTAGCACGGTGCATTGAGCTGGCACCTATAATGGTTCTGTCTCCTCAAAGGTCTTGGCAGTATGAGAGACCGTAATCACATCTTGACCGGGGAATGATGCCTGTACCACTGCAAAAAGTAGGTGGAAATGCTACTGAGTTGCAACACTGATGTTTAATACCTGAATTCTAATGGTTGAAATGGCTGTGCATATTTTGGGTAGTGACAGTAGCTGGGTCCTGTGATTTTAGTATTTTTAAACACCATCCAAAAAGAAAAATTTGAGGAGGTTTTATTATATTGCACAGCCCCTGGTGGAACCCAATGTGGTGTTAGTAAGAAATCTAGCTAATAGAAAATGAGAACTGATGGGACGGGTAACTTACAATGCGATGTTCCAAAGAAAAGCATAAAGGAGTGTGTTGTTTTGGTTCATCTTTTGTAAGGGATGTTAAAGAAATTAACCTCTACTTAGGAAACAGGAAAATGTCATATTGTAAGGAGAGATAAGGGAAGAGTAGGACCAAAATTTGGAAGCCTGAGTGAGTCTTTCTTTCCACAGTCATTAAAAAACCTGAATTTGTCTTGTATGCATTTGTGATAATGAACAAAGAATTGTGCGGTTTTTAAATGAGCTACCACACAGAAAGTACGTTTATAAAGCAATCTTCTTATTGCATCTGTATCACCATAAAACCTTTTGGCACAGCCTTTTTATAACTCCTGTCTACACATGCATCTCATGCAAACTATTTGCTTTTGAGTATGATAGTGAGGTCTATTGAAAACATTAAATAATAAATTATGCAACTTTCTCATTCCCTTTCAGCTGAAATGCTTAATAGACAAAATTCAAACACAGGTTTAATTCACCTATAAAGTACTTGGGCATCTGAATTACAGTTTTAATCTCCAGCAGCTGAATTATGTCTTACTGTTACAATATATTCAGGGAGGGAAAGCTGGACAAGTAGAATCTCCTTATTTTACAGATTGTGGGGATAACTTATGCAGACAGCTAACAGCCTGTTCCTACTAGGTGGGGAGAATTTATTGGAAGGGCTCAGTGTCTTGCTGCTCCTGTCACTGGTGGGTTATTAGCTTGTTCCTCCCACTGCAGAGCTGATCTGTTTGGGTTCAGGCTTGAGCAGACTACAAGCACTGCCTTCTGGAAAATGGGCTTGCGATGTGAGAAGAGGGTTGTGCCTGAATGTGCTCCTGACCAGGAGGGATGCTCAAATGAGTTAGCTTGTTTTTTCATTGTCGCAAGCTAAAAGAGACAAGCTCTGTATTGTTTGTGCTGTTGGCTAACATATGAGGTAGCTATACAGACAGTTGGCAGAATATCTGTCTATTTGTATAAGCATGAATATACTCATATTGTAAGCTTGAACCTGCAGTCCTTTCTCCTGAGTGCTCTAGAGGGTACTCAGCTGGAACGTAAGCTGGCATCTCAGGCTCCTGAGGACAAGAAGTATCTGCCTAAACTATTGGATGTTCTGATCTAAATGACCATGAACTGGGTGTGAATTAAGCATATTGTTAATTTTACCAGGTGAACAAAAAGATTTCTTTTTTCCTTGGGGCACCCAGGGAGACAAAAATCTTGCTACTTGCTCAGATTCCCACATCAGCTCCCATGTTTTACGGGTAAGCAGACGTCTCCCTTGACCTCCGATTCCTACATTGACCACTTGCTCTCTGACAGACAGAAGACAGAGGCTTACAATATAACCAACTACCAGGTACTTCTGCCTACAAGGTCTCCAGCCCCTCCAAACTCCTGAGGAAAAGGACTGGAGGTGGCAATCAGAAAGGGCTTCACTCTCTGCAAATAGGTCAGCAATTCAAAACGAGTCATAGCAAACACTCCTTTGAACAGATTCCTATGGCTGTCTTTGAAAACAACCCCCATGTTTGAATTCTGGCCATAAAGGGAAAAGAAACTTGAACAGATCAAGAACAGAGAAAGAAATCTCCTTTGGTAGCATGTTAACAACTTTTCCTTAATACTTTAATATCTCAAAAGCCACTTGAGATTGTCAGATGAAAGACAATATGGAAAAAAGGTATTAATGCATGTTCTGTAGTGTGTAAGAGAGTTAGATGGTTAAATCTTACTCTGAAAAATAGCTTTCCTGAGTTGTATGCATTTTGCAATGTCCACCGCTGGAATGGAAGATGCAGCATCCAGAGTTAGTGTTGGACCCATGCTATTCTGTATAGTATTTACCTGCTAATGTAAAAGCCTGGGCACACTGCACTTATATTTACTAAAGATGAACTATATCATTACCAGTTGTTTTCCCAATTAAATTTACCTTAGACTGGGCTGGGTGATTTTGATAAGACAAATTACAACTTGTCCTTAGGACAAGTGAACAAGATACTAACTGAGAAATCTAAAGATGGAAATAAATAAAATAATTGTACCTAATGGAGCAATTTAAAAGAGGTGTTTTTCATGGTCTTTGAGAAACATTTTCAACTTGCAATGATTTATTTCCATTGCTCAGAGAAGCTGCATGAATAACTAATATTCTCAGATAAAGGCTCTATCCTATTAAGGAGTCAACTTTGCAGTAAAGGCAAAGAAGGATATAAAAAGTTGCAAAGACAAGGTAAAGCTATTAGAAAATCTCCATTCCAAAGTTGTTTCCTACTTGCTGTAAACCATTTCTATCAAGGGAGCAATTTCCTATGTGCTGCCATTAGTGGATAATATTTTCCTTCAAATAATGGGCTCTGGATGGTGACTAACCACAAATGGTAATATTCCCTCTTCTAAAAGCCTGCACAGCACACTTTAATGTTCCACCATGACACATTTAAACATAAAGTAGACTATTTCCAATATGAAAACTCATTTGTTTAGAAAAATCTCTCTCCCTCTCTCATTACCTCTCTAAAAACAGCTGAATGAGAGTTGAGGTTCCCATTAAGTTTGAGTTGTCCTAGAGTTCAAAGGTACATTCTATAGTTAGCAAACCTTGGGAGAAAATTTTATGTGGGCTTAAAAAACACAGTAAAATCTGACAAACAAGGCAACAGTATGTGCGCATATGCCATGAGATTTGTTACTGCTTGCATGTCTGGGCTGCGCAGGCATGCACACAAGATAAACTGGGCTAGGATTAACCAGGTGCAGTATAACAGCGTTCTGTTATCTGTCCCTGACAAATTACAGGCTGCGAGCTGGAATTGCCACTTGCAGATAGTAGTCATTTAGTAGTAAACTGTGCTTGGTTCTTTTTTTTTTTTTCCTAAAAGCCTGAGACAAGGACATGTTTATATAAGTATGTTGAAATATGAAATGCTTTGAGTACACGTAAGGGAAATGAAAACCTTCCTAGCCTTTCATTTCCTATCAAACATTTACTGCATTGCAGGTCTCTCCAGCTCAGTAGCAACGTCAGTGTAGTGTACCTCATACACACCGTGCTTTATAGTGTCATGGTAATGTATTATTTGAGGCCTTCTTTAAACCTGTATTCTGCTTTTATAGGACTGATTTTGATTAAAGAGAATATAGAAATATTTTTTTGATGTTTTCAACTGTGACAATTTATGAGGGAAAGTAAATGCTCTATGCTTGTATGTTACTGCAGGATTCATTGCTCTGGAGGAAAAGTCCCTGCTTACAACTGAGCTTGCTCAGTGGAACAAGCACAGCAGAAAATACTGAGCTCCCTAACTTAGTTTTAAACGATTCAAACGTTTTCTAGTGGCTTGACATTTATTTTTTTGAAAAGTGAAATTGCAAAACAAAGGCTACTGTTTTGTACTGCAATACCATGCCACTTTCTTTTATAGAATTGTCTTAAAAAAAACCCCACTTAAATCTTATGTCCTACCACTGAGGTTTATATTGGGGGATCATTTTGCTCACCATCAAAGGAGAAAAACAAAACCTTCACAGTTGCAGGAGGTACGTAGTGACAATACTGCATCTAAAAGGCATTTACATGTCAATTTAAAGAGAAAATATAACCAGAACATAAGAGCAAATGCAGCTAATTTTTTTAAATGCAGTGGAAGTCATTCGTTTCATAACTAATAACTAGTTATGAAAGCTGCACCTTTGTTAATATCCTGTTCCCTGTTCCTTGCTCACTGCAGAACAGATTGGGGAAATTTCATACTGAATACTCTGAAATTCATACTGAAATACCTCAGTCAGCAGTTACCAAGACGTTGGTTTATGAATCACCTTAAAAAGAAAATCGTGATGTCACTTCTATTTTTCCGTATCCTTGTGCACTTTTTTTACGTCTCAATAAGCTAAATATTTTCTGGAATATGTAGTAAAATAATGCCAGGGGAAATCTAAAATGTTCAATTACAGTGTCCTTTTAAAGTATGTCAGGTTATTCAGGCCATGTATCAAAAAAGAACACAATGAAGCAGCCATTATTTTATCTCTTCTATTACTCAGTTTACAAGAAACAATTAATAAGGCCATAAACAGTGTCTTGACCCATTTTGGTTTGCTACTGAAATGCCTTCAGTGATCTGACTTTTGAACTTGTCTAATTCAAGTGTGAAGTTCCTACTTTCTCTTGTTTGAATCACTTCCAAGCACGGGGCAAAGTTTATGGCAGCAATATCACAGCACATAGCCTTAGTTAAATACCAGATTTTTGGCATGGCTCTTGAAATAGCTGAATGACTGTTTAAATGCATGTGTTGTGGTGAAAGAGAGAGAAAAAGAGCAAAGCCAAGGGGATTCAGTGGATGTGACTCTGGATGTGGGACAGCCTCGATTTCCCCTTCCATCGTAGCGCTTGGGGTGTCTTTCAGAGTACATGGAGGCCAAATACATGCAAAGAGGCTCCTTCTGTCGTGCAGCAGTGGAAAAAACTAGTCAACTTTTACACCTATTTGCTTAAACAGTTAGGGGTGGACTCAGACAATAATGCAGGAAAGCAAAGGTGGACTCTGCTTTGCTTTGTGGCACCTAGAGCCCCCTTTGGAGCCTCTTGACTACTGGCTGGCACGTAGCAGATTTTGCTTCTCAGCAAAATTGAGTTGGCTTTATTCAGGCTACCTGGACCACTACACTGAGCTCAGGCCACACACAGCAAACTGCCCAAGTGGGTGTGTGGCAGCTTGTTAGCAGCTGCATTTCTAACAGATCAGCCACCATGTTCTTGACTTCTCAAAAGTTATTACCTTTTGCACGGGTGCCAGCATTTCTAGCACAGCGTATTGCTGTTGTCTGTGTCTGGTGACATGATATTTGTTACTTTGGTCATGCCTTGTAACCCCTGGAGTCATAACTAAAAATACCAAAATTATTTCCTCAAACCACGTATCACAGGCAAAGTTCTCTGTTTCTACTGTATTACCCCCCAGCACCTTTATTGCAGGTGAAATCAATTTAACCTTTGCTGTATTTAAAAAGGGTAGATACCCAGAAGATGAGGTCTGAGAAAAAATACTTTGCCTTTCAAATAGATGATTCCAGGATTAAAATCTGGGATAGTTCATTTCCCCCCTGGTTTCAATCATTTCTGCTTTTCAGATACTCTTCCTAGCTCTTTAAAGTGTAAATCTTATGGGTTTTATGTGTCTGTAAATCAAAACCTGCAGAACTCATTTTAGCCTCTTTAAAAAAAAAAAGAAAAATCACATCTGGACTAAGGACTTGGTATGCCAAGCTACCGCATCATGCACATACAGAAATGAGTTAAAAACTTTGAAAAAGGGAGGAGGTTGATAATGGGAATGCTTTTTGGAGTGGAAGTACGAGAGGGCATCACTGCAATAAATCTAGAGAAGAGTGATAAAATGAGATCTTATGATGCTTTCATGCAGTTTGGGGAAAAAGCAGTTTTGCATCTGAGTTTAGCTGATTCTGCCCAGGAGAGACTATTAAAGGTGTACTTTTAAAATGCTTATGTTTCATCATGTCTTTTTTTTTTTTTTTTTTTTTAATTTGAAAGGGATTTACATTTATTTAAAGACATTTTTCTAAATTTTGCTTTGAATACAAATCATGTCATACAGCTTTGCCAAAATAAACTTGGCAGCTTACATTTTCTTTCCTTTTTTTTGAGTGTTGGCATGTAATGAATATTAATGGAGCATCACTTCCTGGTTTTTGGCATGATACTTTCTTCATGTAAATGCTGCTTTTTGAAATACCAAAAGCCAGTGTGCAGTTCAAAGTCTTCAATTACATTTAGATGAATTGATAAAGAATGTCCATTTTCTATTTCGTGAGAGTGTGAATGTGTTTTTTTCCTGATCAAAATTTTTATTATTTTTTAAAAAAGGTAAAAAGTAATTCCATGAGTTTGGCACCCTTCTTAGCTATTTAGTACATCTTTTTCCTCTGTATCTGCATTTAAACTCCTCAAGTTAAACTCTCCATGTGTTCCTCTCCTTGTAACTCAGCAGATCTTTCCCAATATTTTAAGCAATTTCTCTGAGCTAATAAGTGCCCTTCCTGTGTTTTTCTATGGCCTGGTATTTCCTCATATTTCTGTCATAGCTCTTTAATGCAGCAGTCTGCAGCTAGAGCGGAGAGAGACAGTGAAAGTATTTCCCCCTTCGGAAACACGCAGGTTCCTTTCTCATTTTTTAGAACTTTTATTTTTTTTTTTTTTTTTTTTTTTTTTTTTAAATGTGAAGAAAGTCACAAAGTCAATGACCCAAAGGCAGAGCTGTGCTCTGGGTTTGCTCTGACGTGTGCCAGTTCCCTGTGGGGTCCTGAGCCACAGCTGACCCTGACCCAGGCACATTTTGCAGATGTTTGGATAGCTTGGGGTGATGCAAAAGTTACTGTGGCATCTCTCTGCCCCTTGGGAGCTCCCTCTAAATACACAAGGAATCAAAGGGATAAAGAAAACAGCCCTGTACTACTCTGTTAGGAACACCAAGGCAAAGTGTTAGAGTTCTTTCTGGAGGCTTTGTGCCCTCTAGAAATGCCCAGGCAGCCCTTAACCCAGGTTTGGGGATCCATTTTTCCATTAAAGAAGCTCAAAGTAGCCTTGCTGAGACAAAAAGACCCAGCCTTGAGAGCTCCTGATTAGGAGTACGGCTGTTTTCAGAGGTCCTAATAAAGGCTGGAGCCCTGCTGAGTCCAGAGGAGCTTGGCATCTCCTGCAAGTGAAAGTCTAATTTTGTGGTAAATAGGTTTTTTAACCTTTGTGACAGCCTGAAAATGTTCGATTTAAGCTTTCGTGCATTGAACTGACCAAAATAGAAGGATCAGAATGGAATGAGAGGCAATATGCCCTGGAAAGTGCAATTATGCGGGAATCCATCTGAAAACAGCTGTCTGCAGGAATAGACCAGAGGAGGCATTTTTAGTACATCACCAAGCAATGGGGAAGCTGCACCTGTAGCTCAACAGTTTGAACCCTGACCACATCAGTGCTGTGTCACTGTCATTTTAGTTGCTCATTACTCTTCTGCATTGAAAGAATCAACTTGACTAGCAGGAGACATAAGAAGCAACTAGAAATCATTCTTCAGCCATACTTGTTGAAGGAGATGATGCCCAAGGAAAGGGTTGGTTTGCTGCTCAACAGGGCAGGAAAGTCATGGACCAAAAATGTGCCTAAAGCTTTTTCTTTTTCATTTTCATTGCAGGTTCTGGTACATCCTAATTAACCTTGGGAAAGTGGAGAATAGTGATCTGAAATTCAAGTTTTTGAATTTGCTGGTCCTGCTGGGCGGTAAGAAGCATAAAACTATGATGTTTAGAACCCAAAATTATCCTGGAAGTTATCTCTGAAAGCTCAGGGAAAGGTTCTGGGAGAAGATCAGGAATTATCTTTTTTCATGGAGGATAAAATGGGTAGAAGAGCTGTTGAGGGCCAATCAACTTGAATTCAGCTATAGGAAAATACAGGAGTAGGTGAACTACACACAAGTAAGTACCTGCTGGAAACACAAAACAAAATGAAAAAAAAAACCAACCCATTGAAATTTGTGAGGCTTCTAAGTCTGTCTTAACAGAGTTCTTGGAAGCATGCTGGGAATTATGAAATTACTGCAAGGTAATTGCAAAACATATCAGAAAAGTACTCAGACAACATTTCACTGACAGAATGGAAGCGTATTTGCAGGGGTCTGTTCTTGTTCAGGTAAAAGTCATTGCTGTCATTGATGTGCTACTTGAGGGACAGGAAATATCCTATTAAATTTAAAGTTGAAACAAAATGAGGAGGGGAGAGCAGCCATGTGAATGACAGGTTTAATGGTGCTGGCAACATGCAGAAACTGTCTAAACACAAAGAAGATAATGACAGAGGCAGGACTCCATGCTCAGTGCTGTTGTTTTCTGCTGCCAAAACCAGGATTAAGAACAACTGGTTCTGTGGAAAAAATCTAAGGCTGCTGTGGACCACAACCTGAATGTTCTTGAGGCAGGATATGGAACCATAAAATAAAAAGCAGGAAAATTTTATTCCCTGCTCTGCTCAAAGGATAGGATAACGGTCTTGTTTTGGGTGGACCCAGTACATTTCTTGACACAAGATTTTGTGGGTGCTAAAAGTTTACATGAGTTTAAAAGATAACTTGACAGATTAAATGGGAATGAAATGTCCCATTTGAACAACAGCATTTTATTTAAGTGCTCAACAAAGTCCTGGGAAAATATTGCAATGTGTGTGCTCTGTGGTTAACCTTCTAGCAGGTCTGAGCTAAATGAACTTTTAGGCTGCCACGCTATGGCCATTCTCCTGTTCTGCCATGTTCTTAGAGCCAGCAGTAAGGATGACGGATAGGATGAAGGGGCATCAAGTTGTACTAGAAGATGCTAATGGTTGCCAGGAGCTGCCCTGTCAGTACTGGAGAGCCTGTGGTGAGAGATGGCAGGGAAAAACTGACTTGCTGGAGTTGATAGGTTTCCTCTGCGTGCAGCTCTGTATTACTTCCACATCAGACCTTTGTCAGTACAAGTCCTTCTCTCCTTCCGTCCAATCTGTTTCCTCCTTACCATATCCCAGGCTCTTCTGACAGCTCCTCTGAACATTGCTATACTGCAGTAATACTGCTTTTAATTTTGTTCCTGCACATAATTCTGAGGTCATCTGGTAATCCAGGCAGGCGTCCAATGCAGAATTTGGATTTATGTTTTAAAAATCTGCCTGACCTGAACAATAGATTACAGTGATTGTGAAGGAGATGTTGTCCTTTCTTGGCTAAGTTCTCATAAAGTTTTATATGATAGATTAAAAAATAGTAAAAGGAAGAGAAATAATAAAAGAGGACATTATAGTAACAAAGGAGCAGAGCAATCGAAAAGATTCAGACTCCAGACAAAAGCCAAGGGCAAAAATCTATCTTACTCTGTGAGGCTAGTGCTGCTTTTTTGGTTTTAATCCTTTTGCTTTGGTGCATTTCACTCCTACCCTTTTCAGGGTGTGGAAGCTGAACATTATACTCTGGTGGTTTAATAAAGCCTATCATCTTGTTTATTTCAATCATTTCCTCACTGTGCTGGAAGCTTTAGGGATTTCTTTCACAATAATTCCCCAGATCTCATTCTTGGTCATTGCAGTGCAGCTGATTGCCACTAAGCAGATAGTTCCTCCTTTTTATTCTTTGCTTTCAGTCTCATAATTCCCTGCTTATCGGCACTGAACTTCATTTGCATTTATTAGCTGTGTTGGTATTTAAAACATCTACTCTAAGACCTTCTTTATCTGTCTGCATTGTTTCTTATTATTTGCTGTTCCTCCCAATTTAACTTTAAATGGAAACTTGAAATGTTTGTTCCAAACAGTTGTCAAAATTCTTTGCATAAACTGTTGAGTGTGGACCTGTTCCCATTTCCCAACTACCAAATTTTTCCTTACTATGAGGTTACCTTTTCCAGTTGCACTTCTTCCACAAATCTCCTTCTAGATCCAGCTGGTTTCCTCCTCTTGCTCCTCCTTTCCTCCCTGTTGTTCTCCAGTGAAGCACTTAGCAGGGCAGGGCTGCCTCTTGTTCCTGCCAACACACTCATTCATCTCCCTGAAAGAACCCACCTTGTCTTCCCCACGTGGGTCCCTCCATGTTGGGATGAGCATGTTGTCTTAGCATCTACACTCCAACACTGCCAAGGGGCGATTTGTATCTTCTGGAGAAGGTAAAAACCACCTTGACAATGCTGGACTAACGATTTTCACATAGCGCCATCACTGTGCCCTGTGTTTTCTCTGGTATTAGAGGTGATTTGGTTAGTGGTTGCACCCCGCAGTCACCTCTACCTGAGGATAGGATGGTTACAGTCAAAGCATGGAGCCTGGTTCCAGTTGTTGGTTCGGGCATAGATTTCTTCCCTGATTTCAGGAAACAAATCTCTGTGTCTTAGTTTCCCCTTGTGTGAAATGTAGACTATAATGCTTATTAGCAGAACTTTTCTTCTGTTGTAGTGGTCCTTTTCTCACATTTTAGATGTGTTGTTCCCAAATAGAGCAGAACTAAGAAGCTGTGAGTCCCAGGATGGTCATGGGATGCGGTAGGGCTGCAGTGCACACTACTGTAAATACAGCAGCAGTCACTACAAGCTGTGACGGACAAGTAAGGACAGATTTTCTGGGAGGGGATCAGCTCCAGACCGAGCCTCAAAATTTGGGTGCTTACAGAGTAATAAAATAGCACTTGCTTGTAGCCATAACTTCAGTATTTTTCCTCACTCCCATCAGAAGTCCTTTATTGTTTGGAGCTTGCCAGTGCTGCTGAACGTGACAGTCTTCCTAAAAAAGCAGTGTTACAGACCAGAGCCACAGGGGGCACAGGGATTCTGTACTAATGTCTAGACCTCATGGAAGTGCCTATGGGTTCAACACTTCTGGCGACGGTTATAACCATTTCCTTTCATCTGAGCCAATTAGTCGGAACTGAAGCTATACTTTTAGGCTCTGATCGAAAGTCCAGAAAAGCCAAAAGATCATTTCTATTGGCACTACAAGGCTATAGCGGTCTCAAGGGCATATTGAGCAATCTAATACTGTTCTTCAAGTTTCTTCAATAGTTTGAAGCTTGAAGGTATTTTACCACACTAACTATTTAAGGCAGTGTTATAGTAGTGGGGAAGTACAAAAATATTCTGCAGTCTGTGGAAATTTAAAAACAAATGAAGGAGCCTACTGCCTCTGATGTCCCCTCAGAAAGGTCTGAAAACACAGGAGACCATGGAATACTGTTCTCATTGCTGTTACCTCTAACATCTGTTTCTTCTGGCTTACACAGAAGGTACACTTCCTCCGTCCCCAGGAAATTAAAACTCTCATAGTCTTTCCCACTTTGTTTTTAATTGTAAAAGAAATCTATAGTCCATTGAGAAGACAGGTGTGGAAAGTATGAGACTTTTGGTTTTGGAAGAGCAACTAGATACAAAGTCTGGAAACAGTGCTGTAATTTCCATTGCAAACATTTTGAAAGCTTCTTTCTGAAACTGTGAATTGTTTCTTTAATATCAGCTCATTTGAACCTTTATCTCTGGATAGGCAAGGAACATGTTTATGTATGCTAAAGCATACAGTTAGTCAGTCTTAGAGACCAAATTTAAACTCCGCCAAGTGAAAGAATTAAAACAGCTACTATAATTTTATATGTAAATAGTTTTCTAACATCAATTCCTTCCTCTGTCAGCATGAACACTTCCTTGTTTCTTGCTCATTTTCCAGGCGAAATAGAATTTTACCTTTTAATGAATATCCTGCTATTCTGGGCACCTAAAAAGCTGATCATGCCTGCACTTGCTTTTGTATCTTGTTTTTTTTTCCTGATCTTTCTCCTGGTTTTGTTTTGTTTTGTTTGTTTGTTTGTTTTTGTGTGGTATGAACTGTTAAGTTTGTTAGCAAGATGCTGTTAAGAACATCATCTATTAACAGTTTAGGACTTAAATGGCAGTTGAATGATTTGCTAACGTTTCAAGGAATTGAGATTGAACAAAATAAATGACACGCCTTAATTCAGGTACCAAACAAGTCTTTACTAATTCATTTAGATTACTGATCTAAATGACTGATCAAATTCATTTTTTCACTTAATGCAATCTATACACTTATGTTTTTTTCTTCCAACAACTTTCCTTTTACTTTTTTTTTTTCCATTATAATAAATATGCTTATTAAGATATTCCACTGCATGTAATTTCTCATGGAGGTTATTCTATTGTATGTCAGTGTCTATGAGCATATTTCGTTAATTTAACATTTTGCACAGTCTTTTTACTCTTTTACTGAAGATGACCACAACATTCTTAATGTAGTAATTCTGTTTACTTCATTATTATTCCAGTTATAGTTGTGTATTGATGGTTGCCTTAAGCTACTGAGGAATGTGTCAACACACATATGGATCTTCACAAAGACATAAATTAACTGCCAAGTGAGGTCTTTGGGAAAGACTTCTGGGGAAGACTAACACTTCATTTTTTGCACTTTTGTCCTTAGTATCTAGGCTGAGGCATAGCCGAAACCCTTGGCACCAAGGGTGTACCATACCTTGCTTTCATCCTCCAGACACACCTGTGCTGCCACCCTAGACCTGTGCCTGCTCTCCTTTGGCTGCTGGCCTATCTGCCTTGTTCTCAGCTGGTGCCCAGGTTAGAGATCCCTCAGGCACCCTCTCGTGCTGCAAAAGGCTGACATTTAAAATTCTTGCTTCCCAGCAGTTTTGTCAAAGGGGTAGACTAGAGGAAGGAGTTGAAAAGAGGTAATTTACTCATGTTTTATGAGGATGATAGGAAAGAGATATTTGGAGGTTGATGGATTCACCTTGGGATCTTCTCAAGTAGAGTGGGAAGAAGAGGGCAAGGTGTGCGTTATTTCTCCTCCTCCAGTAATGCAGCCTCAAAATACTCATGCTACTTCTGCAGCCAAGATTTTAAAAAGAACAGGTTCATCCTTTCTGCATCAAATCACATTAACAAGGAAAAACAAGTGTTTGGGGAAAGCAACTTAATTAGAAAAACATTCTTACAGAAAGCAGAAAGCCCACTAAAAGTGATATCAAATGTAAAAGAAAAACAGATATTACCAACTTCAGGACTTGTAACTGTCATTTATAATTTGGTTGTCTTGGTACATGTTCCCTCTTCTCTCAGTTCAGCAATTAAATTTCAGCAATATATTCATGACAGTCCCTGTCTATGAAAACTGCTTGACAGTTAGCACAAAATACTAGTGATTAACTTTCAGACACATCAACCTTTACCTAAGAACACCCTTTAAATTTATACTGTATCACAGTATTTGACAATTGGCCATCTATTTCCTCAATTACAATTTGGCGAAGCAGGTTGCATGTCTTTACAATTTAAGTCAGAATGTAAAAAAAATTCAATTCTTTTTCTGACTGGAACTTCTTTTATTCTAGTTATATGGAATTAAATCTAATTCTTGGTGTTAATGAATTTTGAAAACTTCATTGTGAAGCTGAATCTGTTGAGTATTTGAATTTATGTCAGGGAGTTTTGAGGTCTATGAAACTATTTTGGGTACCTCTGGTCTGTTTTAAATGAGCTCAATGGAATCTACAATGGGAGAAGAATGATTATTTCAATGTGCACATGGAAGCAGTCCTGTATGCTCTGAGTCTGCTTGAGGCTAGATTAAGTCAGATTAACGAGGACTGTATTTCTAGGATTTCAGTAAGACTAATGGAGCTCTGACCTGCTGCTCAACTTTTCTGTGAAGTTTGGGGGCTACAGGGAACATTATGACTTTCTGACTAGACATCTAAAATACTATAGATACAGAATTTCCTGACATGTTTTATGCTCAAGTCCAATAACGTCTGGTGCATTTAGAGCATGGTTGACACTAGCAAAGTTTTCCTAAACTTTTCAAAAGTCTTTTTCAAAATCTGAAGCTTAAGATTCTAATTTTAAACTCTAAAATGCACCTCTGTGAATGACAACCATCTCATAAGAGACAGTAAAACAGCTTATCTACTTTGTGATGATAAGCAGGTACTTTTGACGTGTTTAATTGTAGAAACCTGCAACAGGCTCCAGTAGCAAGAAGTTGTTGCACGCCTACATGATTTGTGCATTCAGGGGACACAAGTAGAGCAAGTGACAGCAGCAGAGCAAGTTTGGAGTCTTTTAATTACAATCAGCTTCCTTAAGCGTCCCCTGAGGACAGCTTTTTTTGGGAAACAGAACAATGAATGCGTAGGGCCACTCCCCCTCATGGGTATGAAGTATGTTGGCTAAACTTCTGTAATGAGACTCTTATGAGTCTTATGTGAGATAGTGGTTTCTTTTGCATCCTTCCATCCACCATCAGTTAGTTAGCAGTAGGTCAGATGCTTTCTGTCTCTCACTGAGAAGTGGAGAACTGCACTCAGGTGCAGGGTCTAGGTCATGGTGCTCTTCCTTTGTCTCCTGAGTCATGAATGATTAAAGGACACCCTCTCCTCTTTTTTTAAACACAAGCATTTTTTTTGTTTGATTAGGTCTTCATCATTTAGGTCTTGAGACAGCGACATCAATATTTGCCTAAGTGTTCTTTTCATGTGATTAAGCTGCATGCATGTGTGAAAACTTCCCACAATTGAAAGATAGCAGGTAAAACCCTAAACTTTTCTGGGTAAGACATATGCTTGGAGATCTGAGCAGGAGAAGCTTTAAACTCTTCATCATGGTTACAAGAGATTCAGGTTGAAAGAAAAATCCCCCTTTTTGACAAAACAGTGACAGAATTGTGAAAAAGACATCTCATTTTTAAAATAGATTTATTCATTGGATATGGCTCATGAGTCCTATTTGGATGAACTGGGAATCATATAACCACAGCATGAAATATATATCAGATGTGTTGTATAAATTTGCAGTGTGTCTTCACAATAGTTCAATAAATGGAAACAAGAATAATGGACATAAGGCACTCAAGAGTGATCGAGCAAACCTTCAGGCCTTCTACAAGGAGTCAAACTGTTTCTTGGGGGGAAGAGGGTGAGCTGAAGACCTGGATTTTGCCCTGGCATGGTAGACAAGGTAAAGGTAAGGCATTTCTCTGTGAGATGATCCTGATCATCTGCTCCTGCTTCCAAACAGAAGATCTTGCTAGGGCCCTGCTGTCTGAGAGGCACAACACAGCCATTGGTGAGCCAACTAACTCTAAGCACAAAGAGAGAATCAGTGGGTTTTTTTCGTTCTTTTTTTCTTCCCTTTCCATATATCTAAGAGAAACCTCTGTATTTATTTCCTGTGCTTTTTCCAAGATAACCACACTCTCTCATCATCTTCAGTATCTGAATAACCATTTTGGGAACTGTAAACTTTAAAATCATTAGTCAAATTCAGGAAGTTTTCCAACTTCTTTACTTTCTTCTGTAACAACAGAACACACGGTTCTGCTTAAAAAAACCTATCTTCTCTCTTCCTGTAGCCTATTTGTTAATCATGTTTTGGTGACTGACTTTTGGGCACAATCCCAAGAATTTTTAAGGCAGTCTTTAATAACCACTAATATGTCTGCATACAAAACCAGATGATTATTATTCATGGGTGAGATTACACAGAATTAAACTTTCCAAAACTGCAATGAACATTCAGCTAGACATGAAAGTAAGCTGAATTTCCATTTGGTTTGCTTCTTGCTGAGCCTTCAAATTATAAAGTGAAGCAAAGCCAAAAGATTAATACAATGAAAACAAAGATTGGGAAATTAAATGACACGATGCAATTTTCTGCCTCATTGGGCTGGCACCAATAATATGCAAAGGAAAGCCTGCTTAGTGTTGGTTAGCTGCTGTATAAATGGGGGACAATCAGTCTCCTTCTCCAGGGAAGGTATTTTCTTGAATCATATAGCCATTGACTCTTCCAATTACCAGAGACCCCATGAACAGCTTGAGGCCCGTTTTTTTTTTTCTTTTTCTGTTCTGCTTTGCCATATTACTACTATTAGAGTTTACACAGGTACATGATTTCTTATTATCTCTAATATTTTAGTGACAGATAAGGAGAACACATTGAAAAGAAAAAAGGGAAACCCTGCAGCCTGCTGCCACCTCCATAATTAAATATTAATATTTCAGAAAATGTTACTTTAGGGAGCCCATAATGGACTGTTAATCATCTCTTTCAGTGTACTTTTAATCTCTTACATATTCAGGCTGCGGTTGGGGTATTACTAGAAATATGACATTGCTTATAACTGTCTGGGGAGAGGCATCATCCCCCTAGTCTACTTCTTTGGATTATTTAGGTATTAAAAAAGTAAGTCATTATTATAAAGATTTGCATACTGTTTGAATTTCTGTTACATAGCTATGAACTTAAGGCCTGGTTACTCCCAGCAGGTCTAGTTTGTTTTACCACCGAGACTGCAGGACTTGTGACCTTGGGAGGAAGCATTTGTTACCTATGAATATGCTGGTGTTCTTGCCGTCAGACATGGAACCACATTGATGGCTTTACGGTATGCTGTGGTGTGCCCAAGTTCTTGGCCAATTTTGACTTTTCTTATGATGTAACATCTAAAGAGTAAACTTGGAACTGGGGTTCAGGAGGACTAGTGTTGGTCCCAGTTTGAAAACTGACATGGTGCACGACCCCAAGTAAGTTTCTGCCTTTGTTTTACCTTCTGTTCTTACTTGTTTGCTAACTTTAAATGCTTGAGAGTGGGATGTGTCTTGTAAATGGATGGTTTGTACAACACCTCTGGGTCCAATCCCTTTCTGCAGCCCTGGTTTTGCCACTTTTCTTGTGTGGAATAAAAGAAACAAATTTTTCATGCCTTATACCTGCTGGGACAGAATGAGGTATGCATGAATTAACATTGTCTTGGTATTCTCTAACTACTGAGTGCTTGAATCGTAATATACTTAATGCTCTTAATAGTGACTCCTGATTTATATTATATTTAATTTTCTATTAATCCCATATTTATATGTGGGGATGCAGCATTTGCCTGTGGATATCAGTGGGTTTTGCAGAGCAGATCTGGTCAGGTAACAGAAGACCCATCAGCTGCAGGTGGGAAATAAGTAACCTGAGAAAATGGTACAGGTGCATTAGCAAGAGTGACAACTTTTCACTGATTAGCCAGATCATTGGGTTTGGTAGATTTTTGTGGGGTGCATCTGACTAAGAGCTGGTATTTACTGCAGATGAAGTAGTATTCTATGTTAGAGCATATATATTTATGTATATTACAACATTCTATATTACAGAAGAACCTGAAATAGTCTTATCCTCCTGTTCCAGCACCTTATTGCCTGGATATGTTATTGTGACACTGATGTTTCTTTGGAAAAGTTTTAGCAGCCTGACATTTTATAGTGAAATTTTCATTATCTTTTTTCCAGCATGCTTTACTGTATTCAGTGATGTACACTTCTGGACGTTACATACTTTTCTTAGTCCTACTTGCACTTTTAACATCAGTGCTGGTAAAGCTCCACATCTTGGTTTGGGTAGTGTGCTAAACTGAGGTATGAATTTCCATTCCTCTTCATTTGTCTTGAATAATGTCTGCTCACTTACTGAAATGTGTGTTTTCAGCCATTCCGTTGGACTGCAGCTAATACAAACTGCTGCTTGTGTGTCTGAAATACTGTCCTTTGCAAATTTTCAGAATTCCTTGGGTATGTATTGCAAGCCATTATTCTAAATTAGCTTGCTGTAAATACTATGCCTGGTGAATATTACTGTGGCCTGACTCATGGCAGTGCTGTATAATGTGTTTCTAAGTTGAGTTACTTTGACAAAACGACTGTAATAATCAAGTATCAGCAGGTAGTGGTTCTGCCTAGGTTTGTATAAATCAGGTACCAATTGCTGCCAAGGGTCTATTAGGTGCATCATGAACTATCATTGCTTCCTTGCTGTTTTTTCTGATACTTTACATAAATAAAACAGTCTAGGACAATTTATGTTACTTGTGAAATCTTTCTGGAAAATTCCTGTGCACTTCTTTGCCTTTTGTACAGTGCCCTATCTTAGCATCCCTCATGGACTTTCTTCTGAATGTCTGAAGGAAATATTTTCTGGAATCCCCCGTCTGTTTGGTTTTTTTAAACCACTTTTGGGCTTCTTGATATCCCATATGCAGAGCCTGATTTTTTTTTTTTTTTTTAATGCAAATATCTCTGATGGCCATACTGTGTGCCTGACAACCAGGCCTCACTGGCTGTATGATATCTACCTCAAAGGTATCTACACACTGTGCCTCCTTTCCCATCTTCTGTTTTGCAGATCATAGATGTGAGCCTTGTGTCCCTTGTGTCACATAGATGTGAGAGATGTGTCCCTTCTCTTTTGTGTGCCATCATCCTGCTGCATGAGAGGAGAGCTGCTACAAGATTTTATCTCTTTTTTTTTGACTTTTGAGTCATTTGAGTGTATTCATTGAGTGTATTTGAGTCATTCTTTGTATTTTGGATGCTCTTGTCCATCTTCTTCACTACCAGTAGCTCTCTTCTATCCCTCAGATTTTATGGAAGTGCTGACAGTTCTAATCGTTGTGTAAATACTAACAGGGAGTTCACAGCTTCAGTGTGGTTGAATTCTTTCATGCAGGTTGGCTTTAAAGCCTTGCAAGTTTTCTCCTTTGAGGATTAGATAAAATGGCTTCCCCTCTCCTAATCTCATTGCCTTTTCTAAGATACAAAGTCTTTCTAATGTATAGAAGTGCTCTCTTCCTAACACAGTAATGGAAGTAATGACCCCCTTGCTTTCCCCAGCAGATGAGAGCAGGCTGTTCCTATGCGCTGAACCCAGCCTTTGTGGAAACCTTGCCAGTTACATCTGGGAGGGTGGCTGTGGTACAATTTTCCTCATTTTAGCTGTGTGTGGGTCCCAAGGGCCTTTGCACATTCAGACTGGCTCAGCGTGTGTTTTGTTTTTTATTACTTGCAGCAATCAAACTAACCCATTCTGAGGATTCCTCCACCTTCCCAATTACACTTAATTATGCCGTATGCTGGAGTTACTCTCCCACTTTGGCCGTAATGCTACTGACGCACGTTGCTCTGCATGCACCACTGACACTGTGTTCAGTGATGGCTTGAGTTCTTCATTGTCTTTGCAGATGTCCCATGCCCTCCAACATGTCAGTAAATCTCTTAATTTCCTCTGCCTTGAGCTGTCCTTATGTGCATTCCACTGGATATTGCCAAGATTGATGATTTTTGCAGCTTTCAGTCCCACCGCTAAATGTTTTTTGTTTTGTTTTGCTTTTTCTTTTTCCTGTTGTGCTACTTAGACTGAAATCTACATATTTCACAGTTTTCCTTTAACACTGTATTTCCTTGATATGTGTAGCAAATGCCTCTTGTATCCTGCTGTTGTCATTGACCATGTAGTGCTTGGGTCTAGAGGTCTACTCGTCCCTTCTTTCATTCTCTGCCCAGGATACAGTTTACTAATGCATTTCTGGAAGTTTTGAGGGTTGGTAGCACCTTTTCTGCATGTATTAAGATGCCTGTTTAGCTGTATCTCCTCTTTCCTTACCCTGTTTCATGGCTTTGTAGCCGCTCAGCTTTGAAGGCAAGTGTGGGCATGCTTTGACTAGTTTTGATGTGCTTTGCCCATCCCCAGGCTGCCTTCAGTGTTGCAGGTGGGTGATATTGCCCCTCAAATGGAAAGTCCATCAGCTTTCCATAGAAAGGGGTAGCTACAGCCCTCTTTTTCTGTAGTCAGAGTCTTTCTTCTAGTTCCCCTTCCTTAAACTGCCCCAAGCGAACACCTCTCTCGCAATTGTCACAAGAGCATGATTTGTGTCCTTTGAGGAGACATTTCTTTATTATTAACTTTTTATTAATATAGGAGCAGAGCCTGCTGCTGGCTTGCAGTTCCTGGTTCTTCTTATTCTGCCAGACCTTGCGTTGCTGTAGGAAAAGCTACCTCTTCTTGCAGTGGGCACTGCCAGCACTGTCCCAGCGTGAGACAAAGACACCTACAACCAACCAAGCAAACCAGCCCAAGGACCAGAGCAAGCATGGGCCTTTTCAGTTCCTATGCCTCATGTGGATATAATGTTAAGTGTCATTCAGACTTCATAAAATCCCTCTGTAAGTCTGGATTACACGCATGGACAGGAGGGTTTGAAGCTGCTTATGCCCAGGTAAGTCCAATGATTAAAAAGCTGAGTTTTTCAATCTGTCGTTTGTCTCAGGATTTCCTGTATAGGAAAAGACTGAGATGGAGAATGTTTGCTCATCTATCCTAACAGTAAATGCATTTTCCCAGCCTAGAAAGTCTTCACCTGTGCCTTCTGACTCCTTACAACTGCTTTTCAATACCATTGCATTTCAGAACCTCTGGAATTTAGTTTCTCAGGTAAGTAGATTATTTCTGTTGTTTAAGGGGCCAATAAAGTGGATGGGTATGCAAAGACAGGAATTTTTCGTGTTTAAATCTGTGACTTTCTGGCCACTGCAGCCCTCATCAGTAGGATTGCAAGCAAATAAAAAACCACTTTTCTTCATAAATTGACACATAATTAAGTGATAAATTGATTTAGTTCCACCAATTAAAATAGCAGGCCTGAAATTTTATAGAGGGTCAGTAGCAAGGCACTGTGCCTGTTTTATGTCATTAGCTTTCCTACAGCTGTAATAGGTAACTAGTTTGGCATGTGTTTTTCATTAGTGACTACAATAAAGGCTTTATGCAGGCACAGGGTAAAGGGACAAGTAAAAGTGACTCACAACCAATCTTGTAATGGTGGATAGGGCTTAGCTTTACAAGGACTAGTCTAGTTAACTTAGTAACTAGAGTTTCTGATGTAAAGTCAGGCTAGATAGGGTCCCCTGTAGTGCACAGGGGGACAGAAGTGCTGACAAGTGAGAAACACGAAAGTTGAGTGAAGAGATGCCTAAGCTCTCACAGATACAATAATGAACAGCTTTCTGTTCTCTAGCACATGTAGGCAAGCACCCAGCCCTTGACTGGTTTTGCTCCTCTTGCATGAGCAGTCGTGAACCTGTTTCAGAAGCTGAGACACATGGCTGGTTCAATGCTTGATTGATTTGTTCTTACTCTTGGTTGTCTTCCCTCTACATCCAAGATCCCAGTGATAAGATCCCATATTTACTTGGGAGCAGAAATGTGAAATATTGTGTTAGATCTGAACTCCCTAGCAGTTAGGATATGGTGTGGGTCTTCCTCTGCTTACTCAACCAAGACAGAGTCAGAATATGAGCTTGATCTCTGATATCTTACTCACACTTAAAGGATGTGGCTTCCCAAGAGGACTTGAGATTCTACTGGAGAAGAGTTTTTGGTCAGTTCAGTGAGAATGTAATAGAAATATTTGTGAATTGTACAGTCAGCATTTGACAACAGCTTGAACATCTAAGTTTTGGATTAGATCACCTGAAACTTCAGTGAGGTCACCCAGGTGCACCTGTATATGTAACTTTTTATCCTGTCTTTCGTCTGCGTTAGACTGTCCCAGCAAACGCATGCCTACTGGCATTTCCTAAAGCCTGTCTTGGTGTGCTGCTTTGTTGTACTGTAGCTGGTTGCCTGCCATTGAGTTGTGCACGCTCAAATTGCCTGCTGAGTGGAGCAAGAATTGTTTCAACCTCCTGCAATCAGACTTTATTAAAAGGTTAGAGCAAGTATGACTGATTAAGAAGTGCTGGCACCAGCTAGGTCAACCAAGTTCTTTGTCTGAAACCAGCTAGGAGTTGCTGTTACTTACTCTTCTGCATAGTTTCTTTTAAATGTCTTCTGTTTTCTTTGTCTCTCTCTCTCCCTTAAAATGAGCCTATAATCTTGATACTTTCTTCTGAAGCATAATTGGCTACCCTCTATTATTGAAAAATGTCACTTAAAACACCCAGGTGTTAACCGGAAAGTCTTTATATGAATTCCCTGGCAGTGATTTGTTCTATCCTTACCTACTTAAATGGTTACAAAAAACTTGCATGAAAAAGAAATTTTCCGTACTGTTGATACTGTGTTCTCAATTCCTCATGGGATGTGTGGATCAGTTGTTTTCCAAAGTGTGAACTCAGAAATACTGGTGAGCTGAGAAGCACAACCGAAGATTCGTATTGCTCTTTACACCATGTCCTGCAGGTTGCCACTAAAAATAAACAAATAAATACATGGAACAAGATGTTTCTATAAAATTGGTTTTGTTTTGTTTTAGTGCTGTTCCTAACATAGTTTGCCTCATCTACAGCAGATGGTCAGTGCTTCTTAGCAACCACTTTAGCTAGACATGTTAAGCTTTGCACTTCAGATGTCTGAACTCAGTGTCTTAGTCTGACATCATCATGATTTTTGCAAATTTGCTTGCTAGAAGTGAAGGTGAAAAAAACCTTCCATATGGAGTTATCTTTGATTTTTGCCTTCTGACTTGGAATATATATAGGGGGGAATATATATAGAATATATATAGAGGAATATATATAGAGGGGAAACCTGCAAGGGTTAGGACTGGATAATAATTTCCCCTGATTAATTCTGCCAGTTGAAGCATCATTGCATCTGTCTAGCTGGTATCTGTATACCTTGCACTGAGTGTCAATGTGGTGAAGCTGCACATCTTTAGTGATGTCATGTAACTGCTATGCATTTCTCATTCCCTAGTTGAAATGTCTGATTGTACTTTCCCAAAGTTGAAGCAGATCTCAGTCAGTGTCAGACATTTGTGAAAACAACAGTGAAAAGCAGAGAGAAGTTCTGATTGCAGGATAGGAGTGTTGAGGGATTTTGAAATTATCTTCATTGTAGCTGGAAAGCAATAAAGAATTCGTTTAGGAGGCCATGTCCATTTTAAGTATAGACATGGCTTTATCTTCAAGGACCAAGGCACTGTCAATTTATATGCAAAGATATTCTGCAATTACTCTGGATGTAAATATGATATGGGGCTTCTGACAAATGGTGACACTGGCTTGTGCATATTCTCCCTTTTTGTGGGACAACTATAATAATTCTTTTTTTTAAACATAAAAACCTGTATCACTCTCTTTGCCCAAAGCTTTTAAAAAAAAAAAAGGTGAAAACATAATGAACAGGGCAACCTTGTCCTGAATCCTAATGGCTTTCTGATGAGGTAAACAATGACTCTTAATTAGAAGCTAAATTTTTTAATTAAGATGATTCTTCAGTAATTATCTCAGTTGTCTGCTTCACTGGATTTTAATGAAAAAGATTGATTAGGTATAAAACCAGTAGCATAATTAAACATTCAGGGTCTACATTGGTTATTGAGGTGAAAGCAACGTGATTAACTTCAAAGTGCATTTTTCAACAAATGGTGTGAGACAGTGAAGCCCACTTCAGGTGCCATTCTGTCCTATCCCAGCTCCCTCCCTTTTCCCCTGCCTGCCCACATTTCACAAAGTGAATATGCGGGAACATAATTTTTGGGTAATAGATAGTTATGTTGTGTGACAGATTATAATGGTACACTTTTAACTAAGGCTGTCAGAATGGTTATGAATTCCATATGTCAAGGGGTTTTAGTAAATGGACTGGAACTTGTCACACAAGACTTCAGACCCAAGAGTAGATTTGTTTTTCGTTCTTATGAGAAGTGTGAAATAATTAGTTCATCAGTTCTGTTTTTACATGTGCTCAGAGCACCCCATAGGACCCAGCCGGAGAGAGATGCCTTTCTGTGGTTGATACAAGGACAGTGCCAATCACAAATCTCATTTCTGCTTCCTTTACTCGCACTGAGCAGTCCCTCACTTTATGAAAAGTGTCACTGAAAACATGACTAAAAGCTTATCGAAGTGCAAAATTTGTTCAGAAGAATAAATGGCTGCTGTGCTTCTGATTGTGATTTTATAGCCTTACTAGACCAGGAGAAACTGTGTTCAGAGTCCTGTTAGGTAATCATGATTAAACCTTGTAGCTCAGTGTCACTGTGAGGCAAATTGGGGATATTTTTACTGAAAGTTATTGCCATTACAGCTAGAAGTAAAGATATCTGTACTGAGAAACTGACATTAAGAAAAACCTGAAATCAGATTTTGAAGCATTCAGCCATAGTTGTAATCTCAGTGAGAAAGTAGCAACTATAGGCATCTATGGAAGGAAGCTGGTTGCCTGCTTTCCTTTTGCTTTATCACAGAGAATTCAGAAGCCCTACCTGGAATTCAGGGAGTTTCCCAAAGCCTTTGTTATGGATCAGTCTGTTGGGATTATGCTTCTTGTTAGCGGCCAGAAGGAGGAAACGAGATGGAAGTGCCCAAAAGATTTCCATGTACAGTCATTCCATTGAAAGATGGTGTCACATTGATTGATATTCTGCTTCATTTTCCCAGCACGAAGGCAAATGATGTTTTTCTGTGATTGCACCGGTGCATCAGAGAACAAGACTTTGAACCATAGGATTGATTCTCCTGTTTTTCACTACATCAACCCACATCAATTACTGTTAAATTTAATTCTTTTCTCAAATTCCTCAGCTAACGAAGAAGCCAGCAGATTACATTTCACACTTTCTCCATTAATTGTTGGAATATTTCCCTCAGTGCCAGACAGTCTTAGTTAATCACTAGTCACATTAGCAAAAGGGGTAGTGCTTCTTCTCTTTCTTTTGATAGCCCTGACCGTCAGAGCTAATGTGAAAGGAGCATGATGAAGGAGCTTGTGTTTTTTATGAGTTCTTGCACTTAGTCTTCCATGACATACAGTAATATTCAAAGCCATCTCCCCAATCACATGGTTCTAACTAGACAGGCAATAGCCTGCACAGAAGAAATTCTCCCTTGTCCCTTCCTTTCTCCACCCTTGAAAATGTATTTTGAAGGGACCTTTCTTTAAAAAAAAAATTAGATTCTATGTCTCTGTGGTATCCTGAGTAGAAAAGACCTGGAAAAATGTCTGGCTATCTTACCCATATGGAAAAAAAAGGGAATTCCAACAAGGACAAGTCTTTGTCTTAATAACTAGATAACAAATAAATCTAACCTACTTCTATGGCTTTCCCTTTTGTAGTGGGTTCATTTGTAAGGAGTCATATAGGCCAGTAACCTCTGTATAAGTACTTTCTGCTTGGGAAGTGTTGGATTTGAATATATTATTTTTACTTCATGTTTCCTTCATGTTTGGAAGCGCAATAGTTCTTTGTTTACTTGGAAAACAAATCTGGGAACACAGAAGGAAAGGGAAAAACTGCTTGTTGTTTCTGGAGAATACTACACACCAGGTTTCACTACCAGTGTCCACAGCAAGCAAAAATATAACTCAATAGAGATGTTTCTTTGACAAACAGGTTTGCTTATTGAGGGAAACCCCTCAATAGACCCTGTTGCCCCTCAGAGCCTCTGTAGGTAGCAGATTGTGCAATGCGTAGCTGGTGGGTAACATTCCCTTTCCACCATGTTTGGAGCATAGTCTGGCTGATTGTATTACTTTCTGCTGTGTAATCCAACCAGCTTTTACAGTCCCCACATACTTTGGGTCATTTTCTCAAAGACACTCTTTCACTTCTTACTTATGGTGACAATATAGAAATGAGTAGAAGTCCAGATTTTAAATGGATTTTGTAACTGCTACCTCTTGGAGAGGTGAACAGAGTAATGTGTTGTAGGCTTGAGCCTACAAAGACAAGAATCAAATAAAAGACTGGAAAGAAAATAATCCAGTATTTGGTCATGTACCTGCTCAAATTTTCTGTTGAAGAGTGTGTTGTGTGCTTAAAAAAGGCCAGGGAATACAGTTTTGTGTATACCAGATTAATCAGCACCTGAAATCTCTTGCTGCCCAGCTTCCTGGAACGCATTTGTCTCGGTGGTCTTTTGAAATCAATTGAAATGTATCTTTTCCTCCTGCTAACTGACATGATAGATTGGTAATAATCAAACACTGTTTGTGCAATGTCAGTCTAGCTTTTCTGTCATGAGTGATTGAATATCCTTTAAATACCATTGTGCCTTGCTCCTGAATCGAAACCTAATGAGAAAACCTTATAAATGGACTAAAGTCATGTTTCCAGTTCCCAGTTGTGCACTCAGTACAGACACACCTTGCTTTATCTCTGCACCAAGCAGGAATTGTTTAACAGGCTGCTCCTGCAAACTGCCAAGCCAGATACAGAGTGCACATGCAGTATTTTAATTAATGTTTAATGATTCTTTTCTGATCAGGCTTAAAATCCTCTCTGTGCAAGTGATTATAGGTAATTCTTTAGCTGTAACAAGATCATTTGATAATAAGGCTGATAAAGGGAAGAAATTATTTAAATATCAGTAGCTTAATATCAGTAATGACTATCTCCTTGTTCAGGCTTTGTGCAATTGTGTTAATACAGTGTAAATTTAATATTAATTTTCATGGCACTGGAATAGAACATAAACACAAGTAGAGTGGAGGTTTCCCAAAGGAGAGGGATTTTCAATATTTAGTTCCTCTTACCGCCTCACTCCTGTCGATGGTAAGAAAGAGGTAGCACATATGTATTCATACTTTACCTGGTCACTATAGTTGTTAGTAAGAAGGAATTTTTCTTGCTCAGTCTGGTTGGATCAGCTCATAAGGCAGTGTTGTATGCTTTGCCCATGGCTTATGACTTTTGGGGTGAAATAGTTTATTTGTGGAACTTTTCTGCTCTGAGGCTTATCCAGGGCTACAGCTTGTGTATGCAACAGGGAGCAGATTCAATAATTTTGACGGACAAAGTACTGTAAGGTTCTTCTCTGAAAACACTCAAGTTAGAGTCTACTTACAATTGATTTGTGCTCTGGTAAGAACTATGCTCATTTAAGAAAAATTGTCCTATAATTTTGCAAGACAAGCAGAGGAATCACCTTCTCTCTTGGGAGATTTGAAGTCAATTCACATGCACTGAAGCAGTTTTTGTGCCAGGATCAATGCCTTGCACTAATGCTGCTGAATTTGATCTTGCAAAGTAGATGTAATTGAGAGGCAACTAATTTTCCTCCACACTAACGAAAATACAAATCTTCAAATAATGACTAATGACCTGAATTACTGTGATATTTGGGAACACAGAATTGGCAACATGCTGTTGTACTGGTGATGGCTGCGATAGTGTTCTTCATAGTGACTTGTGTGGTGCAATGTTCTGGATTTGTGCTGAAAACAGTGTTCATAACACGGGGATGCTTTAATTACTGCTGAGCAGTGCTTGCACGGTATCGAGGCCTTTTCTGCTCCTCACACCGCCCTGCCAGCCAGTAGGCTGGGGTGCACAATGAGTTGGGAAGGGACACAGCTGGGACAGCTGACCCCAACTGATCAAAGGGATATTCCCCGCCATATGACAAGGTGGCCAGCAAAAAAATCTCTGGGGGAAGTCTGTCAGGGCTGTTGTTGCTCAGAGACTGGCTGGGCATTGTTTGGATGGTGGTAAGCAAATGGGTTTTTTTTGCATCACTTCCCTCCCTTCCCCCCTTTTTTTCTTATTAAGTTGTCTTTATCTCAACCTGTGAATTTTCCACCTTTTGCTCTTTTTATTCTCTCCCTCATCCCACTGGGCAGGAGCAAGCAAGTGCCTGTGTGGGTATTAGCCCCAGTAGGGCTTAAATTGCAACAGCTGTAAAGAAACAATGACACAAAATCCCGTTAGATTTTTTTTTTTCTTGCTTATTCCAAATTATGACTACCCTGACTGGCCCAGGTTTGGCACAAAATGCTATTCACTGATGACCCTGGGACTGAACAATAGCTTGCTAGACCTGACTTGTGTGTTTCCGAAAACTGAAGCATGTCTGAGTAATAACCATAGGGTCAAATCTCAATTTCCAAAGGTAGTGAAGTGTGAGGAAAGGAAGGGAAATAAACCTGCCTTTATTTGCAAAATAAATGGAGACGACACATAAGGCACACACCTTAGACCAGAAGACCATGCAATGAAAGCGTGATAGGGAGCAGAAAGGGGAATGGTGGTAGAGGTGCTTTGTGTGAGGGTGCAGAGCACCACTCTGAGGCATATCGTACATGGGATCATGTACTTGGCGAGTGGAGGCATCCTTCCTGCCCCCCTGGGCATGATGGCTCATGCAGAAGTAGCAGTGGTGGCTCTTGCAGGTGGGGTGGTCAATCTTCACGCTGGTCAGTGGTCCGTGGGAGATGGAGAGAAAGTGGCATGGAATTCAACTCTGCTTCCACTGACTTGAAGCAGGTGAAATAATCTTCAGTCATGCTTTTAGCTGTGGAACACAATGCTCTCCTTTTTAAAAGGCAAACAGTCAGATGTTCTTCCTCCTTTTATCCAGATATATATTGGCATATATGTAACCATAGCAACCATAGCTGGAAAAACTGAGATCTAGTAGTTTTTAAATTGCCTTCAGAATAAGTTTAACAATGAGGCTTGAAAGCAGACGATATAGCTCATGGAAAGGTAGATGACAAAAATGAAAGGAAATTTTATTGCTAAACTTACTCAAGCCAAAGAAAATTCTAATAAGTGAAGTAATAGCTTCTCTCACTAAACAGGCACTTTTACAACTCATTAACATTTCAACTTTGCCTCCAGGCAAACTATCATGTTTTTGTGACACAATTGATATCGACTATCATTTACTCACAGCAACCAGTTTTAGATATGACTTCTTTAGTCAGCACATGCTGAGTTAACATGACCTCAGTTGAGCCTGGTTGAAGCGAGTGTTGGCACATGGGTTTAAACAAGGACTTCTTCAATTGTATTTTCCATCCTGCTTTGAACCCCACTGCCTATGCCTGAACAGTCTCTAAATCCACATTTACAAAGCAACTTAAAAATGGGATCCTCTGGTTTTGTGTGCCTGACCTAGAGCTAAGGAGAGATGTTCAAAGTGATGAACATCCACAAAAGCAGTAGATGTGGACAGGCTTCTGCTAAACATGAAAAAAGAGCAGATGGGTACTTGTAGTGGTTAGGATCCCTAATAACCTGCAGTTGCTTGCTTTTGTAAGTATAAAGTCAAGGCACCTTAAATCACTTAGGTATGTTTGGGTATTTGGGCTGAACTCTACAAAATGCAGCAGAGAGTTTATTGCACAGGTAATATTCATATAATGCTTCTTGAAAATGAAATGGTAGTAAACTGAAGTGCTATGTTTGTCTGTGTCAATAGCTTAGGTAGATCTTTGAGATAATGAGTAGATGAATTAAACTTGAAAAAGGCTGAATGTATGCAATGTTTTCCTATGCCTTATTTAGAAGCCTGTTTTTTGGGAGAACAAATGAATCTTCATCTATCTCCTTGGAGGATCTTTGCACATAAATAAGAAGAATGTGGCTGCTTAAGACTTCCATCTGTCAGAAACTGGGCTTTTAAAAATCAGTCAGTGCAGAGGAATGCCACATGTATGCACTACACTGGAAATGAAGCACTTTTTAAAGGCTTTGTTAGCTTGGTGTTCAAGTTCACTGCTTCAGCAGGAACAGCATCCAGGTCTTTAGAAATACAGTTGGTAGGAGGAGAAGCGAACATCAATGTAATGATTATTAGGCATTGAGATAAGCCTCCTTGCCATGATACTTACCGTATCAGTTTGGGGGTCTTGGGCTGCTGGATATAGGCAGACTGAAATTGGGTCATCTCTGCTGCATGGCTGAGGGGCTGGAGAGCCCCAGGAGAGGGAAAGGGTTGTGATAATGGTATAGCTGCTGTGGTTGAAGGGTAGAAAAAAGGCAGGGTTTGTAGGGAGAGATAATATCTTTTATTTAACTAATTGGTACTAGTAAAGACTAAGCAGACAAGAGAAACTTCTTTATTAAAATATAAATTTAAGTTTCAGAAAACAGAAAATTCAGAAGTGAACCACTGGGTCTGGGTCTAGATAGACTTTGAGTCTGAAAGGATCTTCACAGGTTTCAGCTAATCTAATCATCCATCCTTGGTGTCAAGGCTTGGCAGAAAAGGGTGGATTTGTTGGTAAAGGTGTCCAGGGAAGATGTTAGCTTTTTGCCCTCTCTGGGTGGGGAATTCATATGTTAGCGGCAAGAAGGGCATATTAATCTAAACTTAATCAGCCATAATTTTGACAGTTGTTTAAAGTTTTTTAATCATATAGAATTATAACTCAAAATTTTGTAATCAGATAATAAATATACTAATTTTAGCATTTCATGTTGGTTGCAGCTGTGAAGTCAAATTTGTGAATAGACTATCTTAATTTTTTTTTAATGTGATGCAAGTATTTTTAAATAGTACTGTTAATTCTTAGATGGCTAATGTTAAAGGCTAATTCTTTCCCTGCTTGGTAACTGGAGTGTGGTAAATAAGGCAGTGTTGTGTGTTATTTAGACTTTCGTGTCATCAATACTAATGCATATCCAAAACGTTAATAATGTTGCCTCCATATGGGTGGAATTATAGGGTTATCTGCTTTCCTTAATAGACCATATCCTGCTGATGTCTCTATTTGATTTCTTTAGGTCTTAAAGAGCAAGATGAATTTCAGCTGGCACAGGCATTTTACTGTTTGCCATGAAGGCTTGGATTTATCCCAGCTTTTCAGGACGTTTAGCCAAAGTTGTTAATGTAAAAGCATAGTCCTCCACAGTCCCTTTAAAACTGGCAGTCTTATAGAGGCACCCGTGTGGGTGCCAGCTGTTTCAGCCATCTATGTCTAATTCCAGCCATCTAAGGCCTCCCTCATATTCTGTAGTTACCTATTTTTATCCATTTGTCAGAGAGTTAAGTGATGGTGCTCCCCAGATTAGATGCAAAAAGTTAGAATAATTGATCTGGTCCTACATGTATATAGGGTCTTGCATAGAGAATTAGATATTTCTACTGGATTTCTATTGTCAAATTCTTGGTGCATCCAGTATTTGTGCATTCACTTGAGGTAGCGGCAGGAACATTGGCACATATTTTTTACAAGTGGGTAGGGAAGCCATTGCAATACCTCAAGCTCATTATATTCTTTTACAATTTAAGGGCTTGGTAGTGCTGCATTTTGTATATAAAGTTGCAATATTTTTTTTGAAAGAAGTGAGTTCTGCCATCAAAAAATATTTTTATGGTAGCCAGAAGTGCTGTGCCATGATGGTGGCACAAAAGCACCTGAACAAACAAAATTCTCAAATTAGGTTTAAATGGCTCTAAGGTTAATTGTCTAGCGATGATGATAGAAGGCACATTGCACTCTTTTCTGTAATGACAGTACTAGAATGCCTTTTATGTAAAGGAAACAAGCCTAAAATTAACCCTAGGTAACAAGAGAGAGAGAGAAAGACTTCAGGGTTTTTATAGAATGCTCTACAGATACAGAGCAGGAATCCCAACCAGTAGTTAGATTTCATGTACAAGAATGATTTTAATTATAGCAAAGCACCTAAATGTGAAACATTAAGTTCCTTACTCTGCTTGTGGTGCTGGTCTTGTCCAAGGGCACAGGGGAACCGTGCAGTTAGTACGAACCGTGTAGTTTGGTGCTGAGGCAATTCTCAAGGAAATGAAAGAAGGTGCAGCGCTGGGTGGCTGGAGCTGAGCAGCAGCAGCTCTAATTTTGGAGTATAAAATCTTATAGATCTGGAAAGCAACCAGAATGGTCCCAAAGGAAATGGGAAATCTCCTGAGTTAAATGATGCTTTTCAGGAGGGAGGGGCAGATAGTAAATCTTTGGTGTACTGTGCCTCGTCTGTGACGCTTGAATATTTTATATGGATACCTTTAAAAATGGGTCTGGGTGCTGAATTTTAGGTATCTGTATTTGACACTTCCCTGTTAACATTTATTCCTTCAGTCTGGCAATAGATTAGTTAAAACTTCCTCATATTTCATCCCCCTTTCACTTTTTGGTTGTCACTCAGGATGACCTGTAGTTGTCCTGTTTCACTCTGTGCTGGCCACAGCCCCTTGGGAGCTCCTTACTCCAGTCTGCCCTTCTGGGGCTTTACTGCTCTCCACAGGCAGCAGAAGACAGCAGAAAGAGAAGGTACAGCAGGGACTGATTGCATGCAGTCTGAGTTGCATGGAGCAAGCAGGCAATATGCAATTTCCTTAGTGGAAAGCTCTTCTTCATTGGATATTTAAGGGAAAAATTATTTTCTGATGAATAGGAGGAGGTCTGTGTTACTGAATGTGACTTTAGGCCATATAGATGCCTAAGCTGTCTAAGAAATGCTCAATATCTGACAAAATATGCCAATAATAGATATATTAGTTGATTTCTGGAGAGAACCAAAGTTATCCATATTGGAGCTACGAATGAAGAAAAATGTGATGACATGATTTCATAAGGTTAAACCCAGTTCTTTTACTACAGCCTTTCCATTAGTGACTATAATGTTTTGATGTGAATAGTTGTCTCTTTTTTCACACAGAATCTGTGCTGATATATTTTGAATAATATGCCTTGGGAGTTAAAAAGAACACCAGATAGGAAATCAATAGGAACACTTACTTTTATTGTTCATGTCAGCTATTGTTTAGGAGACATAAAAATGACTGGAGTGTTTATACAACAGCACTTGCTCTCAGACCATTTCCAGTAGTGTCATATTTTTATGAGTGATGCTTTCTAATATTTTCTTTTTTGTTCCTCAAGAGAATGAATGAGAAAGAGTAAGCATTGATTCGTAATTTGTATAACTGAGTGAATAGGCTGAAGTGAGATGAGTGTTGTCAGAACTGATTATTCCAAGGGCTTGTTCCAAAAAGCTTTATTTCTTGAAACAAAAAGATCCTAAAGCATCTATTCATCAAAATGGCAAAAGGTACCTGGCTTTCCTATAAGTTGGTCCAAGTAGCTGAATTCTCTAAACGAACTTTACATTGTGGATTTCCACCAGGTTGTGCTAGCCAAGCAGAAATTTCCAGGAAATATTCATACTTCTGAAATGTCGACCTGGTAGGGGCATTGCTAATCCAAATGTGAGAAATGTCGTGTCAATGACTTATGGTGTCATTGATGGCTGAGTGATGAAAAATGCCAAACTGACGACCTGTTCAATGAGGTAAGACTGCGTAGATGTTTCTTGTGCACATGCCAGAAAGAACTTTTAGCTTTGCCATTCACTACATCCTGGGAGATGCTGAGTGGTGGAGGCACTTACCATGCCAGACCTTGATCTGGATGATTGCCAGGCCACCTTTATCCTAAGAGGGCCATCAGAGACAGGATTTTAGGCCAAGTAGTCTGTTGCTGGCGGCACATTTGCATGAGGAACCAATGACTGAACCATAAAAAGTAATGGGAAGAATAGCTGCCACTGGGTGATTTAAAACTCCCAAAGCAGAACAGAAGGAGATAAAGGAAGCCAAGGAAAGTGTCCTTGGAAAGGTAACGGAAAGGATGTGGCAGATAAGGTAGGAAAAGCAACTTTTGCGGTAAGTGGAGGTGTTACTAGACTTAAAGACTTGGATACTGTAAAAGGTGACAACAACAAAGACCCAGTGATCATTTTGATTGTAAAGAAACTGCATCTGCAAGGGTTTCTGACATATAGTATCTTCAGGTTCCCAAGACTCCCCAGATATCTGGTGAAATGTTTGTTGAGATCTTGTTAATGTGGACTTCAAAGCTTCTTATTTTTACATAATTATATCTGATTTGAATAAAACTCCTCTGTTAGAGGATGAACTATCTATTTCAATGACTGCTTCATTGGTTTGATTTGTCACTTGGTCAACCATGCTTGTAGAGCTGCAATTCCTTCTGAATAATGTTTTTTCTTGAAAGTTGGGTATTAGTATGAAATAACAGCAAGTCTTATAACTGGATTGCAAGCTTTTAGTATGTTTAGAACTACACTTAGTATTATGTTATATACTTCTATTATTAATATCCATGGAGAAATTTGGCATACTGGCAGTTGCATAATACTCTTATTGTGACCAATTTACAGGCTAAATGCATTTGATTAGAGAGCTGTGAACCTTCTGAATATTTTTGAATATGAATACATACAACTCAGGAGCCTGAAGTCCAAATGATGGTGAATATTGAGAATAGCAGATTTTCAGAAACCCCTGCAGGACTTGCCTTGCTAAAGTTACCTCTTTCCATCAGGTGTAAGTAAATAGATAACCAGGACTTGCACTGCTTAATCATTTACTTTCAAATCATGTCAGTAACTGCTGTGGAGGTCTATGGTGCAGCCTTGTTCTTGGGTAATGTTTTCCTTGAGGTTGCGCTGGATACTAAAGAATCACTTCTAGTGTGTATTTGCTGAGGTATAGTTAGAACACTTGAACAATTAATTGATTGTTTCCAGAATAATCTTTACTTGTAATTACACATCTGCACGCTACTTACATGTTGCAGCTTCAGAGGAATGGTACTGTCCTGATGTCTTGCAAAATGACTAAATATAGTGAGTGAATTCCCCAAACCCCTCATTAGGATGGAAAAAGTCAGCCTACAAGCCCAAGATCTATTCTCTAGAAAGCTCAAGTGTTAGCAAATGAGTGCATTTATGGTGTTCTTCAAGTTATTTTGGATATTGCTGCTGGATGAGATCAAGATTTTGTCAATAAAAATCCCACAGTACTTCCCAGAAAAAATATCCACCAAAACTTCTCCTCTCTCTGTGACTTAAACATTTTTTCACTTTTAAGAATGAGTTAGATGGCTGAATTTACAGAGTATTTGGCAATGCTTAGTTCGGCTGGCCTCTATTTCTTGTACTGTTTCTTTGAAAACAATTGATTCTCGTGGCATGCGACACATTTGCTGGGATAACTTCAAAATCTGAAGCTCTTTGTTTAACGTTTTCCATTTCACAGCTGACATGGAACTGCATTGCTTTATTCTGTTCTCTTAGTGACTCTAATCACAGAGCAACCACACCATAATTTCTGAAATATTGGCAAACTTTATCTTGGGGTAGAGAATTTCCGAATTGCAAAAAATCAACTCTGTGATTTACTGTGATTAAGAGATTAAAAACTCTTTCTGAAATAAGTACCTTCTTTCTTTTGCCTCCCAGCTGTCGGTGCTTGGAGGGGAGGAAGAGACAGAAACCTGATGATGTAAACACAATTCTTGAACACCCTTCCGCCTGCCCACAAATTAATATTTATATGGCAATAGTCGAAATAGGAGATTTTGTTTTGCAAGTTCATAAAAATTCTGCTCAGCTCCTGGTGACACAGAGCTCTGAATAATATAATTAGCATCATAGTCAGAGGTTTGAGGGATGATTCCCTTAGGAGTTAAAAAAACAGTGGTAATGATGAGTAATACTCAGACACAAGGCCATGTACTTACAGACCCGTTTTGTGAAAGTTCAGTTTCCCTGTTTAGAAGTGGCAGGAGATTGTTCCTTTGCTCACAGTCCAACCTCCTGCCTATTCTTTGTCTTACACACCTCAGTTTGACAGCCTTAAGGTTATCTAGCCAGTATTACCGGACTGGCAAACCATAAAACTCTAGTATGACTGGCTCATGCCAGCTGCTGTCTGTTCAGGCCACATGGAGGCAAAATCACATGCTGCTTTAACTTTAACTGAGGAGTTGCACTTGCCCTTGTATTTGTTAAAAACTCTGTAGGGTTGAGGTTTGCTTATGAGGTAACCCAAAAGTGGTTTTCTGCTGTTTTAGCTGAAGCTAAAGTAATTTTTGTCTCTTTCAATTAGCCTGAATGGAGGGCAGCTGGCATGCTCCAAAATTTGAAGTCATTCTGTTTACCCAAATTTCAGCCTACAAAATGACTTTAAAGCATTTGAAAATGCTAATGTGTGAAAGGCCACACTTTTTGGACAGCTAATTTTAATGGTGATTGAAAGACTGGAGATGAGAGATATACAGCCAAAGCCTTATCTTCCTATCAGTGAAATGCAGGAAAATGCCAAAAGTACACTTTGGAGTTCATAAGGGTGTAATCAATTTGACACCATTGTGTATGCTTCATGGTGGTTGTTTCCCCAAATCTTAATACAATGGACTATAAAGACAACCTTCTTAAATGTAAAAATGATTTCGTCAACTCAGAGTTAGTTAGGAGAATAGAGTCATTTTTATTAAAATTGATCTTTATTTGCAAGAAACAGTGAAGCAACTATGAATGAACATTGTCCCAGGTATCAGTCTGCTAATAAACTGTGAAAAGGTACTGAAATTCATCTATTCATCTTTTATTAATAGCATCATAACCACGCATAGCAACTTTTCCCTCATTCCTTTGTGAAGAATATTTACTGATATCAGTTTTGACACTTTCCATCTTTGTTCTTTATAGGCCATTTAAAAGCCAAGACTTTTACATTTGATCGACTGTGGTGGCTTACAGGTACTCAGAGGCACACAGAGAATAAGATAATACATATATATCATGTCGTTCTCTTAAGACTTGGAACACTTACAAGGAAATAGAGATCACTAGATAGTGAGGCCTTTAGTTTTTTTTTTATTTTCATAATTACCTGGTATTTCTCTCTCTTGCTTGCCTGCCAAAAGAAATTGGTTCAGATGTCTGCTTTTCTGTTATTTGAATTATTTTACTATCCACAAAGAGGTGTTTGGCAGGGTGGGTAAGCAGAAAAATAATGAAATGTGTTCAGAAAGTTTAATAAACATAAATAAAGCTTGAAAACAGCAGCTTAACGTTTTTGATCCTTGGATGACCCTGTGATTGCTTCCATTTTTTACTCCTGTGTGAAGGTATGCATTGCAGCTAATAAGGTGGGAGAGGGGGTTAGGGGAATAAAAAGGTACGTAAATAAAAAGGGAAAACCAGGAAGAGGTAAAACTGGATTTGACTTGAGTAAAGAAACATCTTCAGGTCTGTTTCTTCAGATCCAGATCTGTTCCTCATGGGTGCTCCTTCTCCTGTAAGACTTGACATACTGCTCCCCCAGATGGAAGCTGTGGCTGTGGAGGGGCCTCTGGCTGCTGGACTCAACAGTCATGTGCTGGCTATATTTTGAGAAGGTTTGGCTGCCTAGTTAGATTTTAAGGTGGAGAAGTCACCCTTAAGTTGAAGATCCACTGCATTACCGTGGAAAGATAGTATTTGTGAGGACGGAACAGATTATGAGGCCACACTAAAGCAAAATGATGCTAGCAACCTGATGAGGGAAAAAGTCAGAGAAAATGAGTAGTGTTATCAGGAAATCCTAGCCAGAGAGACAAGCTCTTGGTTGATACTGGATTCAGGAGCCTCCTTTTTCCAGCAGCATTCTGCTGGGAAACCTTTGCTATGGTGTCTTCTATTCCTATTGGAAACACCTGCTTTGTATGTATTAGCTTAAAGGTATAAACATGGGTGTGTTTCTATAGGGGCTGGGATTCTGTTAGTAGCTTTCATAATTTCATTATTTCTCTTGAAGAAGCAAAAACCCTTTTACAAAATTCCTATTCCTATTATTTGTAATTGTTGTTAGAAACTCAAATCTTACGACATGAGGGATTGTCATACAGTCTTTTTGCTTGCCATCTATGGTCTGCATTTCAGATATATGCTAATGCTTCCACTGTTTGCCTGCCAGAAGAAAACTACTAAGAGTAAATACATGTTGGTCCTAATGCCTCAGATTTTCCAGGCTGGTTTCCCCCTGTCCCTTTTCTCCAACAGAGTCACTGCCTGGGGGCTAGCAAATGTTTCTTTTTCATCAAACTTTTGTTGTTGATTATATTTGCATTACTGAAACTTTGCACGTTTTTTTTTCTTTTTCTTTAAGAACACTGACCTGTCATTTGCCCCACAAAAACAGTCCTTACTTTTGTGGGAATACAGATGAATTCAGGGTTTTAGCTGGAACATTCAAATAGATACAGTTCAATAATTACCAGACTGAGGGTGACCTTCAAACAGAAGGTGCAAAAGTTTAAGTTTTCTATCATAGTGCTTTTTACAGACTTGAAACCAAAAGCATTCACAGGCAAACTCACTTTGTTCCCTCCATCCTCTAGGAAAAGCTGATTTAATATTTTGTAAGAGCAACACATATTGACAAACAGAGACCACAGTCTTCTTTATTAATGACTGCAAGGTTATGGTGTGAAAATTTGTCTCAGTCTTCAACGCACTGCAAATGTATTCCTGCATGGCAAGCCTGAAATTGTAGTAATTCTGTTTTCTATTATGTTGTAAATTGACCTTCTACAATAAAAAGGCAGCACAAGAGGACAGCCTGGGTAATACTGCAGTTGCTTCTTGGATTTCTCAGGGACTTGATGCTTCCCACCTTTGGACCTCGTGAATTTTTGCAGCTAATAAAGAAATAATAAATACTTTGTACAGCTAAAGTTCAGGGTAGTTTAGATCAAAACTAAAAGGGGACTGTGACAAACTCTAGCTGAATTTTAAATGAATATAAGACTATTACAACCAGTAATGTCTTGAATCCTAAGTTCTATATTAAGGTCATGATAATGGCTTAGTGTTTTATGAGCCTTTGTAGTCTTCGCGGCACCATCTCTTTAATCTTAACTTTGCCTCAAGCCAAAATAAATCTCAATGTTGTAAACTGTATTGTAACATAACTGCCTTGTTCAGGAATGATCATTTTTTCTAAATGTCACTAATGTCTTGCTGTGGCAAAACAAAAAGAGGAAACCTTACTCTTTCTATTGAAATGGCAAATCTGGAACTATTGTAGGATTTCTATGTGAACTGAATCCTTATTTTTGAGCATTTTATGCCCAGCATTTTGTGCTAGTTCAGTTATTTTCATCATTGTGTAACTCAGGTTAAAAAGACTAAGAAAACTGAGTGTCATCTTCAGTGGCATTCTTTAAATGTGCACAGGTTATTTGTTTAAGCATCTGCTATACCCACAGATGTATTTGAATGAATCAAGATTGGTCCTGTTGAGTGTCTGTCTGAATGTTTGAAAAAGTACTGCCTTGATAAGATGGAGGGAAAGAAAGTAGCAAGTAGGTTACGGACTTTATTCAGCAAATGTCACAGCTCTGTAGTTTTGTTGCCTGAGTAAAGAAGACGTAAGATAGTGCCTATGCATAGCACATAGTATGCATGATTTGTCAGAGGAGCCCTTCTACAGGTGGTGCTTCTCAAATTTTCCTTAACATTGTGCTGATACAGTTCTTTTCCAAGTCTTCTTTTGGTTTTCTGTACTTTGTTGTTAAGTTTCTTGCATTTGCATGTACATGCTCAGCATCTGTACCTTGTTTTCAGGATCTTAAAAATTGGGTTAGTATTTAGAAATGTAGCTAAGGAGAATCTTATTTCTCATAATAATCTTCTTCAGTACATGGTAACAAAGTTTGCTGTGCTTTTTAACTGTTGAACATTGCATTCAAATTGAGATAAATACTCCTTATCAATTACTGTTCAAAAACCCGAATGGGGACAGTCTGTATCCATCTCAGTTTTATTTTTTTTTTAAACTTGAAACTGCATTGCAAATTAGTGGCTTTTATCATCATTTCTCTGAAGCTCAAATCTGCTCTCTAAATGTGATAAAATATTATTTAATACTCTTTCTGATGTATATTTATATCTCCAGAATCTCTGTAGGCTGATGTTGGTCATCCATGACAGACAGTAGGAGTTTTTCCTTCCACTCATTCTTCTTGCGTCAAGGAGGGTGCTCCTTTTCTTTGCCATCATTCAACAGTCTTGTGTCCAGGCAAAAGTGCCTATCTGTTTTGAATCATGTATGCTTGTGAAAATTATTCATTAGAAGTGAAAAATTCTTCTGGTATGATATGTTGGAAATAGTTGTTCCCTTCATGGAGATATTGCTTAGTAAATTTAAAGATGACTCGTGTTTATTTATCCAGTTCATTCTGTTAAAGCAACGATATTATTAAAGGCTATTTGATCTGTGCATATTAAAGATAAAGAATTAGGTTTTTTTATTGTAACAGTAGACTGTTAAGGAACAAAGTTTTAAAAAGCAATAAGAACGGGTAGTGTAAAATATTACCTTGTGGTCCAGAGTACAAAGAATTGTGCTTGGGAACACTGAATCTCAGACACTATACCAAGTGAATGAATTTGATTTTATTGTGATTCTTTTTTTAACCGAAAAATTAAGTGCTTTTAGACAAGGATCTGGAATTCTGCCATCCTCTTTCCCTTGTTTTCCTAACTCATTTATGGCATAAGAGCTTCTGGGTGTAGAGCGCCTTTCAAAAAATTTTGTACAGTGTTAGGACAATAAGATTCCAGCTGTATCTGAGATCCGCTGGAGTTACTGCTTTTCTAATAATAATGGTCTGAAAAAGCACTGTTAAAGCTTAAAGCCCTGGGGACTTCCCGTTAGCAACATGATGTACGGAGGCTTACCAGCTTACCTCTGCAGAGACTCTGATTCATGCTCTGAAGGCAACCAGAAGTCTTGCTGCCTTAGACATTTAAACTGTGTAACTTAAACCAAACTAATTTATGATGATGGAGACAAATCTCTGCCCTGGGGAATAGTTATTGTCAGGACACTGACCCAGATGGGCCACCGCCTTAACTGGTTGTGGCAGCTACTGTACTCCTATCTATCAGGTATTCTTCCCAATCCAATTGCAAAGGGAACTGTGTCTAAGAAAACCTTGTTTAAAGCCTGTCTGCTGGCAGAATTTAATCACTGAAGACATAACCAAATAAGTTGGTAGTAGTTCACAGTGAATACTGCATGTGACAAAATTAGCTGCCACCCCTGAGTACAGGTAGGTGTCAGGCAGCTGCTGGCTTGGGCCAGGCAAGGCTGCTGCATACGGGCTTGGGGGCATCAGTTTCTGTTACCTTATGGCTGGAAAACGTTTTGCCGTGGCCAGTTAAAAGCAAGTCCCCCAAGCACTCTTGTGTGTTTGTGACCGGTCACAAATTTAGGGAGATATTTCTGTTTTCTGTTTGGCTGGGTGCAGAGAAGGACCTGAAAGAACAAGAATTGTGAAGTCTGTGGTATGTCAGTGTGAACATGTGCAAGAGCAAGTGTAAAATATGCTTTCTGCCAAAGCCTCTGCAAACAAACCACAGTTGTTCCAGTACTGAACTAAAGCAAATATCAAAGGAACATAGAAATTCTGTATTTTTTTTTTCCCTTGAGAATTAGAATGCCCATACTGATTTTTATTTTATCTTTGTGCTGTTTATCAGTGTGCTCACTGGTAACTTCTACATATGTACGTTGTCAGGTTTTTCATTTTATTATAAATGTTGAGAGTAGGCTATAATTTGTGTTCCTGTACAACGTAAGGCATCCAACTAATAAATTAGCTGCTACTTAACATTTTTAAATTAGAGAAATTGTTCATTTCTTCTGTGCCTAATCATTAAATGTAACAATTTGGACAAGTTTTTTTTTTAAATTTTCCTAACATGTACCACAATGTGACTTTTGCCAAAAAGCAATTTGCTTTTAAACAGCTTGAATTTTTTAAAGATTGAATCCCACCAAGTAAGCCTATTTCTTTTACTGTGACTATTTTTGTGTTAAGCAGTCCTTGGAACTGAATAGAAAATGCAAATCAATATTTTTCTAACTAATTATTAAATGTATTTAAGTTCTTATAGCTGCTACCACCACAAGGTTATAAGGATAGAAGCCAGCAATTTTATCAAGGAGTATTATATATATGTGTATGTCACTGGTACACCAGAGACACTGGTTAAATTGACTGAGTGATAATCGTGCATTATTCCCTGAGAAGTCTTGAGTTTTTAAAATAGAATGAAGTAATTTCTGTGAAGAGTTTTCCTAGTTGTGTTTTGTGCTTTTTTTTTTTTTTTTTTAATGGCTGAATGAGAAGACACTGAATTACAGTTTGTGGGAGAGTATTTTGGGTAAGAAAGACATTGTGCTTACCCTGTTTTGCTCTTCCCTTTGGAGGGAAACAGTCACAACAATCACTGGTGGCCAACACAGGCTGGGGACAGCATTTCGGGTTTGGTGGACCTAGTGTGCCCAATGCTGAATTGCATTGTCCAGTGGGCTAGCAGCAGAGCTGTGTAACATGATTTACCAAGGGAATAAAGATGTAAGCAGAATATAAAAGTCACTGTACCACTTTGGGCTAATGGTTCATCTGCCCCAGAATCTGGTCTCCAGGAGTGGCCTATGAACAAAGAACAGGGATATATGTATATGTATGTTTGGTAAAACACCTTCTCACATCCCCATTATCCATTGTTGAGTATTTCCATCCACTCCAGGAAGAACAGCTTCCTTTTGTTCTGGTTGACCCTGACTGCTGCCAGCTTCCTCCGAGATGGCCCCTGGTTCTTGTTTGAGGAGAGACATTGAGCAGCTGACCCCTGCTTGCTCCCTGCATGCAACTCCTGGCTCTGCAGACCTCTGCCATAAACCAAGTTGTCTCTGTTCCAGGCTGAAGAATCCTATGCTAAGCAGCAGTCCCTCATCCCTCACTTCAAAATCATCTTCATTGCTCTTGCTGCCTTCAGAGCTTTTTCCAATTCAGCTATACCTTCTGTGAGATAAGGGGGTCAGAACAACTTGCAGTATTCAAAGTGTGGGCAAGTCATGCATATATAAGGTGGTGATCGACCTTTTATTCTTTATTCCTTATTTAACTGATTTTTTGGTGCTATTACTGAGCATGTTGACAATGTTTTTATGGAGCTGTCTGTCACAGCCTGGACATCTCACTCCTGAAGGCATCCTAGATTTTTTCATTGTGTATGTGAAGTTATGATATATTTTTCCATAGGTTCATAACTTTGTATTTGTCTCTGCTGCACTTCACCTGCCATTTTATTGCAGAGCTTTGCGTAACCCCTTACCAGCAGCAACCTCTCTCACTGCACCACTACCCCTTTTCTCATATCATTTATGAATATGTTTAATACCACTGTAAATAGTAATAAGAAGGGCTGTGATTATCTCTGGACAAGAAAATAAGGTCTACAGCAGCGAAACTGGTTTAGCATCTTCATGTACTCAGTCTCTCTGTGATTGTTTAAATCCAAACAAATTTGGTTTTTTTGGATAGGAGTGAAAAATTAGAAGCAGAAGGATAGGAAGTGAGTAGTTTTTTTGCTGCCTGCAGGTTAAGAGCAATCCAAACCAGAAAACGCCAAGGAGAATCAAGCTGAATGTTATTTCAGTAGTATTGTGTTTGGGGAAAGAGACACATAAGTGTTTAATATAACATGGTATAATTTAGACAAAACTTTCAGTGTAACACTTTCTGAGTGGACAATGATTGTCTCCATTTTAGACGAGGGAATGGCATGAACTTTTCCAAACAGGTCCTACTTTGGTGTCATGGTTTCAGAGACAGACTTAACTAACCTTGCAGATTGTGTTTAGCTTAATGCTGAAACGAAGCTAGCATGAGGAGAAGGGAAAGATAAGGCTGAAACACAACAAGGAGGAGAGAAGCACTTTGCCATATAGTTGCACTCCAAGAGCTGAGAGGAACCTGCTTGAACCACCTGGCACTGAGGGAGGGAATGATTCCTGTCGTGTCCCCTGAGAAACAGCTCATTTCTGATGCTACAGAAGCACACAGGGATGGATGTAAGTTACAGTTTATATATGTAAGTCTGAAGTCGGTGGGAGAAGGGAGAATAAAGACGCTCCCAGCCCCTAGACAGACATTTTTCCTATATCTGCAGGTCTCCAGCTCCTCCCTCTGTACTTGACCCCTTAGGCAGGGAAATGGGTGAGGTGGACTTTGCCTTTCCAGCCCTGTGGGAACCTGTGCCTCAAGGTGATTGGCTAATCAGCCTTAATCACAGAAAACTTCTTAATTAAATATTTCGCCATAGAGGTGTTTGCCTGTACCATAAAGGCAACAGGTAAGGCACAATAAAACACATAAATTTCACTGTGCTTGAAAATTCAATTTATAACTCAGTACAACAAATGACTAATTAAATGAAAAACTTAGTAGTTGATGATCAAACATGAATTAATTGAAATAATCCAAAACCCTTTCAAAGTAATGGGTTTTATTGCCTGCTTTCAAAGAAAATCTGAATTCGAATATTTTATGTTTTGTCATGTAGCATTTATGTCTCATATAAAATCTCTCTCTAGATCTCTGTCTATCACCCTTCTTACAAAAGTGACTGTATTGCTTTTGCAGATGTTTATTTAGACAAGTTGCTGGCCTATCACTCTTCAGGGATAGATTGCTTAATTATTTTCATAGTGGTCTCTAGTCTCTATACTTTGACTTATCTGCCTTTTAAAGATGACAAAAAGAAGTAATTTGCCAGCTAAGAAAATATGTAGATATATTTTTGGCAAAATCATGCATGTCTGTGTATATATTTATGTATGAGCAAGGCATGTTGTAGGAATTTTTTTTTTTCTGTTTCATTTTACTACCATGACTCTGCTTGTCTTTGCGTGTGTGTGCAACAGCAGGGAGAGAGATTACTAGAGAATATAGCCCTTTGAACATACTGTGCATATGTATTCACGTTTGAGAGACCATTGCATCTTGCAGGTGGGTACCAGAAACCTCAGTGCCTGTCACTGGACTCACTTTCCCAAATGTAAATCTCAAAAGTCTTTATATCAATATGTATCCAAGACTTGTTATACTCTTTTTGCGATCGTTGTTTCTTAATGACGCAATTAATTCCATTTCTTTTGACTGACTGTTAGGGTGGGATGATCCAGGCCCTTTCACTGAGCTTAGAGAGGGAGGAGAGTGAGCAGCCCCGTGCACAGACCATGGCACTGCACACCTCCCACCTGCTTCTCACCACTGGAGTCCCTCCCAGCGCTCATATCTGTTCTTTCTGAGGCTTAATATTATGAAACAGATAATTTATTTTTTCAATTATCACTACCAATCAGGCATGTTGTTCTCCTCCTTAGAGGCTGCAGATGGAAAAGAAATGCCCTCTTTCCTTTGAGCTAGTGAGTACTGCCTGCAAAGTGAAAAGAAAAACATACTTTCACCTTAGAGACACAAACCCTTGTTTACTTTGTCTTATAGGATATTTAGTAGTTATGAAGTTTGTGGAACAGAGTATGGAAATTATTTCAGAATAATATACAAAATGTTTTATAGAAGTATTTTGGTACATACAGATAAAACGTGACTGTAATCAGTTACCATAATAGTATAATGCTAAGAAGCAGTTGTTTACAGCTTCCCTGAAAATATTCGTGTTTCCACCCAATCATTTGACTGACCAACCCTGTAACATGTATGATCGTTAGTAAACATTTTCCTTGAAGAGTATTAATTCTGAAGTTCTGTTCTAGGACAATCACAGCTCACAATCACAGCTCCTTTCTCCTATGTGAGATGCAGCATGCACAGCAGCCTCAGTCCGTACGTTCTGCCATGGGAAAGGAACACTAAACAGGCTGTACAGATTGCATATTAAGGAGTTTAGCTACCCAAGCTGCAAGTGACAGTGCTAGTAATAAACCCAGGTAAGATTAATGACAGGAAGCTGGGAAAATTTTCTGAGAGACTGAACCACTTTGCCTGGTGGTACTAATCATTGTAATTCATTACAGGATAGTTCTAGCAGCACAACAAAAACTGTTGCCAAGCTTACTAATTCCCTGAGCTTGTTTACCCACTTGTTTAAGAAGATTGCATGCTTAGTGCTGTTTATTCATGTTCCTCTTTATCATTTTCTAGGGTTGGTTTTGATTTTCACATGTTGCTCTCCAGAGAAAGTGGATATCTTACCTCTTTGCAGCTCTTGACATGGCAAAACCTGCAAAGGAGACAGAGTGAAATATTTCAGAAATACAAAAGGAACTCTGCTGCCTCACGAACAAAGGGACAATGCTATAAGGTTTTTCAGCAGTCGAGCAGAGGTAATTATGCTCTGCTTAGCTGGCAAAGCTAACCAGTTGTGGTTTTTTTTTAAAGTCTTGTGTTTGCTTTTTTTTCTTTCTAACAAACCTATTTTTAACAAATGGCTTTGTACTAGGACCACATACACTGGAAAATTCACTTGATTATTGAAAGATAAATTATCGTCTTATGATAACTAAGTAGTACATTCATAATATAATTTCTGGTTAATATTTTCTTCTTCCTTCAAGTTTTTTTATTTATATGGATGATACCTGAAATTATAGGGGATTTATGAAACAAATTATATGAAAAATTAAGTTGTGTCTAATTCCTCTAACTTCTACACATCCTGAGTTTTCAGGATAACCTTACACTAATTCTTTATTATCACTTCCCCTGCAATTCTCTTTTAATGCCTCCATATCATATTCTTATTTTCTTGTAACAGAAAAAGAATACCAGTAGAAAAAAATCGTAATGTGCTAGGTGGATGTTTGTCTACTTATATTACTATAGAATCCAGGAAGCCTAACTAGAGTTTGGTAGATACTATTTTTTAAATTTTGTATTGACTTCTCAGAATTCAAGAATCTGATTTTGAGTCAATCAAAATAAACAAAACCAAAAAGAAGTTATTTCAAAAGTTGAAAAAAAATGATCATTTGAATGAGATCTATTTGATCTGGAATTAACCATTTAATTTAATAATGAATCAATTTATGAGAATAAAATAGTTTAAGGTATGAAATTTTGAAATATGAACATTTTGAATAAAATCACCTGTTAGAATACATGAAAGTGAATATTTGAGTTTAAATTATTCTACATGAATAATATAAACATTCGGGTTACTGAATCTCTCCTTTTCTTCCACCAGTAAGTGATTTATGATCTTAAATTCAAGTTGTCTTCCATGTTTTCAGAGTTGAAGCTGACTTAACTTTGTCAGCTGTTGCTCTAATTTCCAGATTGATTCAGTCATGTTCTGAGCAGAAGCAAACCCCTAAAGTCCTCTCATGCTCTTTTTTTGGTTATTTTTAATCTGGCTCAGGAAATAGTACTGTTTACAAAAGATCTTCAGGTGTAGCTGCTCTGCTACAGCTGTGAACTGCAGTTTGATGGTAGTTTGGGGGGGCTAGAAAGGAGCAGGGGCACAAGAAGGGAGAAGGCAGTCACTGGCTTTTAAAATAAGTTTGCTCCCAGGAGAAACACAACATGACCACCTAAATATATGGCTCTGTCACTGAATGGGTGATAGAAAGAAAAGTGGGATTATTACCCTTGCTTTAAACCTCATGTAAAATAGTCCTGTATGTAGTTGAGTCACTTTGTCACACAGCTCACATCAAGTGTGTGGGTAATCCTGTTGCTCAGTCAGGTTTTAAATCACACAAGACTTTTGGCAGTCTCTTTTTTTTTTTCTTTCAAATGGTGTATTTAGCATAACTTCTCAGAATTACTAAAAAAAAAATGTGGTAAATGTAAAAACATGAATATATTTTTTACTTGATGTATCAGTGCTCTGAAGTTAATTATTTAAAAGCTCCTTTCGTTTTTTTTATTTTGGTGGCCTCTCTAAAAAATTTGATCATCTTAACATATTTTCTAGTAAACAGAGATCTTTATTACAGACCTTCACCATCCCTTCCTGTCAACTATTTTCTAGCAACTACAAGAAAGGAATTGAAGCCTGAATGAGGCCAACACTTTGAACTAGTTGTCTTCAGCTCAACTCTTCCTTTCTCTGTTGGACAAGCCAAAGGAGAGCAACTCCCTGTTATACGAGAGTCTTACTCAGATTGGTCTACTCTGCACCGAAAGTTGAAGTAAGTGGCTTGTGGACGTCCCTCCAACTTACATGGTCCTGTGACTCTTCCTTTGTTTTTATGAACATCTTAGTTTTCCTAGCCCTACAGGATTTCTTTTTTTTCTTTGAAAAATGAGTGTGAAAAACTAAGTAAGTTTTAAGAAGCAAAATATGGATAGTAGGAAAATGGAGTAGCATATATCCAAGACTTTATTCATATAAGCCAAGCGTGAATAACAGATGTAGCTGGCTTGTATTTCTGTGGTGCTTTGGTATTTGGTGAGAGGTTGACTCAAAGACCATAAGTTAGTTCTTGCTCCAAATTGCCTCCTGTCCCTCTACACTGGCTTTAAAGGAAGCCTGTGAGACTGGCTGGATGAAGTAAATGATGTGAAAGTTAGTCTCAGTGGATGTTGTTTTCCTTTATGGATTACCTGCAAACTCTAAGAGAGGGAGTTTGTGTATACTTATATGGTAACTAGCATGATGGGGAAGGATTCGCAAGAGGACTTATTATCTTCCATCACAGTAAATTAAGCATAGAGGGAATTTCTGAACATCTGAAGCAAGTCATTCCAACTAACAAGAATTATAAATAATATTTGTTTTAAGAAGATACAGTGGAGTCAGTGCTGAACAATGTCATCACAAATGGCCCAGGAAAAGGGCCATTTTTGGCCCAAATTACTTAAAATTCTGAAGGGAAACACCAAGAAAATTCTAAAGAGTCATGACCAAGCCACTAAAGAGGAAAAAGAAATGTAAACTTGGAGCAGCAGTTAGAATAACCAGAACAGTTCTCCTTTTGTCAATTTCTGATCATGTCAATAAATTTGATGTTCAACCTCTAGTACAGAGAGGCTGGAAGAATAGGGGAAAGCAAAGAAAATCTGACAAAATCTCATCAACATATCTGAGCTACGATCTTGCTCTTAAATTGGATTCCAACACAGCACGCTGTTCAAATGACCCCTTCATAAAGAGACAGGCAAAAACTGCAGTAAGTGGAGACCTGTGCTGGCCTCTGCTTTCTCCGGGTAATATATACTCTGGAGAAAGGAAATAACTCACAGCATAATCAAGTTAGATCTATAATTTCTAGGGCATTTCGTGCTGTCCTTTCAGATAATGTAAGGTCAGTAGATAAATCTAAAAAAGTAAAATGTCATAAGAAGCATTGACCTTGTCTTCTGTAAAAAGGGATCTTGACATAATCCAAAACAAAGATATATAAGATCATGTCCTTGCTAATAATGTTACTGAGTTTTAAGATCAAAATGTTCCATAGGAGTTTAATGTGGATGACAAACCACTCAATTATGTGCAAAGTGGTAAGAGCTTAAACTCTTCCTGTTTCTTCCCCATCCTGTGTGTTCAGCAGACACAGGTCAGGTAACAATGTCAGTATCAGCTGCTTTGGACCAAGGTTTTTCCAACATTTTCCCTGATTACTTTGTTTACTGGCAAATGAGGTTTCTATCTTGATACCTACTACTGATTATATCTTGGCTGAGCTAGGTCTCTCTCCCATGTATAACTGTGTAACTGAGCTTCTCCTAAATCTGGCAAGTTGTTGTATTTTTGACATGCAGTTATTCTTCACTATGCTTTTTGGAAAAATGTGCTGTGAATAGAATTATCTGTAAAAGAAGCAGGAAATTAGAAAGGTAAGAGTAATTCCTATCATAAGATAAAATGACCAATGAAACTTGTTACAAGGACGGCCACAAATCTTTGCAAAGCAAGGCTATCGTTGGAGACTGGATTGCTTTGCTGAAAAATGCCCAATCCTCTAGAATTCTTTTCCACCCCATTCCTTAATATTTTTGGCAACAAACTCTTTTGGGGTAATTTTTCTTTCTATATAGGTTTTCCTTAGGCAGACATTAACTGAGGCAGCCTGAACCTGTATATGTACTACAGGAATTGAGATGTGAGTTCTGCCTGCAGCCATAGCCTGCAAACGAACTAAGAAAGTTCCACACTTAAATAGCAGTGTAGGTGTAAATATGTGTATCATAGACTCATAGAATGGCTTAGGTTGGAAGGGACCTTAAAGATCACCTAGTTCTGAACCCTCTGCCATGGGCAGGGACGTGTACCACTAGATCAGGTTGCTCAAACACTTGAACACTTCCAGGGATGGGGCATCCACAACTTCCCTGGACAACCTGTTCCAGTGCCTCACTGCCCTCACAGTGAAAAACTTCTTCCTGATATCTAATCTAAATCTATCCGATTCCAGTTTGAAGCCATTATCCCTCATCCTATCACTACATGCCTTTGTAAAAAGTCCCTCCCCAACTTTCTTGTAGACCCCCTTCAGATACTGGAAAGCCGTTAGAAAGTCTCGCCAGAGCCTTCTCTTCCCCAGGCTGAACAACCCCAACTCTCTCAGCCTGTCTTCATAGGAGAGGTTCTCCAGCCTTCTTATCATCTTTGTGACCCTCCTCTGGACTCACTCCAACAGGTCCATGTCCTTCTTATGTTGGGGGCTTCAGAGCTGGACGTGGTACTCCAGATGGGGTTTCATGAGAGTGGAGTAGAGGGCCAGAATATATATATGGTTAAGCTAAAAGTAGATCCCCAAAGTTTTAACGTCATTTTTGAACAGCTGCAGTGTTCATTATTTTCAGGACCTAACTTCTATGCTTTTCTGTTTTGGTTCAAAATTAGAGACAAGTCCCATTTTGTTCAAAGGTCTTCAGATTTGGTTTCCAAGTCCTCAAGTTAGATATGGAGAATGCTAGGATGAGACTGTTCCAGTTCACAGGCTATATCAATAAGTTAATAAAATACTGATTCTGCATGTCATTTAGATATCATATGTGGCTCTATACCATGTGTGCTTATAATGGGTTTTCCTTTGATGTGAGAAGGCATAATTTTCAGTTCTTGACACTTGCACAGAATCGGTTGCCCTGTAGTCCACTTATTGAACATGTATGATCTTACACAACAAACAGGGATGATTCGTTTCTGAATACAACAAGCTTTGTATTAAGACTAAGCCGCTTTTCCAGGCTTGTACAGAGAACACAAGCTCTTAAAAGTCTGTGTGAAAGTTTGGCTAGAGCTCTGATAAAAATCAGAACCTTTGAAGTTCATCAATTGCTATTTAGAATAACAGGAATAAGGACTATTCTTTCCTTTTAATTAGCATTGGCTGGTGGATGAAGCGCTAAGAGATAAACTGTTTGTTGAAGCTTAAGAGTACACACAGAAGTCTGAGTCAGTATTGTTACATGAATGCATGAATGAATAACAATGAAAACTGTATAATGAAAAGTTTTTTCCTCTCCTCTAATTCTAATATGCCATAATGCAAGCTTGTGTGGTATGGGAAGCCTTTTCATATATAATTATACTGTTGAAAGCCCCCCAAAAATAAAAATTGTAAATTCTGAAGGCCACAGAAGGACAGATAAATGAATGGCAAATTCCACTGAGCATTTTATCAGCTTTCTGCCATTCTCTGAACAGTGCCAGATAAAAACCCCAGTGATTAAAGGTCTTGTAAAGTGTGTATTAATTATAGAAAGTACATTATAGTCTTCTCAAACTTCCTTTAGTTTTCTCCAAATGCACAGATGCCTGTAGCATTTTCCTGTCTGGCCAAGATGGCTGCATTTAAGATGGAAATTACTGAACTGTCTTTATGAAATTAACTGGCTAATGAGCCTTATTATTTGCAAATAGACTTTTAGCTTCTCTCCTGCTGCTTTTCATATCTCTTTCTATTTATTATAGACAGAGCAGGTGGTGAGATGAGCCCTTCACTTTGTTCAACTCATACCACTAGAAGATACTGATCCTAATCACTTAGACCTCATCAAAGGCACTTGAGCTAAAACTTTTAATGGTGGCTATCCATCTCACCGATATTTTTTTCTTTCTAGAGAACCTCAGTTAAAATAATTCACCTGTTTCAGAATATGAAATTACAGAAACTATTCTGTCTGTTCTGCAAAAATGGTTATTTGAAAAACCTGTGTACTCCAGCGTTTAGGAATATGACATTAGATGAAGAGGAGGAGAAAGACTGTATGCTCCCTCCAAGATGAACGATGTTTTTGGTAATTCTTGAAAAAAGAATTCTAAATCTGAACAATCACAGGGATCTGAACAAGCAGGGGATGGGAGTTTGTTAATTTTATAAGCTAAAATTTTCCAAAGATTGAACATAGCCCACCTTCTCCTACTTCTAACTATGACAGGGCCACACTTGGAAATAAGTGAGCAAGATCTTTTCCAAAACTGTTTCTTCTGGGAGCACTGAAATACTGCAGTGACAGGTACTCTGGCAGGGGATAGTGTCAGGGATATGCCTCTGCTCTTGAGTGCTCCTACTGCTGCCCCCGGGGGAAGAAGAGGGAAGGGAGAAAAAAGTGCAGCTGGAATGCAGAGGTTAGGAGAGAGAGGGAAAGCAAATAAGGCATGAGTCCAAGGGAAAGCGAGTGAGGATTCAGAACAAGTGGTATCAGAAGATACCACATCAGGCAGAAATGGGAGCTTGGAGCAGAATGGGGCCAGCAATCAAGAAGAATTCAGTGTAATTAAATGTAGAGGGAACATTCTTGCAGACCCCAGAAGACAGAGGGTTCAGTTAAAGTCTGTCTGTCTCCCGGAGACAAGCCTGTTCCTTCTCTTTTTTTAAGTCTTTCTGAACACTTTACAGCAGCTTCCTGGATTGGAGGAATTGCTGGTTGACTCAGTTGTTTTATTTATTTATTTATTCATTTAGTCAAGTTTTTGTGGGTATGGTCAAAATTAATTTGCATCTCTAACATTTAATAGGATCATTGGATCATCTGTTGGATCACTGACAGATTTCCGAATGGTTTTGAAGTCAATATCAATTTACATAGTTACAGTAATTTGCATCCACGCTACATTGGTATTCCCACAAATGCTTAGAGACTGTCAACAAAATTTGCTTCTCTTGCAGTGATTCTTATGTGGAGAAACTTTGTTTCTTCTTGGTGCTCTTTTTTCAATGGTTTTACAGGGCTCATGAACTACTGTGCACATATATCCTCTCTTTCTTCAAAGGAGCGCTAAGAAAGCAATTCCCCATTTTTACAGTAGTCACATGAATGTGAACAAAAGCAGCTTCTCTCCACCACAGTTAGTCACATGTTTATGTTGCATATGCATTTCATTTTTATCACTGCTTACATTCTGGAGCAGTTCCTTGTCTATGTTGACACACGAGAGGCATGTTATCTTTGTTCTCATAATAAGCTACAAGTCAGACTCCTCCTTTATATCAACCAGATCCGGATTAAGTCACGTAACCCTGTGTCTGTTGCTCCATCACCACAGAGCACTTCTGTCTTATGTCTGCAGCACTCGTAGCTGCCCTTTTCACATCCTCATGCATTGAGAATTGTCCTGCCTCTGGTACTGTGCTTCAGGGATTATGAAGTGGCTTTTAAAAGCCCACTGCATGCAAGATCCACCTCTTCCCACATCACCGCTGGATCAAGTGGTTTATCACGTTGTGTAGGGATCTCGCTGAGCAGATAGTCACACCTGCAGTATAATTTCTCTAGGAAGCCTCAAGGGTCTGGGATGACAACACGTGCTTCTTCTTTTGAGACAAGGTCGTTAACATTTCTCTGCTGTGGCACACTGTAAATCAAAATGGATTTTCTTAAGTCTTCAGTATTTTTCTTCTCACTTGTTTTGCTATTAGCTTCACCTAAGAATAACAACAGAGAGTGAGGTCTTCAGCTGGCTTGCTTCATGTAGGCTAATTTAATTTTCTTCTTTAGCCTGTGGTCAGCCATATAGTGGGTCATACAAACAGGACAGTGAATCACAGTCTGGGAAGTCAGCTGACAGCTCCAGCTGAGTGCGTTGGGCTTTTTGCCTGCATGTAGGCACTTAGCTGAATCAGGACCTGGGGTAGGAGCCTCAGATCTCAGCAGGAAGAACAGCTCTGCCTCTGTGCTTGGCTTTTAGCTGCTTTTTAGTGGAAGTTAATTTGATTGTAAGTTGATATTCACACATTTAAAATCGGATATTAAGGCTTGGATAGCTCTACTAATGTGTTTTGTAAACTCCATTTGCACCTTGCAAATCTTAGTGGGAGTTTGGCATTCACTGTGAACAATAAAATGTTTGGCTAGCTTGCTCACAAATTTTTGTGCTTTGCCAGAGGCACTTAAGACCAAAACAATGCTCTACAAAAATGTCCAGACACTGATTTTTTGTTCCTTTTGCTAAGTGCTGCTTTCCAGTGGCTCACCAGCTTCTCCCTCAAGAGTGTAGAATAAAAAAGACAGTTCGTATAGTATTTTTCTTGTCCTTAATTAACCTCCAAAATTCTCTTTTTTGATCATCAATGGCTGCAGCAGGTAGATGAGCTCTTGGCTAAATTTTGTTATGGATGAGTGTAAATTTGTAGAGATGTTGTCATCTGCATCACACGCTTTGTGTGTTTGTGGCTTGCTTAGAGGAAATTTCTGGTGTCACAGTGATACTGTGTAGTTTGTTTCAATTAGGTTTAGATTTGTTCCGGAAACAGTTGATTTGTGGCAAGCTTTTCCTTGCATAAGTGTCTGCTGAAATTTTAGAGGGCAGAAAAAAGGTCTAATTTCTCATTTGTTTAGCAGATGTTATGCGTGCATGTGTTTTAGAGCAGAGGACTATGGAGAAATGGGAAGAATCAGCAATCCTCCATTCATTTCAGGTGCCCACAGGTAACATCCTTCTGTGGCCAAAGGTAAGGGCCAGGTGGAAGATGTCTCCCATGCTTCAGAATATGCGTCTTTCTGCTTTGCTTTTCATTGGAGATACTAAGGATTGACATGCAGATAGCAAGAGACTGTACATTTGAGTGGGTGTAGCTGTAGGCACCCTCTCAGTGTAAGTTGGGCACAGAGGTGACTTCAGGCTTTACAGTATCTTGCTCTTGTAACTAGTAATAGGGAAATGGGATATGGATTTTAGGAAGCTCCTTTGATTTCCTGAATATTATTGACTAAGTTAGAATAACTTTTCCTTAAAGCAAAACTATAGGCCATGGACAAGCTGTAGGAGTATCTGCTTAGAAGGTGCTGATCTGCCCTCTCCCCTGGGTTTTCCTGCTTGTAACAGTCTTGATAAACAGTCTATCAAAACTGTACCATTAATACTAGAATTAGAGTTGAGGAAGCCATGGGGATTGCTGGCTTGCAACAAGGCAATATTGATTGTTTCTCCAAGGTCATGAGATGTTTCCACCTCATCTCTGAACTATCCCCAGGGGCCATGAGACCAGCAAATTGGGTAGCTCTTTTTGAGCTCATGCTGTTGTGTGAGTTCCATGTTGTTAAGAGGAACAAGACTGGACATGCTGCTTCTCTGGCAGCTTGTAACATGTTGAGAGCTGCATCTGCCTCAGAGACAGTGATACATCACCCAAGTCAGCGTGTGAGCTTACAAATGCCCTTGTCTGCCTTTGGGTCACCCAAAGAATGCTGCAAAGACCTGGAAATAGTTCCTGTAATTAATCTTTATAAATTAATTCCCATTGTTTTTTAAACACCAATGAACACTAACTACAGGCAATTAATTCCAAGACCAGGCAAATGCAATAATTTACATTCCAGAGCCCAGGTAGAACATAACTTCACATTAATGTTTGACTGGTTCCCCTCACCTGGACACAGACGGTTATGGGGAGGCTATTTTGCTGTCAAGGTACCAGCCTAAAATCTCCAACCTTTTTTCTTATGCATTAAGGATGAAATTGTTTGCTCCCAGGGTGAAGTTTCAGAGTGTTCACTCTCCCTCCACTGAACTATTGCAATAGTTGAAAAGGTATTCTTTGGGATGGCTTAATGAAGATAATCCAGAGCGTGCCATGGAAAGCTGATGCAGCTGGTGCTGAGGTTGCTGGGGGTGAGGATGTGTGCCCTCCTCCCACAGAGTGGTTGGGTGGCTGCTTTTGCAGAAGTTCGTACAGCAGGCACTGCAGGCAGAAGTGATTGTGCCAAAATTAGAGTCCCTTCCCTAATGAGAAATCCTAGAGCTAGACCAAAATTCATATTTACAATGAAACTTTTCTAGCATTTCTGAAATAGACACATTTATGTAGATTCTCAAATACAGCCTGACTCTGCTTGCTGATGGCTAACCCAGTAAAAGTTACAAAATCAAATGTCCATTGAGTATGCAAGCACTCGTGCTTGGTTACTGATGTAATTTATATATCAGTTCCTGCTGTAGTTCCTATTTTCAAGTAAACAGCAATTTATTTTACCTGTAAAAGTTTTTCTGCTTTGGTTTCCAGTTTGAAGAAAAAGTGTTCTGCAAGAGTATCAAAATAACTACATTTCTTTAATTAAAAGTAATATGCTCACAACATCTTCCAGGCACCCTTGAGCTGAAATGACAGAAAGTTAAAAGCTAAAATTTGTCATGGAAAACTCCAATCTGTATTAATTTCTCAAGTAGATTGTCACAAAGACTCAAAGCTTGTTTCCAGCAAAAAAAGATCAACTCAATTAAACAAAACAAATTATTAGACACATAAATTCAGCAAGGAATATTTTTTTTTGAAGCAGGAATGTTAATGAAATCTTTCAACTATTTTTTAATACTGAGCTGACTCAAATTCCCTCACCCAACAGGGTAGCTGCATTACTGAAAGTCCAAATTCTGGTATCGCACTTGGCTTTGCAGAGAGACCATTTAATGACTGTCTGAAGCTATTTATATCAACCAGGGCTCTGTGCATGCAAAGACAATTCTGCTTTAAGATGTGCTTCATTTGATTATATATAAGTATTTCTGGAAGATTTAAGCTTTCATAGCACAGATGGAGTGATTTATTAAGTTGCAGCTTATTTGTAACTTAGTTAAACACTGCCTACCTGTATTCACATTAGCCTGTTCCAGCACAGGTCTTCCAAGTTTATTAAAGAAGTAGTTGCTAAATCTTACACAGGTTGTACCAAGAGCCTCACAACGCTGTCCATGAGCAGCAGAGACAAACCTGGCTCATGTCACTGGCAATGACTGAACAAAGGAAAATACACGGGACAGAATACTTCCGTACCCATTGTCCCTCCCTTGGGGTGCTTTTGCTCAACAGCAGCTGTCACTCATTTTTTTTCTGTAACCTGCTGAAATTTTTCTTTAAGTCCTCACTTTCAAGCTATGTTTGCATCTTATAGATTTGTTCCATACAAAACCTCTGAGACAGAAAGCTTTACCTATCCATCCATGTGTGTACATTGCTACTGGAGGTTCTCTTCGTGTCTCTATTCCTGGAATCTTCTCCTTTGCCACCTGCTTTCTTGCTTTGCTCACATCCACTCACCGTGTTGCCGCAAAGATAATTTCTCTACTTTATTGATTTGAAATTAACTGTCTCTTTGTGTTCCTTAGCTGCCACCCTTTTTCTCTCAGTCAAACAGGAGTCACTTGTCTTTATTTTCAAGATGCTTGAAATTTCTTTCTCACGTGTCTCGTTTCTTGCTTACCACTAAAATGCCAGCTCAAATGTTTGATTGGTTGTGACACCTTGATGAACTGGAAATGGCCACAGACATGATTTTGGTGTTTTGAATAATTTTCTGACTTCCAATTGTGTATTGAAATATGTTATTGCAAAATAAGTAAGTTTGTAGGTGCCTCTCTCTCTCTCTCATTCAGCAATTGCTTCCATGTTCCTGATTCCCTTTCAAACAGAAAGTAGCAGACTTGCATTGAGAAAGTGTTGGGAGCTGGAATTTTAAAGACTCAAGCATTTTATTCTGAATACACTACATAAAAGAAAATGCATTTTGAGATTTTATGGGTGATGGAAGCAGAAAAATGGCCATTGTAAGTAAATTCAATATAGCTTTCCTTATTCCATTGAAAAGACCACAAATTCAAAACCTGAGCAAGCTGACACGAGGAAGAGGCTTGGATTCAGGGGGCTTAATGTCTGGCTGAGTTGTGAAATGCTCTCGGGTCCTCCCCTTAGCCCCAGCCCACGATGCCCAGAAGCTGGAGCATGTGACCTTAGAGCTTTTTTGGGCCCAGTGGACAGCTGTGGTGGGTCACGAACGGTCTAAGTTTCCCCTCCTTCCTTCACCTCTCGGGAGAGGGAACAACCCAGCCCAAGCATTCACCACTGCACTAACCAGTGCATTTACTTTCCAAACCAGCAGGAATACGCTTGCTAATTTACTCTTTTAAAAATGATTTATTCTGCAGAGCTGTCTACTTTAATTACTATTTGAGCTTTCTAGAACCACAGGACTGGTTAATTATTTTCATTGCCTGCCTTTGGTTGCTTGTGTTGTATAGATCTGCTGTTTAATGAGTGACTCAGAAGCTAGAAGGAGCACTGAATTCCTGAAGTATAGGTTGTCTAGACAGAAATGCACAAGCAAGTATTTCCACTGTAACCAATGAGATAGTGTTTGTTTGTGATAAACCAGTTCTGAATAATTTACTTCTAAGCTTGAGGCGAGGTATACACTTTTTACATAGGGATGAGAAAGGGGGAAAAGGAATGCAGTGAGGGGACTGTGATTTCAGCCATTCATTTAATTGTTGTTATTTATAATGCTGAGATCAGAGCCCCACTGTGTCAGACACTGCAAGCATATAATAAGAGGCAGTTACTGCAGTTTAGCTTCTACGCAGGTCAGTAATGGTAAAGTTAACATTTATTCTTTGGCGAAAATCATACATGTATGCACTATCCTCACATAATTGGCACAGGTTTTTTTTTATTGGCTGCGGTTTTTATTAAATGTTTACATTACAAGCTGCTGATTACCACTTTTCATTACGAGTACAGTCAACACAATTATCCATACAGGGTTTATTTGGCTTGTGGATTTACTGTATCACACACGGAGCAACGTGCCGGCTGGCTGTGCGCAAAGCCAGCCGTAGCCTTGGGGTGTTTGCTTTAAATTGGGGGTGATGCTGCAGGAATGCAGCTGTGCTGCGTGTAGGGCTGGCTGAGGAGCAGAACGAGGGTCACTGTGCTGGGGCTGCAGGTACGGGTGCCCGACGGGCTCCTGATGTGACAGCAGGCTCTGGTGGCCCTTCCCCAGCCTGCCCACAGAGACGGTGACTCTGTACGCCGAGCAATCTCTCCCGGGGGTAGCACACAGGCTGCTGAATCATTCCCCGACTTCACAACTCTGGAATCACTTTATATAGATAAACTACAGAGACTGTCAACATTAGAAGAAGAAATCAGCCAGAACTGGGTTAGTGCTAATAAATTCTGCTTGGCATGAGAGCCCCTAAGCCGTTGCTGCACTGTATTATTCAGAGTTTCCCTTGAACCTACAATTTCTACCTTTTTCTCCATTTCCCAGAATATTCCTACTCTCTGTGCTCTCTGATAGTATAAGGTATGCTACAGGAATAGGAAAATAGTTTTCTTATTTTGTGGAAAATTTCCCTACTGCTTCTGTCTCATCAATTGAATTTTTTGAAAGGTTCACCAAAAATTATTTCTCTGTTTCACAGAGTTAGGTTAGGGGGAAATGGCATCTTATATTGATACTGAGCACTTTCTTGATTGCATTTCTTTGAAAAAAGTCCTTAGAATGGGTCACTGTTGGCACTGATTGAAGAAGTTTGATGAAATGGTGATGACACTGTTGGAGATAAAATGATGGTGTGTTTCATGGTTTTGGGTGAAAACAGAAGAGAGGAATTGAAATGTCAGACCCGTGCATGGTATATGGTGCTGTTTATTTTGTGTAAGTACTATAGAAAAAGAGAAGTATTTGTGGATATTGAGCCCTATACTGAGTGAGCAATATGCACTAAAAGAAACAGAAATATATGAATAAGAAAGAGACTTTTGTATCCACCCGTCATCCATGGATGTTTTCCCCATCTCCGGTGTCAGACCTTGTTTTCTATAGCGTGTTTCTCCTCTGATAGTTAAAACCATCTCTTTTATCGTATGCCATGAAATGATAGCTCATTCTCTTGCCTCTAAGCTATCACCCACACTTAGAAAGAAACTCATCAATATAAATGTTTGTGTCTATGTCTGATTGGTTTCTCATGTTTAAAAAGAAAGAAAAGGGAGATTGATTGCAGAGGGCATAAAAGTAATGATGCGTTTAATGAAAACATACATTTTATAGGCAAAACATGCTTAAAAATTACTTGAAGCTGCTGTATATGAGTTAATGAAATTAAATGACCTTCAAAATTTTGCTAATTTGACCTCAGGTTATCCCTTTGAGACTTCAGCCAGTTTTACGTTTATTTGCACACATTGCATTTATTTTTGTGTATTTGGTCTTTCTTGAGAACTCCTTTCAGCTCTCTCCATCACCGACTGTAGCTACAGAGCTACACTGCAGTGGTTACACAGCATGAACACCGGGCTGCTGGCTGCGTGGCTGTCCCTGTAGAAACAACTGTCCTTCCTTCCCCCAATCCTTCCCTTTATGGATTTGCCATAAATTTGTCTTGAGGAGATAGTGCCCTCTAAATTGTCTGTTGCTGGCTACTTCTTTTCATACCAAAACCAAGCTATGACCAGGTCCAAGCTGTAGTGTGGTTCCATGGCTGATTTTCCTGTGGAAAATGATGTCAGAAAGTCTATGCATAGGTTAGTAAGTCATAGAGCATCATTCCACCTCATGTTTTGCAGAACAACTCTTTGATTGAGGTTGTATTTAGTTTCAGGTTAGTTAATTTCACTGAGATGACGTCTGTTCATGAAAAGTATTAGAGGGACGTAAAGTGCAGACTATAATCATATTTACATTGAATCTGGGGTTGTGCTGCTGGCTTCTGTACTAATGACCAGTCTCATACCAAGTGATACTGAGGAGCTGATGCCCACGTTGGTCAAAACTATTCTTTTCTACAATGAATGGGGCATCTCAATGCCTCCTGGCGTTTGAACTCTGGTCAAGCAGCCCCTTGGGTTTTAAGATGTACTAGTAATACCACTACTACTACTGCTACTACTACTACTATTATTGGGTTTTATTGTTTTCTGATGTGGGTAAGCAGTGAGAGGGCTGTGTTGCAGCATGCCAGAAGGATGTTTCTTTGGTTTGATTTCCCAGACACGTGCTGTGAACCCTCAGCTGGGCTATAGTGGGAAACTATAGAGTGGGAAACTTTGTGACCGGGGTCAGACAGAGCTGGGAGGCAGTGTGAGGTACAACTGAGTGCATACTGTATAGAAATTACACCCTAGAAATAACTATTTCCTGAACTTCATCTGGATTTCTTCACCAAGGGAGCTAGAGCCCAAGGGCGAGGTAGCACAGGCATAATGTGCATGATGGACCCAGTCTTCCCATGCTGGTCCAAGAGGCTGCAACTGCGTGCATTGGCTCCCAAGCGGGATGGATGCCGTGCCAGGAGCAGCACTAGGACGGATCACCTCCCTGCTGGAACAAAGCCTCTGTCATTGATCTCTGCTTCACTGGTGTTCTACCCCACCACATCCAAAGAGCATCCTCATTCGTTTACACTTTAAAACACTCATATGTGTATTTGACAAAAAAATTAAACTTACAGGCAGCTGAAAACTTTCTATATCATGTTGTTTTCATGCTTTTCATACAGACGTCCTGCATCACTGTGATGCAGCATATTTCTAAGATGACTCTCATAACTCATCACAACTATATCCATTTCATGAGGAAAATAACAAAATTTCGAGATAGTTTTGTGTCAGCTACAGAACAGAGCACTTGGCCTTTAGTATCTTGTCTGAGTAGCTGTGAGGACATTAGATGCAAAAAATCCCTACTGCTATAAGAAGGGAGAAGTCTTGACCAAAGGTTTAGTTCATACCTCTCTCACCACTACTTCGGGAAGGTAAATTTGGCTATTTACAGATGCATGTGAGGAAGGGCTATGGTTATCCCGAAACCTCAGCACAGCTGCAGGTACCTGGGAGCTGGGATATCCCACACTTTCTTCTGACCATGGCAAACCCCCAAATACCAGGGAGATACCACAGCGTGTTTGCTATAGCAGGGACTCTGGCTGGGAACAGCAAAGAAACAGCTCAGTTAGTTACCCCTGTCATTTGCAAAGGATCTGGGGTGGAAGACGGCAGCTCTATCATTCATTTCTGTCTCTCCCTCAGCCTGATGTGGCAAAAACTCTGTGTACAGCTCTGGGATGCTCTGTACCTTGCTCTCGGAGAGGCATTGTCCCACCTCGAAGCTCCCAAATGGGGAAAAAGTATGCCATAAAAACCATGAGAAACTGAATCCAGCCTGCTGGTCACATAGAAACCGCTAACAAGCAATTAAGCAAAAGCATGAGACCGAAGCACACGTCTGGTAATCCTTCATTACTGTATTCTCCTAGCTTTGGATAATCAGGCTGTCAGAAGGCAAGTTTAGTGCTGGGCTACATCTCTTTGATGGAGAAAATGGAGTGGAAAACCTTGTCTCATTTCACCTGTCTTTAATATCTTTAAGTAAAATGGAAAGCAACCATTCAGCAGTTTGTTTCTCTATTTCTCTGTCCCTCTAAGCATTCCGTATGGGCAAAAATACTAGACTGTTTCTTTAAAGTGGGAACAGTGGTACTCATCCCCTTTTTAAGATGCATTGTGATCTACTAGGAGAGTGCTTTATAGCAGATCAATACTATTTTACATTGCTCTAAAATTACAGTAAGATTTTTCTTTTTGACAATTTTTTTTAAGACAAACCTTTGCAAGAGTTTATGGAGGGACAATAACATTTTAAGTGTGGTTATAAACCACAGGAAAGTCTTTAGATTTCTACCACAAATCCCAGCTTATTATTTATATTCAGCTCCCCCCTCTTCTGTGAAAGTAATTAAGACATAATTGTAGAGGTTGCTGCTGTGGCTGCAGCACGTTCCCTTATCTGCTGTTTGAGATGCATAGAGATGTCATCTGTCCTCTGCAACTTTTGGATATCATTTCTGATCCCAAGGTCCCACCCATATTGGGGGAAGACGCCAGTGGAAGTGACGCTGGTAAATTCAGTGTAGGATGAAGACCAACCCCTTGTCATTTCCCATCCCACAGCTGCTCCCTACCAACAGTTTTATTTTATTTCCCTACCTCTTCTCTGTCCTCTCTGAGTGCCTGTGCCCCCCTGGCAATTTTGCTTGCCACCTTCATGGCACTTGTGTCTGTCGAGCACCTTAAGGTGAGCTGAGGACTTCAGATATTGATGATCAGTAAATTTCACTGTGCAAACAAAACTATAAATCCGCAGCATGTGGATAGGGTTGGCACATTTCAGAATGGAGCTGCTTTTGTTCCTGAGGTGCCTATTGAAAACTCAGCATGGACTCTCCGTTCTCTGGGCTCTTTCATCTTCTGAGGGTGAACTATGGACCTGGAGTATTTTATTCTGGCATCCACAGAATTTACAATGCCTGTTTTGAAGCAGTCTTCCTGATAAAATGTATTGAGAAAACAAGGAAATAAAAGTAGACAAGATACTTAGTTTAGGAATTTTCTTCACAGGCTATGAGACCGATACATTTTCCGGCTCTCAAAATAGCACTATTATCCTTTTAAGAAACTTTAGAGCAGAAAGAGGCTGAGGCCCATCTAGGTCAATCCCCTCTAAATCTTCAGACATTATGTGATTATATTTCAAATATGCAAAATGTAGCAAATAATTTCAAAGGTATTGGAAATTTACCAGAAAACATTAGAGAAGAGCTTTCAAGAAGCTTGTGTTTCAAATATATTTGTATCAGTCCTTGTTATTGGTGTCTTCTTTATTTTACTGGGTGCAGAGAAGCTACTATGTAAAATGTTGTATAATTATAGGCTGAAATTTGACCAAGAATCTACACAGTAAATTCCATGTTATTACAGAATAGCCACGAGACACTCCTTTCTGTCTTCTATACTACAATCTTCTTGTAATGCTGCAAATTATATAGTAATTACAGATGGAATAACATGGTATCTTCAAACATTAGTACTCTGCAATTTGCAGTAGCAAATGACTGGCCATGTTCTGTCCCAATGTCAGTGGGATTTCTGTGTCTAGATCATGTTGCATATTAGCAGCAATGATGAGTCCTAACAACATGATCAAATGCTGGAACTGCGGAGGAGGTTACGAAAGCTTTGTGTTTTGTGCATGTTTCACTGTTTTCCAGATTTGCTTCCAGATGTGCTTTCTGGGGTTATAACACAGTTGTTGCCTTTATAGCCTCATCCCCCTGAAAACTGGATTTTTGTTATGGATGTCCACATGCCCTGTTGTCCACAGTGCATGGTGGATAACACATATATTTAAGAATTTTTTCCCTTTTCTTTTTTATTACAGTTATAATTTTCTTTCCTGTGCTCGTACCTACATAAAGCCTTCTTTTGACACCAGGCATGCTCATGAAGAAAACACAATGAACCTTCTGCTTCCTCTGAAGTGTTTCTTCCCAGTGTGCTGGCAGCTCCTCTCTGACCTCGGCTCCTGTCTGGTGTCTTCTGGGAACCCTGCGTGCACAGCCCCAGGTGAGCCCTTGGAAAGGTGCAGGACACTGTGTTTCTAGCAGGTGATGAGGCCGTTAGACAGACAGCATATTGGCTATAGGCACCAGCTGCACAGCCGTGGGTAGGATGCAGAGTTTGGTACCCCTGGTGATACTCCAGAGCCTGTGTTGAGGAAGCAGTACTGTCACAGTCCCTGTGGTACAGGTGCAGGTGTGGTAACAATCTCAAGCCAGCCTTGCATGTCTGTAGTATCTTGATAAGACATAAGCCAATTTTCCTGTTGTTCTTTCAAGTATGACAATTAGACTGATTTTTTCCCATCATGTAGTGCCTGAGTACAGGTCACTTTCATCATGAACGTGTAGCATTTGGGTCTGAATATCTAAAAAGGAAGAAATCTGAGTCACTGCTCTCTATGATTACTTCACAGCTGCAGCCAGTCCTCTCTCTGAAGGACTATAAACTGCTAAGTACTGCTCACAAAGAACAAGGCATACAGAAAACACTGATGGAAACACACGTTATTAAGAAGCATTTAGATATATCTGATAAAATCTAGCTTTGCTTTCCATGCCAGCTACACATAATTAAACAGATTAAATTAGGCTGCACTGAGCTCTGAGCTGCCACACCAGGCTGCTTCTGATATCCAAGCTGCTTGTTTAAAGTTAGCTCAGAAATCTCTACAGCCTGTTGTAGTTTTCAGTCTGCAGTGCATTCCCTCAGACTGATAATATTGTCCTTGTGAATAAAACCACACACAATCCCTGCTCTTCACAACAATAAGATTATAAAATGCTTAAACTGTATACAGAAATAGAGCATGCACGTGGTTAGCATCACCAGGTTGCCCAGTGAGGAGCTTCCACAGCTTCCCCAAAGCTATCGTGGTCATGGCTAGGAGGCAGTCACCCTGAAACCCTAGAGTTTCCTATGAAAAGTGTCTTTATGAAAACTAAATAATGCTCTGAAATTTCAATTTTGGTAAAACAGAGCTAAGCTCTGGCTACAGCAACCCATCCAGTGGTTTTTACTGCCCAGGCTCAGTGCCCAGCCTATGTGAGGCACCAGGTTGGGCACCCAGCAACCCCCTTGGCTCAAAATGACCAAAGGCTACTCTTGATGTCTCAGTGATGCACTTTTTTAGAGTATGGAAATGTCAAAGATGTCTTTCTTTGATGTGAGACCCAGCTGCTTTTATGTTCCTTCCAACACAGACCCACACAAGCTCTCGGTACCTTAGTTGAATCCTACTTTCTGCCTAATTTATGGCTTGAACCTTTGGAGACTGTGACAGTTAAGGGAAATCATCATAGGCTTTTCAATGAACTGTCTGCAAAATGCTCACTCTCTGCTGAGGGAAAGTACAGAGCAAGGCAGAAGCTGCAAAAAGTATGATGGAAAATCCTTCTCTCTTTCACTCATCCAGGATGATCTTGGCCATTGTTAATGCGCATCCAGCAACCCAGAGCTCCCAGGCCTCCTATGCTTCTCCTTCAGCCTTCCTGGAGCCAAAAGAGAGTTATGGCATTCTCCATTGAAAAGTGTGTTTCCTCTTCATTTCACCCGTCTCTCTCACCAGACCAAAATGAAGCCTCTTGGTAAGTGACCAGGACTCATTTAAATAGATTAGAATCAAAGGGGTATTTGCCACTGGTAGCATCTCTGCTATGTGTAAATGTATATTCTGAAAATCTCCTGATATCCTTAACTGAAAACAAATTTAAAAAAAAAAAAAAAGATGTTATCAAAATGACATCTAAAAATTATCCTGACTTACTATGCTGACTGATATGGATGTATACAATTAATATGTGTAGATATACCTTTATTCTAGTCCCATGGTGTTTTCCCCCCCTTTTTCTGGTTTCAGATAGAACAAGGAAGAAAAGACACATGCTGAGAGGAAAGAATGAGAGATTTTAGAAAGAGGAAAAATCTGTATTTGTAAAACAAATTAACCTTTTGGGGCACCTCTAGGTGTGAGCGCTTTCTTTTCAATCTTTTTATAAGCACCCAGTGCCTGTCCTCCCAAAGTGATGGCTACCAGATGTGTCAGTGCCAGCTGAGCATCTGCCATCACTTGTTATTTTGGGACATGTTGGCCCATGTGTTTACACTTCTTCAGACTGTCAATCTTGTTCAAGGAGTTGGTGAAAGGTTTGCATTTGCATTGGTTTTACTTCTCTGAATGGTTTTCCCATTCTCATTATCACCCTTTTTCTCAGTGAGAGTTTGAATTTCTGCTGTGACAATATCCATGCACATAAAAGTGAGAACTTAATACATTTTAAGAGGGAATGGCTTTTAATCATTGATGAAGATACAATATTCTGAGTAGGTCTTAAAACCACCAAAGGTGACACATGGATTTCTTCCCTCCCCTTCCCTATTCCCAGCATTTTTTTTGGTTTGTTTTCTGATGTCTGTACAGCCGGATTTTTGATGCTATGAGGTAGCAAACTTCATGCATGGAAGATACTGACATATGCATGATACTGACATATGCATCATATGATATGACAAATAGCACCATTTAATGTTCAAATAGCCCTAAAGTGTTTCTAAACACCCTTCTTTTCTGTGAAAATTTATGGTGTGTCCCAAACATGAGTTGGTGCTGGTTTGCATGACTTGGCAAATCTATAACACGTCATTTGAATAACAAACAGGAGAAACTAAAATTATGCGAGCCTTGCCTTGCCTTGCCTTGCCTTGCCTTGCCTTGCCTTGCCTTGCCTTGCCTTGCCTTCTCTTCGCTTCCCTTCGCTTCCCTTCCCTTCCGCTAAAAAGTTCTGTTATCACAGAAAATGCTGAACAGCTAGTCTGAGTGGGATTCATTCCTTGTGATGATTTGAATTTACTAGAGAAATACAGACTTTGGATAAAACGCATTGTTGTTATCTTCTACTTTTAGCCTGTAGCAGCATCCTCTGTGTCTGTGTATAAATATTGGTATCTAGGATAGATGTTAAGTATGCATTAATATTTGTTAATTCATACAGTTTTGTGGTACTATGTCTTGCAATTAGTTGAGACATGTTTCAACTCTAAATCAATTCCCAAACAAAAAATAATTGAGGGTACTTAAAAACTAGTTGGAAGTGGATGATCAGACTCTTCAATTAATTAGGAAAAAATCAAAGAGATGATGGAGCAGAATCACAAGTGACTGCATCAAATAAGCTCAAATCAACAAAAAGCTAATAAGTAATCACATAATTGCTTACAATGTACTCTTGAAAGACGAGAGGAGCACAAAATATCTACTGCTTCCAAAAGAGAGGGAACTGAAACAGAATACTTGAATATTTTGGTGTGCTTCCCAATTAGCATTGAAATACATCTACATGGATGTGAGGACAAAGTAGAAGGTTTCATAAGAATATGCATATTTGTCAATTAAACAAAAACATATCAATTTTAATTCTTCTGTTGCACAAAAAATCAGGCTGCTTTTTGTTTGTAGAAGTATACGAGGGGGATTGTGGTTCTGTCCAGACTGATGGCAAAGCACTAATTCTGTTGAATGCCAGAACTCACAGCAGTTTTGAAGAAAATTAGAGCTTTACCACTGGGATTAAAGTCCAGGGTCATCTATACGTAGAACAAAGGAAGAAACACAGTCTGAGAAAGAATAAGCTGGCAAAGCTTTTAGGTAATCAACAGTGATCACCTGCATTTTAACAAACTGTCTGCTCATAAAAAATCTCCCTCATTTTTATTTGGCTGGTTAACAGCAATACATCAAGAGGCAATAGCTCTAAGTCCCAAATATAAAATGCAGATCTAGCTTCTGTCTGAATGTCCTACCCAATACAACAGCAAGTGAGGAAATAAAATTCCCACTGAAGCATGGGGATAGCAAGGAGAAATGCACCTTCGCTTCACTACATTAGCAAAGGTGCACCCCGTTGCCTGTAAAGATTCCTGCTGTGTTTAAGTATCTCTGTTTCTGAAAACCCTAACAGAAACAATCTTCCGAAATCTGAAAAACATGACAGAGAGTAAAATTAATTATATACACGTTATTTTTTTCCCTCACTGGTCTCTAATAGACAACATTTTTGGAGCAGAAGAAAAATGTTTTTGTTTCCATGGCAACAATATCCACTTGTCTCCTTTCTGTCACAAACCATGGTTTCTGAGCATATTTAGGAAAATTGAAACGTGGGTAACTCAGAATGATAAAGCCAAGTGCAGTAAATTTTCATCTAAATAAATATTTGTATTCTGTCTTGTATTCATTGGCTTTGAAAATTTTCAAGGTCAGGGTATTTGTTTGCCGTGCTGATGGCGCTCTCATTAAACACTTAGTCCTGTTCACAATGAGAAGTCTTATTTAAACGTGTCTTGAATGTTGCTGATGCTACCCTAAAATAATTGAAATAATTAAAGCGGGAAGCAGCTCTGCATAGCTTCTTTCAGAACGGCAAAGCCTGTCACCGTAGCACTTGAGGACCTAAAGCAACCGGCGTATACAGTATACAAGAATATATGCTGGAAGGGTCAAGTCTTTAATTTATAAGTGACTCGAGGGTGTCTTGTCTTCTCTGGACAATGCTGACTGTGCTGTCAAAGTTCAGCAACAGTCTGCGCAGAAAACCGTTGAACTGATCTGCCAGGGCTCTGCTTTCTTCTTTTCAATTCCTTCTCAGTGCAAACCTCTCGGCTACAGATTCAGTCTCTTTCTTGTCTGTTGGACTTGTTTCTCTCTGAATAATTTCTTTACACTCATTGGGCCAGACTTTTAGGTCTTTGCTCCAGAAATATTTATTTGTGGAAAATGAAAAGGCTTTAACAAGAGAAACTGAGACCCACCCCAGAACATACACTGTTATACAGCCAATAGAACTTGGCTGTATAAAGCTGTATGTAGATGTCAAGTCTCAGCTTCAAAACAGAAATAAAGTGCTTTTATTGGAGTCATTTAAACCCAAAACAAAATATGGTGTTTTGGTTTTTTGATGGGAACAAAAAAAGCACCCCAGTGCTGTCCAATTTAAAATATCAATCACAGGAAATGTTCACTGCCCGCATTTTCTCATTAATTAAACGCAGGCAAAAAATTTCTCCGGTAATTCTCTTTGTAACTTTGAAAGTGCTTTGAATAGGCAAACCGTAAGCTATTGAAAAGGCTCCAACTTCTGACACAAAAACGATGCCTCTGATTTTGTTGCCCGCACCTTGCTGCAGGAACAGCCTGCCTTTGGGGGACTCTCGTTCAGGGTACAGCAGACCGACTAACTCAGCTGTAGGTGCAAGGTGACAAAGGAAACCCAGGTAGCTTTTATAGCCATATCTGGCCCCCCTGGCTTTGTGCTGAAGTGTGGCAGTCCTGGAAGCACCGTGGGTGCTGCAGTTAAGCCGGTGAGACAGAGAGGTGGTGGCAGGTCATGGGGGAGACAGAGATTTTTTTCTCCCCCTCTCAGCAGTCCTTCTCACCGACGGGTTCTTATTTCAGTTTACTTGTTCTGATATAAAAGACGTTTTAGTTATCAACTCCAGCACTGACTACTAATTAACCACCATCTAAGAACATTACAACACCTGCTCAGACAAGATAAAGGATCATCTAAGTCGAAACAAGAAAACAAAATTGTGCTGTTCCAGGCGGCCCCTTGCCCCAGCCAGCTTTTTCCAGGCAGCTGCTCTGCATGCTGAGAGGCCTCCACTGCCTCTCACGTTGGCCACAAGGAAAAACGCTACGGTACATCCATTCCTCCTAACAAGCACTGTGATGCTTTTTGCATGCACAGCTCCTGATGTCGAGCTATTAATGCCTCTTTGAGAATAAACCTATTTCGAACTGCTGGTGGGACCGAGGTCCTTGTTAGGGCTTGTCTTTTTTACCACAAAAGCTGGGTTTTACCTCAGGGTACTATGTATTTCAGGTAGCCTGAGGTAAAAATACAAGCGAAGGCAATGCAGAAGGTAACTTTGCACAAGGGTGCAGATTTTGTCTTCTCTGTGCTTTTAGTTTAGAATGCTTGATGCATGTTAGACACTCTGAGGTGAAATGGGAAGTTTTGTTGGCAGGGAGTTTGAGGCCTCTTTCCCCTTTCTTTTTCAGAAAAATGGCAGACGCAGTGCTTGTTTTGCTTGCTGCAATTCTTTAGTAAGTGCCTATTTTGTAATATTTTGTGTTTAGTACTGAAAATGAATCAGTGAGAAAAAATAAGAGGTGCAACGTGATGGATGCAAAAACCTCACCGCTGAGTTGAGGCACTGAGTGAAGAATTACAATTGGATTTTATCTCAAGGCATAAAACCCCCTGAAAAATGGGGATTTGTAATGGAAAGGCTATTGCTGACACAACCTTAACTTGAACATTGCCAATGGTCACACTATCACTTTATATAGCAATTTAATGGCCAGCTTTTTGCCTTGCCAGCGGGAACATGGCCAGTTGGAGTGATTGGGTTTGCCTGCTATAAAGCAGCTCCACTTCGGGATGTGCTGATGTAAAAAACGCTCGCTCTTCATTAGCCAAATTTGAAAGAATGGCCTGAAAATAGAAGCATGTGACTTCCATGTTGTGTTTATGCTGGTGCTGGGTACATGTAACCGCCACCTCACCTCCAGAGTTTAATGGACTTAATGAGCAGTTAAAGTGTTTTAGGCAGTCCGTGATGGGCGACTGGGGCAACAGCATTTGTGACAGCTGCAATTGGCATTTCATACTTCTAAGTAGCCCACCTGCAGCAGAGCCTGGCCCGCAGGAGCTGTGGCCTTTTGTAGCCCAGGCAGTGCTCCTCAGCTTGCTTTCTCTGAGACATCAGATCTAAACAACCCGCTTCCTTTTGAGAAGTTGTTATGATATCACATTATGAAATGATGAAAATGAAGAAGAATCTCATGATTTACATAAGTGTATTACCCTGCATAAAAAATAAACACAATATCTATACAATGACTGTTTTTACATATATTTAAATATACGCACAGACATATTATACAACAAGTGTTATGTAATGAGTGAACCTAAATGCACCAGTTTGTGTTTGTTTTAGCAAAGAATTGTAAAATTGGTAATTTTTTGATGTGGTCTAAAAATCTGAAGTCTATTGAAACAACTGAACATTTCAGCTTTATCAATATGATTTAATTTGACTTTACTCTGGGTGAAAATCTCATAGAAATGGATATGTTTTGAAATGTCAATTTAACTGTATATTTCTCTCTGAAGAAATATTTTCCAGCTCACCCCAGTCCAATTGTACAAAATCAAAATTCATGCAGTGGCTCTACTCAGAGGCGAGGTTTTAGCATCCATCATGTTGCACTCCCAGTACTTCCTTCTCATTTTTTTCATTTTCAGTACTAAACACAAAAGATTAGAAAATAGGCCCATATAAAGAATCGCATGTTTTTATTTTAGGCCTGTCCTGAGCATATGATGTTTACTATGTCATATGTTAAAATTTTTGTAAGGTATTCATACAGGTTACCTGCCTCAGAAAGGAATCGCTCCAATTAATCCAAGTCCGTCTATCAAAACCTTGTCGCTCATCCCAGTGTGCCAGTGGCTGAACACTTCGTTGTCCAACATCTCACAGGCCTGAGATCTCTCCTCTGAGCCTGTTGACAACGTGACGTGGTGAATAGCAGCACGAGGACACAAGGCTCTCACCGCCCTGTGGAGCTGTTCTGTTCCCAGGAATGGCACTTGGTAGGATACAATGATCCAGGTATGGCTCTGTCACTTGATAGGGTACAACAATCCCTAGCCAGGATCCTTGAAATAAATGCATCACAGAGGGTTGGGAGCCATGTGGGAGCTGTGATTTTTAATTCTAGCATTAGTTGTTTTTAAAGACTTTGGAAATGTCTGGGGTGACACCTGAGTATATTTAGCACAGATACATAGGACGAGGTCTCTGTATGCCCAGGAATTAAAAAGTTTGAAACTGTCTGAAAGGGGGTGGGCAGAAATAGACTTTGAAACCTCATAGTGCCTTTATGTACTTATTTAACTGAGGTCTTCATTTTTGGGAGGAAGTTGTTCCAGACATGTGATTTGCAGGTGTTCATAGGCAGAGAGGTGCAAGCAAACAGCAGACGCTTAATCCTGCTGCGTATTGTAGGCTCTAACTGCATCCCTCAGGGATCTCCTGCTCCCACCTGCCAGCGTTGCAACCTGAGATGTGTGACTGTGCATCATTAAGGGCTGGCAAGGATGCTCATCCGCCGTGCACATCCACCCTGACATGCCAGCACTTCTTTTTTCTTCTCTTTCATTCAGCAAGAATCCCAGTGTGGATTAAGTTTGGAGAAATGTATTTAAAAGTGAAAATAAGAATGAAAATAATAAGAAAAAAATCTGTATTGATTTTTTTTTTTATGCCAAGCATACGCAAGTGGAGATTTAACTGTATTTATGCAAATGCAGCTTTTAAAGAAGCTTTTCTCTTAGTATTAATTATGAAAATCCTCTTGAGTCTTTCAGTCCACAGTGAGCTATGTTGCTATTTTTCATAACTAAGGCAATTTGAGCTATCTTGGAAATCTTGAGCTGCCTTCTGCTTGATGCCCAGAAGACTTTGCTACAGCTCTGCTCAGGGTCAATTGTGCCTTAAACTTCTTTCAGACTATATTCAACATGACAAGCAAATCAATCTTTTCAATTCAGGAGCTGATGAAACTCAACATTTTATAAAGCTTTGCCATGAGAGTATGAACTGAGTAGATGGCTTTCAGGCCTATTCAATGTCACTTTACACTACTTCACTAGGATTTCTATAAATGCAGAGTACTAGCCTATTCGAGCCTGTTAAACACAAATAACCAGATCAAGCCAAATAATAAGACATCCTTTTTATAATGATATGGCTACGTGACTTGCCCTTTCTGTCCTCTCTTCTCACCTCTTTGTGTATACGTATACATGCAAATACACTTTGCATTTAAGAGCTATCAGGTGACTATATATATATAAACACACACAAAATTGGGCACCAGATTTTATACAGTGAGTAGTGTTGAATGAGATCACATGATCAATAATTATTTACAGTTACATGACTGCAAACCATATTATTTTATTAGGCTTTTCCAAATAATAGCATCAGATAGTGACATAAATTTGTCCTAGTGCATAAGAATTTCTTCACCTGTCTGTTATTAGTAGTAAAACCTCCATGCTTAGTGAAGCAACTTATGATCATGTTTTACAAAGAAGATGAGACACGTTCCCTGAGACACGCGCTCTCCTGATAAAGTGGTGAAATGAAGTTCTGCTTCAGGAGGACTCTGTACTTTGTATTGAGTGCTTGCTTAAGCTTCAAGATGTGGGATGTGATGCAATCTTGTGATAACCTATTTGAGTGGGACTATGAAGAACAAGATATCAAAAGGCTTCATAATTTTAGGTGTGTAGTTGTGGTGTATCCAACAAAGTGGAAGAATAAGATATTCTGCAAATTAGACACTTCAAAACCATTCCAAATTGTGCACTGAAAGCACCCTGTATATCCTTAGTTGCTTCTGAAAACCGTACCCCAAAGTTTTGCACAGTTCTTTTTCTGTATACAGCTGGCCAAACTTTATGGGCAGCTGTGGACTGAGGATCTTTTGACTGCACAACGAGCAGCAGAGCTGAGCCCTTTAACTTTGGAAGTGCTTCCTTGAGGTAAGATCTGTGTATTTGGAAAAGCTGTCCTAAACTTTCTGAACTGTATTTGAAATAAATCTACATTGAACCATGTGGTGGAATTTGAGATGAACGGGAAAAAAATAATCCTGGAAATCTGGGTAATTTTGAGTTAGAGAGAATTAAAATTTCAGCACAAAATATGTGCACCCTCCTACCAGTGATCCTTTACTCTGTTCTTCATCTGTCCCGTTTATCCTAACAAGCACCCGAGATTTATTATTTGGTTTTGGCATTTTTGGATGACTTCTTATCCTCTCATTCTCTATGTTTAGTGGCTGGTGTCAGGTGACTCCCTCCTGCCCTTGTCCTATTTCTCTCTTTTCAATTGAGAAATGTGTTGATTTTGTATTTTTGAGAGTCATGTGAGAAAAATGCCATGCTGGATGACTGTATTCTCTAGTCTCAAATGTTTTTGAGAAGGATTGAGGGAGAGAAATGAGAAGACTTTTCATTTGTATTCCTGCAGAGCATAAATAAAGCAGCAATCCTTTTTGAGAGAATGATTGCTTTCATTTTAGGACAACACTTGAAAGTTTACAGATTTTCAGTTTTATGAATAAGAATACTTTCTTTCAAATGAGTAAATGTAGTGAGTTTTAAATTCTGTATGACACTGATGTCTGCTTAGTTTCATTCTGCAAATAGATCTACCATCAGAAAGTGTATCTCATGTACTATAAAGTTTCAGATTTTTTTTTTCTCCATTAGCTCTTCAGTCAATAAGAACTTCTGCTACCTTGTTTTCCATGTCTGTTTGAAATCTGAAATTCAGGTTAGCTGATCTTACAATGACTTGCAGCCAAAGTTATGGTAGCTGTTTGGTCTTGACATGGTTTAGTTTAGAATTTCTTTTTTAGTTTAGTTTTTATTTACAATTTTATTGGATTTTTGTTAAGAAAGATGAAGTACTACCAGGAACAATACATAATTATAGTGTTTTGCCATGTTATGCAGAATTTTCTGTCCCCTGTCCAGCTGAGGAGGGGAAGTGATAGAGCAGCTTTGGTGGGCACCTGGCAATCAGCCAGAGTCAACCCACCACAACTCTTCCTAGGTTATTGCTAATGGTGATGTTCAGACTGCTGTTTCTTCTGGTTTTGATGTAATATATTTCTTTTACAAAATGTCAGAATCGTACTCTGAAAATCATTAGTATATTGTTTATACCACTTATTTATTCAAATGTGTAAAGCTCTTTAACTAAATATGTCTATTGCTGGGGCTTCCAATGTGAAAAATAGTATTGTCAGGTTACTAAACTTTGTGAAACAGGGTAAGATAGAGGAGAAGTTAATTCTTCCACAGGGTCTGGCAGACATCAGCCTTTTTGGTTTCTTTCTTTTGCCACAGTGAGCAGGAAAGAAAATAGCACAGACAAAACTAAGCTAGTGACAATATCTTCAAAAGAATGGTGCAATCCTGAATTTATAATGTTAGGGTTCCAATTTAGCAAATTCTCCCATATAATGAACACTGCAGATGAATAAATACTGTTTCCTCTTACAATAAGTTATTGAAAAGGTAAAGGGATTGTGATATAATACTTGGCAGAAAGACTTTTGGATGCACATAGCTGTAGTAGTTACATATTCTCGGGTCGTCTTTATCCATATGCTTATAATCTCCTACAAATTTGTCAGACCCAATAATTCAACTTACAAAGATGCTTACACTCAGTACTTGTTTAAATAGAGGTATATCTGAAAGGGGTTTCAACCTAATGCTTTACAGAGAGGTCATCAGGAGGTTTCAGATCAGTTTCTGTTATAAAATGCTGTTTTTATACTTTCATTAATTCCTATAACATTCACCTTTACGACATAGCTTTCCATGCTTGAGAGAATATTTGGATTCAGCAGAATCCTTTCAGCTGCCTTTGGGTTATAAAAGAATCCTATTTAAATATATGAAGTAAATCCTACTTTTTTGTCCAGATAGGAGGAAAGGGAAATGTTTCAAACCAAACCAAGTTTTAAACTTCAAATTGTTCAAGTACAATAGCTCATAATGAGCAGCTGAATCAATCTGAAAAGATTTAGGGAAGCGTTCACATCATCCAGTCTTAGGCAGCGGATATGATCAACCTATTACCCAAACTCCTCCTATTGTCAGGCTCCTCAGAGACCTCTGATTTACATGGTCTGAATCACCTCCGGGAAAAATCTGTTTCTCTTTCTACTGGCTATAGGCAAAAACCTAGGGAGAATAGTTGTTTAAATTAGGTGGCTAAAGCTGGGTGGTAAGAATAACCTCTTTCATCGCATGGCAGAAATATTGCTGGTCTTTAAATGTGTGCCCTAATACGTGCGTGAAGTGAAACTGCTCATCCTTTTCCAAGGTTTCACAGAATGGCGGAATGATGTGGAGGACCCACAGCTTGATTTAGACCATACTGGATTCAGCAATATATTGCGGTCTAAAAATGTTGTTCAGCTAGCTATTCTGATACATTTACAAAGCAAATATGTCTTCTTTATATTGAAAAATGCCTATCAGAGCTGGGCTTGCCAGTGAAGCCAAGGAGCTCAACTCTCCTTCCCTCATCATATCCCCTATGGTTGCATTGCTCACTTGACACCCTGTCATGGAGGAGTAGTTCCACAGCTTTCTCTTTACTTTGAGGGTATCTGTTGCTTTGGTACCATTTTTTCCTTTTTTTTTTTTTTTTTTCTCATTGGATATTGTCCAGTGTTTCTCAGTCATTGAGTTGGTGTGATGTTTGTCATGAGCTGTTTCATTTGCAGCCAACACATGGACTTACTTTTAAGAATTTGACTGTTAGTCTCAATTTGAGCTGAAAAAACTTGAAAAAGAAAAAAAATGCAATACTGTTGCTTAAAAATAGTTTATATATCACTTGTAGGTAAGAATTAATACACCAAGTGCTTTCAGCTATGATTTCTATCACGAGGCAAAAAATCTTGATTGAATTAATTACTAGTTTTAGTCTTGCATCGTTGTTTTACTTCCAAATTATTTTCTTCAGAAATATTTGATTGTTCTTTGTTGTTAACTATAGAGACATGTTGATTTGCAACTAAATGTAAACTGCACATTAAACCTACCCAGCGGTACTCCTTAATTTAACATTTTATCATTGAAATGGCAAATGACATTTCTTATTTATTGTCTGATACTTTTACTTGTTCTTTGTGTCAAACTACTGTGGATGGAAATGGAAATTTTATTAAATTGGAGTTCTATTTAATTGCAGAAAATGCATCTCTTAAAACCTTTTATTAATGCAATAAAATTACTTTAAATAGACTGGTGACGTATTTTTAAATTAAAACATTTTGTAGTTTGAGCTAACTGATTTATTAATGAGAAAGTATTCATTGAAGCTAGTGAATTAAACAAGTTGCTTATGGTTACAATTTTCCCAAGACTTTAGAATAATTAGCTTTTAGTCTATCTCGGCTTAGTTTTGTTTGTGGATTGGATAAGGAAGACAAACTGCCACCTTTTAATCCCACTCATTTTTTATACTTTGAATGAAGTAAATACTGTAGAAAACCGCTAAACCAGAATGAAGGGGGAAAAAAATCTTTCAGCACTTGAAAAAGTATTGCTGAAACAGCTTGACACTTCTGTCAGAATTTTACACGTGATCTCACCTGATGGTCCCCATCACATTGCTGGTTTTACCTATCATAAAAACTTAGTTACAAAAATGTTTTACTTGCATGCTCTTTTTAACTAATGAAAAATGTTTTTATGACACTGTAAGAAGACTGACCTTGCTCATCAGTACAAATTTAACTTTTTGAAATCTTTATTTGTTTTTTGAGCTATTGAAATCCTTTTATTTAAATAACATTTGCTTAGCTTTTAGTTTCTGAGTCATACCTAAATCTATGTAAAATTATAACAATTTTGGGTTTTTTCTTCTTCAGAGACTATAGATGAAACCTGTATAACTTATAGGTATTGTTCCGAGGATGTTTGAAAAGCAACTTAAAGAGACTAAAGTAATTTTGCCACAATAGTCTAAGGTACAAACACAATTCCTCAAGCACGTAATTGAAATTGATTTAATGTGAAATCAATAGAATAGAATTACAGAATCATAGAATGGTGTGGGTTGAAAGAGATCTTAAAGATCATCGAATTCCAACCCCTCTGCCATGGGCAGGGACACCTCCCTCCAGACCAGGTTTCTCAAAGCCCCATCCAGCCTGGCCTTGAACACCTCCAGGGATGGGGCAGCCACACCTTTCCTGGTCAACCTGTCCCAGTGTCTCCCCACTCTCAGAGTAAAGAATTTCTTCCTAATATCTAATCTAAATCTCCCCTCTTTCAGTATAAAAAAACTACCCCTTGTCCTGTTGTTGTACTTCCTGATAAACAGTCCTTCCCCATCTTTCCTTTAGGTACTGGAAGGACTTCCAGAGTTTATAGGATTGATTCCTAGGATTGGATTGATTCCAGGATTAAAATTGATTCCTAGGATAGGATTGATTCCTGTTGAAATCAAAGAGACTACGGAAAAGAGTAAGAATTAACTACTTGAGTTGTAGTGCCAAATCTTGTGCAAATGGTTCCTAGCGAGACAAGTAGAAGAATTGAGTGCTGTATCAGGAAAGAATGTTCATGTATGAAATGCAGAAATTTATCCAAAAAAATACATTTATTTTGGATGAACTAAGACAAAAAAGTAAAATTTTAAACATGGTGCAGCTGCAAGAAACGGGCTAATATACTTAACAGTTCTTCTCAATTTGAGTGTTTGAGTTCAGACTTCTTAATAATTACAATATGAATATAACGAAAATGCTGTAAAGGTGTGTAAGTTCCCAAGACCGGCTGCACACAAAGCCTCCTACAGTGTGTGTGTAAACCTGTCATAGTTAATTATTATTGTAACCTTTCTCTTGCATCGCAAGTGATTTTGAGGGAGGATGCCGAGCTGGTGTGCCACTAGATGTTGCTCTAAGACAATGTCTAGCAAAAGAAGAACCTAAAAAACACGCAGTCTCTAATATTTGCATCAATCACCACAATTCTCTTTAAAAATAATTCACAGATTAAATCTTAAGCTTTTGAAACGAATTAAAAAAAAAAAAAAAAAAAAAGAGGGGGAATTACAGGTCCGGTCAAAGAATCAAATCTAGATTGAGCACTACATTGACAGCATATCAGAAACTATGCGAATTAAAAAAAAAAAAAAAAAAGAAAGAGGGGGGAAAAGGCATCATGAACTGCTATTAAAACTAACAGTATCAGAGCTACTGCATTTCTGGGAGCAGAGTATGAATAAGAATGCTATTTTATCAGAAACCTTCATTTTTATAAGACTGTCTTATCTAATTCTTGAAGTGCTTTCTGTTAAGCAAATTCACATCCTTTAAAAAAGCAGTGCATAGATTCCTTAAGTCTTTCTATTCCAAATCTGAGGCTTGTGCTTGCTTGAGGTCAGTGGTTAAATGAGTTTGCTGGTCTTGGCTGAAATACTATGGATGCTTCATGGTATTTAGCTAACTTCATCTTGGTTAACGGGCACTTAGAAGTTAAATAGAAGAAATGCTAATTAGGTCAATATGGAAATAAATCTGCAGTGTTGTAAGAATATGCTTGCACAGTGTCTACTGAAGCAGGTGTGGCTTTCATCTAGGCTTGCAGTATTTCACTTGCAGAAACAAATAGATTAATAAAAGACAAAGAAAAACCTTTGAAAAATAGAGAATTTGCTCTTATGGGAATTAGTGAAGGTTGGGACCAAGACCCTTAGTAAGATAATTCGGAATGGGAGGAGATATATGTGTAGAAGATGTTTGCAGGATAACAGGCTAAAATGGTATCAGAGCAAAGGACACAGCTAGATACTCCTTGGAGTGAATATGCAGGTTTGTTTTGGCCCCGCTGAATAGTTCTGTGTACGCTTAGCTTTGAGTAGTCATGTTCAGATTTTCAAGACTTTCTCATTTATACTTGATTCAGCCAACTGGGCAACATATATATATGATGAACATCAGAGGCATGTTACTTTTTTGAGAAAATGTTAGTAGCTTGCTGATTAAATATGAAGTGGGCATTGAGAGATCATTAACACTGTGAAATGGATTTCTGACATTTTAAAAAAGCAGCATGTACCTTTGTCTTTAGCTCTGTGGTGGGTCTTAAAAGCATAAAGTCTTTGCTGATCATTTTCTTTTTGCTTTTCAAGGTGATATATTCTCCCAGTTATGCTCTACAGGAAATGGTGGAAATTAGTTTTCATTAGTTCATTTATACTCTGTCCTCTGCAAGATTGCAACTTGACCTCAGTATACCACCAGAATCTGTAAAAACTTTTTTTTAAGCCAAGTAAGCCCAAGTGCTTACAAATATGTAATTTTAAATAGAATTTCAGTAAAACAGCATTAAAATATAATTTTTCAAGGCCTTTTACACACTGCTGTCCATGTATAGTAAAATCTTTTAAAACTCTCCTATTTTAAAATAGGTTTTCAACCTACGGTAAACAGAAATATAGTATACCATATTAAGGTGTTAAAGTGACCTTCTACACATCTGCTTTTTCTTTCTTTTCCTTGTGACAGGAAGAGGCGCACACATTTGCGCATACACAGGACCATATACCAAGTTAGGAGCTAATAAAGATGTCAACCACTGCACTCCGTTATGAGCTGTGACACGTAACACAATGCACCCTGCCTACTCCTGATACTGTCATTTTCTGTAAGTGCTAGCTCTGCTTCTGTTTTTATTAGCCAATGCATCAACATCCTGCACCCAGGAAGAGATTCAATAAAGTCAATTAATTAGGCTACCCTTTTAGGCAGCGAGGGAGCTGGAGTGCAGGAGCTGTCTAGGGCCACAACCCTGCACAGCTTGCATTATTCTGCTTCCCAAAACAAAGAATTTTGGGGAGGTTAACAGAGGCAAAGAGGAATACGGAGGTTCTCAGCTCCTTGCAGGGCTTTTGTACCAGGATTTGTTTAGGTGAGGCAGTGGAGCGGCTGGACACATGCCTCCTGAGACTGCTCCAGCCACCACAGCATGTGAGAGGAGGGAGAGGAGGGAGGCAAGGGCTGCCCTCAAGCAAACCCAGCCGAGGGAGAGTCATGCCCCATTTTCCAGAGAAGCAGTAAAAACCACTAAGGAGATTTCTCCATCTGCACAGCTATTACATATCAAAGACAATGTCTACATTTTCAGTAGATATATAAAGCTACTGTGCTTGAGATTTATTTTTGGCTGGCAAAAATAGTTTCCTCTTCTTTTTGGGCTGTGTTAGATGGCTTTCTTGTTTTTGTGACTCAGTAACGGCGTCGGTCTTTACAGACACAAAGTGCATGATGCTGACATTGTTTCAAAAAATAGATGGCCCAGGGCCACCTTCAGGGAATACTCTAAACGGAAGAATCAGAAATGATCATCTCACGCTGGGTGTTAGAGCACTCTGTTTGCATGCAGAGAGCACTGAAGGGGACCTGGAACACTCCCCGTGTCTGTATTTATGCAACAGACCATCGCTGCTTTGAGTTGTCAGCCCAGTGGCTCAATAAGGTTCACTCTTAAAAGCCTTCAGAGCGTATTTACATCCCAGAGTTTGCATTGTAAAGGGCGAGGGGGGAGATCAGTACCCTCTCAGCTTTACTGCAGGAGCAGGGATGCAGTTCTGCTTCCTTCAATGTTTTCCCCCTCACAGCAGCGGGAGAAAAACTGGGACCCTGTTTGGTGGAAATGTTTTCTCCCTGGAAATCTGAATGCAGCAGAAAGAGTACGTGCTGCCATGTGTTCTCCCTGCACCTCAGAAATACTGGCGAATTTTTCCCCTTCTTTTCTTCTTGCAAAAGAGCAGTGCTCCAGGCAGCACAGAAATACAGGATGGACAAGGGTGCCGTGGATTAGTAACATGGAAGGTACTGTGAAATGACTTATGAAAATACTTTCAGATTTCCCTCTCATTCCTTCCCTTGTTGTGCAGGGAGGGAATGGGGAGCAGCGTGGTTGGCACTGTCCTGGAGACTCTATCTCTTGTAGAGCAACCAGCATGGGGCCAGCGGGCATGAGCCTTCTCTGCCCACAAGGGTCTCAAGAGCAGCAGCAGAGCAGGACAGGCCATGGGGGCTGCAAGAACCCCGCACTGCCCCTTGGAATGGTGCTTGTATGGGGCTGGAGTGAGCCCTGCTCCAGCTCCACCTGGCCTGCACTTCGGGGTCACTGCCTCTGCAGGGGTGCAAGGGGTCTCACTGGGTGTCTCAGCTTGTCCTCTATAAAATGGGGAGATGGGGTGGGATAAAGGCCCTTTAGCTATTTGGCAAATCTGCATTTCTTTGTAGGATCCAGGTCTTGATGTAGTCCTGGAGGAAAATGGGTGTGCTGGAGAGGGCATAAAATGTTTGAAGGGCAGACAAAAAAACCTGCTCAAGTCCCCTGATTCTGCTGTCTTCATGAGGTCTGGCTTGGATGTGCCTTCTGAAACCTGCGTTAGGAGACTGCTGCCGTGCAGGGATGGGGCACAAGTAACCATAGAATCATAGAATCATAGAATGGTTAGGGTTGGAAGGGATGGGATACTCTTTTTGGCAACACCTAATTCTGGAGGTGTTTTTTCAACAGTACCAATGCTAGACATTCAACTGCGTGATGTATGGTAAGAATTTACTTTTATTTTTGTGTTTGAAGAATGACTTGGTGGCTTAAGCACAAAATTGGATGGGAGATTAGGTAGTTCCCTTTCACTGCTCTGCTCTCCTTGGTTTGTGTGTGTCCTTGGTGGGACAGGCTACTCTCACAGGCACAGTAGTTCATCCATGGCATTTGCTGGTGAGACATAACTAAAGTTCTCTTAGGCTATGCATGAACGGAGATAGAGGAGCACAGTCCTTTCTTTTATAGTATTTTAAAAACTAAAAATTAGAACTTAGAAATTCACCCATCACTACCAGTTTGTATCATCTGCAAGAAGTTATTCTGTGCTGCAGGCATTCGTCAGTTATGAGGAAGGATAGTCCCACCACGTAAATAAAGTAAATCCATCTCATTTTACATGGATGGTCAAACAGCCATCTTATGATAACTCTCAATCACTGCCTAAGTCAATCAGCCTCAAACCATAGGAGAAGAAGAAAGTTTCTCTTCAGATTCTTTGGGTCTGCATTGCAGAAGTCTGAAATCAGCTTGCAAATACACTGCGTTGTTGTATGCTGTAATCACAGCTCTGTTTATACTGATGTGTGTCCTGTGTGCCGCTGTAATTCCTAACTACAGTGGGAGTATCAAAGTTTGACAGCAGCCTTACTTTACTGGCATTGTTGATTTTTATCATGGTTGCAAAACAGACTGAAAAAAAAAAAGCTATATGCTTTATGCTTAATGTTGTCTTCAGTTTATTCTTTATTGATACTAGAAACCCCTTCAGTTTAAGGTAAAATAAAAAAAAAAAAAAAGCAAAAAAAAAAACTCGAGGGCATATGGAGGGGAATTAAAACTGTTTCTTGGTCTGAATACCTGCATTGTAGTAGAGTTTCATTCAAGTGTACAGCAGCCTCAGACAGCAAGTATTATAACCAATCTGAACAGTACTTCTAGGGCAGGGAGAACCTGTGGAAAGCACAACAGTGGATTAAAATAGCAGTGCAATAAATATGCATTTAGTTATTTATTACAATATAAATTATGTATGGACACAAGAAGTTACACTGTAATTTTCCATTTGAAATGTTACAGAAGTAAATTGCTTTTTTTCTAAAAGGCAGCATGGAGTGTTGGTCTTGCGTTTCTGTCATGACATTTAACTCATTAGCATGCAGGTGCACTCTCTGGGTTTCATGCAATAACTGTCTCCTTTCACTGTGTTTACAGATAATCCAGCAAGTTTGCAGGCCAAATGGCTCTCTGAATGTGAGCCCACAAAGCAATGAATGAGACAGCACGCTGCTCAGGGAGATTCCAGCACAGCTAGCCAGAAGGTGAGTATCAACAGTGGCATTAAAACCAAAAAATGGCTTGAAATTGTTTGTAACTGACCATCAAGATAATTAATTGTAGGTAATGTTGCAGTCACTCATTATTCTTCCCTTTCCTTAAAATCAGCTCTCTTGTTTTTTAGCAACTGGTCCATGATCAATAGTGGGTAGCATTATGCGTCCAAGCTCCTGGTTTATTAATCATAATGAATTATTCTGCTTTGTGGGGAACCAACCACACATTTGGTGTGTGAAATAGGAAATCTTTCATGGAGAACTGCCGGCACAGCAGGGACCCTCATGCCTCCACTCTGGGACTGAGAGCCAGACGAAATACCAGGCGAGGGGTGCCCCTGGCTCCTGTACTTTTGCGGACCTCACTTATTTTCCAGCTCTGTAAAGACTAGAAGAAGGGCCCGTAGCTTTGCTGCTGAAAGGATCTGGGCTCAGCTCTGGGGCTAGCACATAGCTCCCAGTCAGATGATGGTGACATCCCTGTGCCTCAGCTCTCCGTGAGCTGCATGAGTGTAATGTCTCTGCTTCATGTTGTTGGCAGATATATTTTACTTAACTCTCAGTCCTGCAAGGGCTGGGTATCTAGCTAATCATTTGGGCTCTCCCTGTTTTTATAGTATGGGGGGAGACATTAATGTCAAGCAAAAGAAGTGTCTAAGACAGCTGGGAAAAATGCCCTCTCTGTTGTATGTGGCTTTTTCTCTTACCTTGAAGGGAGCTGAAGTAACTAGCTCAGGCTTCAAGCTGATTTTTAAATGGTTGAAGTTAGGTTAGGCAATTCTACCTGCTGCATCTGCTTTTTTTTTTGGCTAAAATTGTCAGCCCTTGAGCTGAGGACTGTATTCTGCCCCCACAGGCATTGTCTGACACGACAAAGTCATCATTGCAGATGGATCCTCTACTGTAATATAAAGAATTGATAAAAAGACACTTAGAGCTGCAGACTGATGCTTAGTACCTGACAACGCCACCTTACACACATATAAACAGATGGGTAATGGAAAACCTCTGGATATTAACCTAGCATGGGTTATGCAGGCAGACTCAGACACAAAATCATACTTTGGCAGCTTAACAAGCTGCTGCATGTCTACTGAGCAGTCCTTAATATCCCTGTGCTGATCTCATCCTCATCATCTTATATATGCTCATGTGAAAGGCATTCTCACACAAATGGGTGCCTCAGACTGATGCACAGTAACTTGTTAAGCCACTGTTATCTTGTGCCTCAGCCCACAGACAACCCCCACAAGAGGTCTTTTTTAACTTGAGTTTCAAGCTGACACTGGGGATTTATCAAAATCTGCTGTGCAGCTATAAAGATTTTTGCTAAATATGCATCAAACGTCAATGTGTAGGATATAGGAAGCGGAGCAGAATGGCTATTAGGGAAAAGTTTAGCATCTGTTGGGTGAGTTTTCATGCATGATTTTGCAGGTAAAGGTTATCAGAAAAGTCAATACAAGTGTGCTCGGAAAACATAACATCAGTTAAACCCCTTGACAGGTGTGTTACAGAGCAGCAGCAGATAATTCAAAGCTGACCAGCAAAATTCGGTAGCTCCTGAAGGTAGAAATGCCTTGTCCTACTCCTGGGCTGCTTTATGAGCCTGCTGGCCTGCTGAGCTGGAAGCCATCGCTCTGCTCCCAGATGGCAGGAGTCGCATTTGGAAAGGCATGCCCTGCCTCTCATCCCTGCAATGTGCCAGTTTGGCACTCTTTGAAAGCAGGTGAATGAACAGTGTTTTAAAATAGGATTGTTATGCTTGTAAAAGATGCCAGCTTGAGACTAATGGAAACTCAAGTCCTTTGCTTACCTGTGGAATTTGCACAGCGTGGGCGCTGGCAACGCTCACAGCACCCACACGGGTATTTCTCAACTCTCTTTAGATGGCAGCCAGAACAACAGGTACCTCAGGCTCCATTTTCATTCTCCTCGGCTTGGATATTGCAAAGGTGTTAATGCTCTTGTCTGATGAGAAAATGCTAGGCGTTTCTAAAGAGTGCCAAGGAGCCCATGCCGTGCAGCCCTGGCAGCCTGCTGGCTGGGCACCCGGGTGTCCTTCTGCTTGGGTTCCAGGACAGATATTCCAGATGTTCCGCTCTGCATGAGGAGGCCACAGCTTTCTTATGCTCCCATCTTCTGTTGCCAACCCACTTCCTTGTTCGCAGACACAGCATCCTACAGCCCACCGTCCTCAGTCTCCAAGCCAGTGCAAATCAGACTCAGCCCCACATGGGGTCCTGCTTGCCTGTGAGGGTTTTGAGTTTTCAGATCACCTCGAGGCAAACATGGTAGGTAGGAACAGGAGAAACACGCAGACTGGGTCAGGTTGAGAGATGTAAACATGCTATGCCTTGCGCAAGAAGAACACACATCTGTCTGAAACAGTAGAAGAGCCCACATGTATGTGCAGTGCCAGATTCCTCCCATCTATTTCTGACCTCCACTCCCAACTGAGAAGTCCTCTCCCTCCATGTAGTGCAGTATGTTACTTGTTTCTGCTCCTGTCTTTTTCTCCTCTTGCTCTACTACAACCAGTGGGATATTCCAATCTTATATGGATGTCACAACCCTTTGTCAAGTGTCTAAGTAGGTCTGCTGAACTGTTAGAACATCACATTAGATAATTTATTCCTCAATGTCTTAAAGAGCAGAGCTGAAAACTGGATTTACTTGGTCTGTCCCCATGAGCAGGGATGGGCAATTTAAGGAGGTTCTGTTATTTCTGCTCCTGTTCCTTCTATGCCACCTGAAACTTTTTCTTTTCCCTTTTCTTACTAATTGTATCTAAGTTTGGAAGCAAAAGGCCGTGAAGAAGGCAATCACTCCCCACATTTACACTGGGATTCATAAATGGCACTCAAACAGATTCTCCCAAACATTGCAGCTGTACTTCAGGCCATTAAGCTCTCAGCAAAAAGATTTGTATTCCTCCCATTTAAATCCCTTGACAGGTCCAATTGCCAGATGTAAAGGTTTTTAATTATATATTTAGAAATCTTTATAAACTGGTGGGATTACTGAGCAGAAACCCAGCACCACGGAGGGCACAAGGTCTGCTCAGGAAGGAAAATCTTTATAAATAAGCATACACTGAAAGAAAAAGCAAAATAACCACTACCTCAAGCTATGAATCAATGTGTTCCTGAGAGGTTAAGGCCCTGAATCAGTAAAGTCTTTAAGAATATCCCTAACTTTAAGTGACTCCATTGACTTTAGTCATGTACGTATCGGTAGCTTGCTCAGTTGGGACCTTCTTTTATGAGCTGAAATAAATAATTATTTAAATTCATTTTTGGAGTCTGGAATTGTGGCTTCTATGCAGTTTGCAAACACAGTGCCTAGAAAAGTATAAAAGGTAAATAGAAAAAGCAAAGGTGGGAGTAAGTTAGTGACAATACCCTCATTTATCCATGTAGGAAACTGAGGTTTAAACACCCAATTATTTAGGGCCATACAAGCTGTATAAGGCAAAGCCAGGAAATAGATACCGGTCTTCCAGGTCCTGCTTTTCATGTTTTAATCCTCTGGTGTATATCCTATAGAAATTCCAACTGTCCTGTTTCCTCCTTAAGACCTTCTGCTAACACCTGAGTAAGTGGAAAGGACAGAAGAATTACAGTTAGATAATACTTCACCTACTGGCCATCAGGGAATAGATCTTCCTGCCCTTATTTAGAAACTTGAGCATGATATGCTTGTGAAATATGTATTTTTGCATAATAGTCTTTGAATTTCAAAGAAAAAGTGAACTATTATTATTTTTTTTGAGCTTATTCAGTTAATTGTACCCAATACAGTGTTTCTAACCAAATGCGTTAGCCAGTCTATTGCTGCTCATTTCATAGCATGGGAGTGCAAACAATAAGAAGCAGATTGTCAAACCTTGAGTAATTAAATATATGTAGAGCAGTTGTAATAAAGAGAAAAAAAAACACCGGGTAAGTTTTCTGAAAAGGAAAAAGGTATAATTACTTCAGCTGAAGGGCAGCAATAACACAGACACTGACAAAATACAGGGATTTTATGTGCTTATTGATTCAGCCATTCACAAAAAAGTAATTATCCTAGCAAATGCCACATTACGCGATAGTAATCAAGCTACTGTACTGTACCTCTGAGATACAAAGCACCTTTTACTGAAAATCAAAAGCACTTTTCTGAAGAGTTAAGAAAAGAACTTTATAGTTCTGTGATGATATGGCCACCTAGTTTTCTTTAGGCTTTTCTAACGTTTAGAGCTGCTTTTGTACTCTTTTTATTCTCACAAAACATTCTCAGGTGTTTCTACTGGCTTCTGGCAAAGTAGCTGCAGAGTTAGTGCAGAGTTAGTCCAGCTGAGGCACATCTGACCACCTCAGCTCTGAATGATAAGCTTGCAATATGAAAGGAATGAAAAAGATAAAAGCAAACTTGTCTGCAAACCCTAACTCTCCCTTTTCCTATCCATCCTTACTGTCAGCAAATAAGGAACCTCCATTTTAGTACCGAAGGGATTACCAGGCTGTGGAAGGAGAAGCTGATGAATGATGAGAGGGTATTAAAATACGTACGTCTTGGGGCCAATGACCACAGTGTTGGCTAGAGGAGCAGGGGGACATCGGATGTCTTTAGGATAGGCAGCCCTAACTCCATTTCAGGATCTACACCTGAAGAATAATGATTCAAAAACTTTCATTGAAAGTCTTAAGTAGCCAGTTCTGTTATCAAAATAGATGTTTCAAAAACAGTCATAGCAAAATATCCCTGATTGGTATGGAGTGTAATAGCCTTTTTTTTTTTTTTTTTTTTTTTCCCCCCTCTTTTTTTTTTTTTCTCCTCTCTCTTTCTCTCTCCCACACAAGATCGAGTCTCTACCAATCCGAAGCGAAATAAAACAAACAAACAAAAAAGTCTACACCAAATACACTGACAACATGGCTACAATGAAACATCTAGACATTAAGCAGATTGTGCTTCAGTCAACCAGAATTCCCATATTGGGCCAAATTACCAGCATCCTCATCTACAAGTTTACACTGATTCTCTTATGAAAGCTCAAAAATGTTGAAGTCAAGATGGTATCTTCAGTGGTTTAATCTAGGCGATGTTTAAAAATGGGACAGAATATTAAACTTGCACATCATAAATTCACTTTATCAGATCAGGAAAGCCTTAATAACTGCTCAAAAATATTTTTTTTTTTTTTTTTTTTTTTACCCCCACTTCTGCTTTTGCATTTTTTTGGCCAGATGAATATTTGCATAGTTTAACTGAGGATGAGTAATTTTCAATCTCTGCTTATAAGTGCTATCTCAGTCTCCTTGCCATAAGAAACTGGGAAAGGACCATCCTGGTGATCTCTAGGCTGGAGAATCTGGAAATGTCAACCAAATTCAGAACATTAACTTCACTTGAAGGATTAATATTCCTTCACTCCTGTTGTATTGGTGTCTTTGTCCTAATGACTGCAGTCATCTCATTTTTAAATAGATTAGGAAAAAAACCCCTCTGAAAATTTAGAATGAAGAGCCCTCTGCCTCCAGACACAAAAGACTGATGTATCAATCTACAACTGGAGTGTGAATTGTGGGTATCTTGAGACTGGCTGCTTCAGCATTAGTATGCCTGTGGTGGATTTTAAATCTATTCCTGTATTTTAAAAAAGCTTTATATACACTGGTTTACCCAAGACTGTGGGGCATAAGAAAATAATGTTATCCTGGCTCTGTAATTTCCATTATAAATCAGCTGCAAATATTTAAGGAGCTTTATTTGCTGATGTACATTTCTTTCTCAGTTGATATGATATGACAGAAAGAAAACACCATCTCTAAGCTCTTTGGGATGGCCAGTGTGATTAAACTGCCCAACTGTGGCTATACTGTATATTATGTGAATGCAATTTTTGTGGGTGCATTTAATTTTGGATGTGGTGGTACTAATTAACACCTAGTAAGATGCTTATCATTTTCACCAAAAATGTCACTCTTTTCACAAGATTTTTTAAGGTGAAGAGGAGACAGGAAACAGGTTCTTTTTCTATATCAAATTTAACATCTTCTGTATCTATGGATAACAGGTTCTGAGGTGAACTGCTGAGTGTGTCACAGTAAGCCTGGCAGAGTTAAGTGTGGAAAGTCAGTCTGAGCACATGCTGTAATGGGTTTGACCTCGAAGAGCACTAGAAAGAGAAATTGCAGATAACCATCTGAACTGACTTCAGAAGCCTGTAGCCCTGACTCCCTGGATACCAAGAGAAAAGAGACGGACTAAATAGATGGAGTGAACAATCAGAAGTACAAGGTTGAGTAAATGCTTAATATTTGAAGTGTTGACAGTAGAAGAAAACACAGAAAAGCCGTACATTTTCCTACTTGATTCCAACCACACTAGGAAAGTAAAATTCCTTAAAAGACAGTTTTATATAAGTAAGATATATATTTAATAGAAATGAAAGTAATGTTGGAACAATAAAGACAGATAGCTGGGAAGATCTTAAGGACCTTGCCATGGGACACAATTACTGATTAAGAATACTAAGGAGAAGTTACTTGCATGGAGAATGAGAGTTGCATTCTCCCCAGCTGGACTGAGTTAAAGGCTCTAGCCTTAAGGGCAGCAATGGTGAATCTGATGGGGCTCTGGCATGGGTACCTCAAAAGGTCATCAAATGATGAAGCATATGGGCTATTAGAACAGTCATTTTTGGATCAAGCTTTTCTAGGGTGGAGTGTTGTACATTTTTGAGTGTCCCAAATTCAGAAGCTGCAACTAAAATAACTGTTTTTACTCACTAGCTCCTGGCAGGCAAAGAGTGAGAGGGGATGGTCTTAAGCACAAGAGGTGTAGGTATACAGATAGGAAAGTTGAGGGTGAAAGCATAACTCTCTGATTTATATGATGATGTAAAAGGGCAAACATTTGGAACGGGTATGATTCCATTAGTTTGATTTTCCTAAAGTTACCTTGATAGTGCAAAAATGAGAGTGCTTTAGAACTTGTGGTCTAAAATGAGAGGATAAGACAGAAGACAGACAAGAAAATGGAGGCTGAGAGAGTCAAAAGGACTTCTGTGCTTGTAGTCCCATAAAACTTTGGGGCAGAAGTGAAAATAAAGCCCAACTCATATCACATCCACTGCTGTTTTAAAGGACGGACTTTCCACTTAGTTATTCTTCATATTACATTTATTAGCAAAAGTAGGGATTAGAAAGAGCTTTGAGGGGGACTGCTGTGAGCAAGTACTATTTGTTTTCTGTCTATTGTGTTTAAAAAGAGAGGCAGAGAGAAAAGAGAGAATGTGTGCACATGCTCACTGCCACATCTCTTCTACAAAACCCTGAGCCAGAGTTAAAATAAGCCTTTAAAGAGAATATAGACAGCAGTGTATTTAGTTTTGATTTATTAAAATAGTTTTCAGTCTGCAGTCTTATTTGTCCTGTGAGAACTGCAGTCTCTGGTAATGGGAGCATTGAATTTTCATGTGAAACATTTTAGAGAGCATATTTTTTTCCACCTACAAGAGTGTGACAAGAATTTGTTCTCGTATGATGATGTGCAAGTTATTATAGCTGCTATGCTAAACATGTATTTATGATCACTGCTGGCACGGCTGCTGTGTATTTTGTTTATGTTGTTACAAACCTACTTGTGACACATTATAAAAAATACATTCTTTTGTGGTAGTCTCACACTGAGGCAGAATAAATCATGCCTCCTACCTCTGCTCTGGCTTTTCTGATATTTCCACTTTGCTTTTCCTTACGCTGGAGAGTAGAGCGCCTGTGTGATTCTCAGTCCTGTACCAGATGATGTCAAAGGCCTCACGAAAGGGCAAAACCAGATGCTTTAATACAGCTGTCAGAGAGGCAAACCCCAAGCCACAGTGTGAAGCAGCCACTGTCCTTCAATCAGATTAAATGCTAGTTTGGGAACAGTTTAGATGTGCTTTAAGCATATGAGGAACAACACAATAAATAATTTCAAAACAGGGAAAACAAAAAAAAATAGAAACCTTCCAAAATGAACAAGAGCTAACCAGTTCCAGCAATTGACAAGAAAGACTCAAGTCTTTCATTTTCCCTGCTCTTTCATATTAGCATGGACAAAAGACATGACTGCTATCTCTGTGTGCCTTTATCACAGGCACCTCTTTGTTGTTTTTTTTTTTTTTTAAATGAAAGCACCATTGAATAATTGCAACACAATTCTAAAAGCTCAAGATTTGACACTTTTGAATTAGATTTGTTTCTTTTCACTTTCCAAACCAGTACTTTTCTTGCTTAATTAGCAGCATTCTAAGAGTGTTTTTGATAGAGTATCACCATCTGCATTGGACAGGAGTGTTCTTCATAGCCTTCCTTTTATTTGCCTGTGTCCCCACTGACATCAGTGGTGCAAGCCCAAACCCAATTGTTTGATGCTTAAAGGATACAGATTTATGCAACCCCTGTAGAAAAAATGCAACATTTTATTTTTTTTTAAGTGACTAGGATTTATGCAGATGTGTGTTTGCAAGACTGGTGCCTTAGTATTTAATCTGCTTTTATATAATAAGAAAATGTTATGTGAAAGCAGTTCCTAACTTAATATATTTTGGATATTTTATTGACTTCTCCAATAGCTGGTATTGCTGGGAACAAATCCAAAACAACTATTACTGAACCCTGAGAAAAAAATGATGGGAACTTTAGTGGATATCATAGTAAAGCCAACATTTACTACCTGTTATCACGGGTGTTTTTAAGCTTTTCTTTTAGCTGGGAAAATAAATTGCACACATATGTTATGTACCACTGGGCTGCAATTTTTGGTTGATGCTGAACTTTCAATGGCACATATGTACTGACTCTTCAGAAACCAGCTGGTTATGAGGCATTTTGTTTAATTATGCTTTGCTGTTTTGATTCTCCTGTAGTGTTTATCATTCTGAGGAACATAGCTGAGGATATAGGTCAATGACCGCTTCATACATTGTAATCTGACACAGTGCTCCATGGGGGATTAGCTACCTAAATGGGAATTTTATTCATTACTTCCTTTGTGTCGCTATTCTGAATCACTTTTTTATAAGACTACGGGAGTAAAAGACTAAGGTCAGCAAAATTTTGTGTGGTCAAGTCCTTTTAAAGAATTCCTTGCAGTATAATAAAAGGGTACTTTTCATGGCATGCAGCATCCAGTAAAGAGAAACTATGGGGAAGAAGGAGGCACAAGCAAACCACAGAGCAGGAAAAATGTTGAACATTCTCAAATTTCTTTTGACACTTCGAGGTGACAGAAAAGCCTGTGCTAAATATGTTTGTGCTGATCTGCTGTGAAAATTTACTGTTCAATAGCTTCTAGAGTTTCTCATCTCTTACCTACCGCGTACATACCTACACCTCTGACCATTGGGCTCCCTTGCAGAGTGTGGATGGTTACTGAGTAGCTCAAAGACGTTTAAAGGATTTTGTAAACTCTGTTTCCAAGGTGCACCTCTACTTTTAATCTCCTCAGGACAGGAAATTGTCAGTTCATCATGCCATTAGTGAGAGGCAAAGTTACTGGACTCTGTGAATCAGCAAATGAGTGAACAAATTCCTGAGACTAACAATAACTGCGAGGTGATAAAAGTAAATTACTCTGGATAATATGATTTATTTTGACAACTGTGATTTCATTGTAATTTGAAATAACAACATTTGGCAATATAGGAATTCTTCTTTTTTCTTAGGTCACGTTCGCTGCTCACAGCTGGGTCCAAGTACTTGAGGTCAAAGACACAGAGGTGGAAATGAAGCACAAGGTCATTTAATTTATTATCCTTGATTTTGCCCAGCTGCTTTTTTGAGTCATCTGATTTAAATGCTCTCGGTGATCCCTGATTATTTCCTTTGGAAACTGTTCATAGTCTAGTTCTAATTCCAAGGCAAAGTACATTTTAAAGGGAATAGAATAGGTTAAATTGAAATACTACCACAGCATTCTGTTTTAGGTCTCTGCTAACAGGAACACATGGTGAAGATTATTGCAAATTAGTTACTTGGTCATGCAATCCTTGGTTCCTCTGTTTATAGTCTAAGCAACAAATCAGTGTTTCTGTATATTCATATTCTAATTACACTTAGAACATAGTGATATAGTAGAGTGTAGTGATATAGTCACAAAGGCTATCTTTAGCTTAGGGAGGTTTGGAAACCTCTGGATAGCTCAGAGTGTTAGCTGAACTTGCCACTCTGACTTTTTTTAGGTTAAAGCTGAAACCTGGAAAAGCCCCTTTAAGGCATGCATGACTCTGAATACTGGCTCTACTTGTTTTTTTTCCTAATTCTTAGTTTAAAAGACAAAGTGGGTTTTCTATCCAATCTAGGAATATAAATCCGTCAAGACGTACCAATAAAGACTGAGTCATGGACAAAGCAGTCTGAGCAAACTCTGAAGTTATCTGAAAGCAGAGGGGTAGCTTCAAACAGAGCTGCAATACCTCATCCTCCTGCAAACTCCATTTGCCTGCAAATGTCTTATAGTGTCTTTTTGGATATGCATGGAACTGTGAAATTTGGTGTTTCAGCACAATGTTGGTCATAATTGGCTTTGGGCTCAGCCCCCATTTGCTGCTGATGAATCAGAAGTACACTTTGCTAAAACATCCAAAAAATAAGGTTGCTTGCTGAAGCTGCACTAAATTGTCATCCAGCTCCCACTGAAGTAAAAATTCTGGTTAGTTCCCCATGACTCACTTAGCCATGCAAAAGCTGGGTGGGAAGGCATTTTTCCTTTTGGAAATGAGTTGTGGGAAAGAAGCCAATTGGATTCCCAGGTTGCCCTCCTGGGGCCTCAGGAAGCTGGTAGTCAGAGCTGTTGGCAGCCTTACCTTTCTATCAGCTTCTGCAAGTTGAGCTAAACAGAACTTCTGCCTCCTTCATGTAGCTCTGCTTCATCTGTGCCTCCTGCTCATTCCAAACAAATGAAAGCCAGACATGTTTTATTGCAGACTTTTGGCATGCAGACAAAGTGCAAGGAGGGGGGGGGATAATTAGACTTCAGGGTGGTACCTCCCTCTAGCATCATAAATCAAAGTTATTTAACACAGAATACAATAACATGTCAATAAAAATGCTTGGAAATAGATTTACAATAACCAACCTTGTTTTCATAAGTTGTTTACCATAAGTGAAATAAAGTACAGAAAGAAATGGAAAATGTGGTAACTGTGCACTGAATGCATTTGTATAGTTTTCAGATCCCTTTCAGAGTTACCCAGAAGAAGTCTTCTACTCTGTTTCCTCTTGACACATCTGTGGACCCTCTATCTAAAAGTTCATACTATTTTTCCTGTATTTTTTTTTGCTTCTCTCTCTTGGCTAAAACTTTCTGCTAGAATATTGAAACGTGGCAGCATAAAAACTTCAGACAATGAAACTGCCTATTTGTTCCCTAGCCCTTTGCCAATTTAAAAATGTGAACAAAATTTTTGATTATTTACCATGTGTATAAATCAAACTTGCTGGACTGCGACTGACCCCATTTGAACTGCAGGATGGTGGAGTGGTTTTGCCATCAATCAGCTGTAGAGGGCATGGACTTAGCGGTATGAAGTCTGTTGAGGGTGAATATCAGCATCTTTCCTGGCTGTAATCTCTACGCAGCTTTTATAATGCCTGATACACCTTTCTTATCCAAAACCATCAGAGAATGCTTCCAACCATTTATGTGCAAGTCAGCAGTGGCAGCCACATGTGAGTGGATACCATCATTTTTAACTCATGTAATATTCCAGCAAAGCAGCACTTTGTGCCGTATCATCCTTATGACAGGAAGGCTCTAGTTTTGAGAAGCAGCAGGTTATGGGACAGATGAATATCAGAGAAAGGCGGAATTGCTAAAGACATTTTCTGCAGCTCTCTGGGTTTTCCCCAAAGTTGCATTTTTTTCCTAGATGATTCCAGTGATAACATATATAATTCTTTGCTGGGGAAATTTCTTTGGGAAAAGGACAGGTCTTGCCACCTGACCTGGAAACGTGTTGTATATTTGTAAGTCCACTTTTTTTCCTTACATTCTCTGGAACTGTTGAACTGAACAACCCTTAATACTGAAAATGAATAATCATAGTACATGATAACTTCTCTTTTCCCCTGTCTGTCATATAAAACTGTTCAAAAGGGGATAAAGGCTTTTTTTTTCTAAGCATTAGGGGTAGATTTTGCATTCCTATCCTAGACAAATGTAATTGAAGTCAGTGGAGTCCTAGTTGCATAAACAACATGGTATATGAGTGTAGGAACTTTTCCCTTCAAATAAGTGAGTTGCATGTTCAGAGTCTCAGGCTCAAATACAGTTATTTAGAAACTAAATCTATTACATATGTATATTCTGGCATATCAGGATAAGAATTTTACCCTTTGTTGCCTTTCATCCAGGGAAAAAAAGGGCTGGGAAATTGCTTAAAAAATATGATACAAGAAGCAGAGAAAATGGGCTTAGAGGAGATGATGGTGTAAAACCCGGGAGGCATATCATTGAGTCATGCTGTGCCAAAATTAGATTTAAAATTGTTTCTGTCATCTTATGAAAGCCCACAAGACTTTGTTCTGAATATCCTAAAGCTCTTATAACTTCTGTTCAAAAAAAGTTGGCTGTCCTCATCCTTGTTCCTCCAGACATTCCTACATGTTAAGGAGCTGATATAATTTTGACACATTTCATTTGAATAAATATATGTCCTTTTTCCTCACCTGACAGAAGAGAGGCTTCTAAGTCTGGGACCATCTACCAGGGCCAATAGAAAGGAGTTACGAAATGCATTGGAAATGTATGAAAAAGTTGCTATCTGTTCAGTCGGACTGATTTCTCCATCTGGAGCTGCCAATTAATTTGCCGAATTTAACCTTTTAAAATGTCATTCTTTGCCCCCTCTTAAGGATAACTAACTAATGTATTTTTCCTCTCTTGACTTCTTAAAAGCTACTGCCCTTTCTGTGGCTGTAGGAACTTCTCAGGATGATTGTGAAAAGCTAAAAAAATATGTTGCAAAATCAGCTTCCCTCCTGGGAAGTGAATGATAATTTTGCCCCACTTAAAGTCATTGTAATGTAATTAATTTAGTGCTTTTAATCAACTCAAAATAAGAAAATGCAAAGCACCGAAAACAGATTTATTCAAATGCCCATTTAAAACTGGTTAATGTCTGTCCATGGTATGTTGGTCTCTTGTTTTAATGAGTATTATGAATTCCTTTCCAGTTTAAAAAAAAAATAATCTATCATGCTGATGTATCTATAGACCCTGTATTTTTCACAGTTATGAATCTTGTATTATGTTAGGAGTGTATAGTTCTTTCTTCTTTCCAGAGACATTTCATTCTTAACTGTGATGACCATTAGTATTTCATTCGGAGAACTATGAAAAATTATGATACTAAATGTTTTACAAACAGGCTTTTATTCATCCTGTTTGCCATAATGCAGAATGATGTGATTAGTAATGATTTTTAACTGGCTTCTAAGAAGGTGTCATGTATCAGTTTTGTCATGCGAATTAGTTGTTATGGTAATGATAGCATATCAATTATTCCTTGGAAGGCTGCATTATATCAATTATATAATTATATATATATATTAATTTGGCTTGTCTCTTTACTTATTTGTTTCTTGAATAATTGCAAAAATATTGGTGTTACTATATGCAGTTAGTACTTAATTTTTCTGATCTACTTGTGTAGATTATTTTGCAAACAATATTCTATGAGTATTTTCATGCTTTTTTTCTTATGAAAATGGGATCATTTTACTCAGTTCCTAAGTATTTTTTTTTACATTTAAAAAAAAATTGTTGACATTATGTTGTTTTCTTTAAAAGCACCAGTTTATCAGTTACAGTTTTTCTCAAGTAAAGTAAAGCACATCTGAACTAGAAGTATTTGCTGAGGGAAATTTGAGAGCTGTAGCAAGGTCCATGTTTTAACTGCAGTCTCTAACCATCAGATGTCAGGTTGCTGCTCTTTATCCCTCTGATTCTTGGCTGCCCAGTGTCCTAACTTTAAGGAGAAATGGAGATAGGTTAAGTTTTTGAACCCATGGTTTGCTTCATACTTTGTTACAAAGTCCACCTCCGTCCAGCTCTTCTATGCTCAGAGCATAGCCACCAGCTGAATTTGGATCCACCCAGGCTTGGCTCTGTTGAAGAGTAAATGTTCTCCACAACTCCTCATACTTCGCCTACACTACTCTTAAACAAAGATAGATCTGAATCTTTCTGAAAGAGTGCATAACTGAGTTACTTGTACACACAGAGGGCAACTATATCTATGCAAATTATTCTAAGACAAATACTGTCCTGAGTTTTCTCCCCACAACAGTAGCTGTTTTCTGAAAATGGCATGATTTGTTAAAAAACATATTTATTTAGACTTCAGGAAAATACTGAAAATTCTTATAGAAAATTTGATTTAGGAAATATGCATCAATATGGGTGTATTTGTGTTCAGAAAACTGGCTTTGCCCTGAGGTTTAGGCAATAATTTTTTGGGACAAATCTACTTGCTAAGTGATAACTCTATTTAGTTTGTATGTCACTTATTATCTATCAAGACAGATAATTGTAACTATGCAATGGGTAATGGAATAGTAATTCAAAGGTATCATTGTACTGGCTCAGTGGAGACCACCACTAAGAAAAAACAAATACCTTCCAGCTTGTAAGACAGAAGAGAATACAATTTTTAAGCATCTTGGATCCAGTCTCCAATTCGCTGCAAGCCCTGTTTTACTACCAGAGTAAAACATGACTGTGGACACCAAAAAGTGACATTAGCCTGTGAACCAGGGCTGTTGCCAACAATTATGTGTATGCTCTTTATTTGTGGAGAGCCAAGTTCACTCTCAAACCCACATGTGTCTGCCAAGCCCAGTAATCATGTGCAAACATACACCCACAGACAGATTTAGGCTGACTCCCCTTAAGGCACAGGCAGCCAAGACTGCTCAGCCCACCAGCACAGTCTGGGCTCAGCTCTTGCTCAGTCTGCGCACAGCAGATCTGGCAGAGGTGGCCATCCTTCATCTCGAGCCACCAGCAGATGTTTAAAGTGTGGGTCACAGAGCTTTTCGTACTTTAACTTGCTTTCAACCTTAATCAGCCAAAGAGACCAAGCAATTTTTTAAAAGATACAGGTGTTTCTGGGAAGCACAGGGAGAGGATATACTATTTACCCCATATATTGGATATTGGGTCTAGAAGAAGCTTAGATTCCCCAAATTACCCATTGGCAAATTGGCAGCTATCAGTCTGTACTAAAAGCTAGTAACTTTTTATTTCTGAAGTCCTTTAAAAATTAGCATAATAAGAGGTTTTAAATAATGAGCAGTTGAGACTGCTTGTTTCTTACATTAATCACTGGCTGTGATTTTGCAAGAAAAGAGATGGCAGTAGGGACCTACACTGTACCTACATGTGCAATTGTGGCTGTTTCCCAGGTGAATGCTCCCTTGGGCTGATCTTTACCATGGGAGAGCTGTGTCATCTCACCCAAGTGGAAGGGATAGCTGAAACACGACCTCTTGGAGAAAAGATCAGAAATAGTTGCCTTTTTTGCAGTGTTTATAAAAAATATTATTAAAAATAATAAATGACAGAATACAATGACACACTTCAGTAAGTGGTGTCCTCAGCCAGTGCAAATTTAATGATTACCAGTGTAAGGCAGTTTAAAGATTGTTATCTTCAGTCTGACAATGGTTTGTGCCTATTCAATCAGCATTATCTCAATGTCATTCCTATTACGAGATTATATTAAAAAATATGAAGTTGTGAGAAATTTTCAGGAATGTTTTTTACACTGGTAGTTTCTTCAGTATTGCTGCTATATGTCTAATAATAAATATTTGGCACATCCACGTGATTTCACATCAAGGAACTATTAGAAAGCGGATGTCATTAACTCCTTTTTGAAGATGTGAAATTTGAGGTCCAGAGGAATAATGCATCTTATGAAGATTCAGTAGTAGATACCAAAATAGGAGCAGTGTTTCTCAGCTTCTGATTCAGTATCTGAATGCTGTTATGCCTCCATGACTTAGTATAGCTTGAAAGTGCTACTGATAACAACATTAACGTATATTTCTGAAGGAAGGCACAAGATATAAGCAATTGCGTGTCAAAGGAGTACAGAAAGAAATACTTTATGATTGTATCATGGTGTGGTAGTTAACTCTGACTAGTTGCCAGGTGCCCCCCAAGTTGCTCTATCACTTTCCCTCCTCATCAGGACAGTGGGAGCAAATAGAATGAAAAAAGCTCATGAATCAATGTAAGAACAGGGAGATCCCTCACCAATTACCATTATGGTTAAAATAAAGTTAAGTTGGGGAAATAAATTTAATTTATTGCCAAGTAATAACAGAGTAGGATAGTGAGAAATAAAACCAAAACTAAAACCACCTCATCTCTACCCTTCTCCTTCTTCCTAGGTTGAACTTCACTCCCAACTCTTCTACCTCTTCCCCCTGAACATCGTGAGAGGGACAAAGAGTGGTGGTTATGGTCAGTCCAAAATGCTTTGTCTCTGCTGCTTCTTTCTCCTTGAATTCTTCTCCTCTCTCTTCAAGAACTGCTCCAGCATGGGCTGTTTCTCTCACATTTCCTCAGTCCTCTCTCTCACAGCTGCTGTGCAGTGGTTTCTACCCTTTCTGAAATATGGCTTCACAGAGGTGCCACCAACGCCGCTGATGGGCTCAGCTTTGGCCAGTGGCAGACCCATTTTGCAGTAGGCTAAAACTAGCTCTACCCAACATGGAGGCAGCTCCTTGTGTCTTTTCAATAGAATCCATCCCTGCAGTTAGCCTGTTACCAAAATCTTGCCAGGTAAACCCAGTACACGTAGAAAAGAAATATGTGACGTTCAGCCTTTGCCTCCAATGGTTTGCTTTTATTTTATTTTGTTCTGTGTAGAAAATTTATCACCACCTTCAAAAAGGATACATGGTCAAAACCATCTTCTTCACTTTAAAAATACTATTGAAATGTAAATGGAGCAAAAAGTGAGTGAATTGCAGCTGCACTTGTGGTTCTTGACAGTCCTCTATAAAAAGTGCTGGAAAACTTTTCTTTGCAGGTTGGAAATATTTCTTCTTCCCCTCTCTCATCTCTGTCTTAACAATGGCTGAGGTATTAAAGCTCAAAGTATTTTTGCCTCCAGGCAGTGAAAAAAATGAACAGATCTTCCCCAAAGCTGAAAAATTCTTTAGAAATTCACGGGCACCAAAGGTATGTGGAAAAACTTTTCGCAGTCAGAAGGACAGCAGTTAGTTGCTCTAAGATATCACTGTAGGCCTACTCCAGAGGAGAGCATAAATATATCTGACAGCTCATACTGGGTGAAAAGTCAGGGATTGTGATGGGGGCACAAGTCAACATTTCCCTATTACTACTTTTTTACCAAATAAAAACTACCATTCCAACCCTCAGGCAACACCAGCCAGCAAGCACAGGGCTGGAACCCGGAACCTCTTTGCTACTTCTTCAGCAGAGTAGCTCCATCATGAACTGGCACTGAAGCTATAAGAAGTTTTACTTCTCTGTGCAGATTTGTAAGTATAGTCATCGCGATCTAACCATGGAACAAGAGAAAATACATTGTAGCTCAATATTTGTCTTATCTGACTACAGTAATCAAATGTGAAATTTTAGTCTTTTGCATAAAAGTTTTTACAGATTGCTGTGCTGACAACCCTTAAATCTATTGCTTGCTTTTATCATATTTTTTGGCAATATTTTCTTCCAATAAACAAAAGAATATTCTGCCTTGTTTTGCATTTGTTGACAATTTAATTTCCTCATATATTTGCTTGCTGTATGAGAGTTTATTAGGATCTGGAATAGTTTCTTTGTCAAAGATTATTCCAGTCAAGTGTTGATGTGTAGAAATAGCTTCTCAAATTAAAAAAAAAGGGAAAAAAAAAAAGATGTTTGTTGTCTCTTATAAAGCAACTTTCAATCTCAATTGTCTCACCTAAAAGAAGAACCAGGTCTCATCCAGAGGACAAATTAATCTGATGTGTTTCCTACTATCCGCATGAAAAAGGACACTAAGAAAAAATTGAAGTTAAATCCATCAGCTGCACACAAATAGTTTCCACTTTAGACTTCAGAGATACTGGCTCGGGGGATTTACAAAATGATATGCAATCAGCTGTCCTCTTGAGCCACCTTTGGGAGTAAACATTAGTTCACAGTGTTTGCTTGGTTTCTTGAGTTACTAAATTAACCCCTTGAAAGCCAAAAATGCTGAAGATCCCCATCCCACAGGAATCTGAAGTTAAATTTTGGAATATTATCATTTATCCTAGAATAATTATGACTGCCAAATGTAGCACATGGGATTTTTTAGATCTTTTAATTGGTCATGAGCTATTGACAGTTTTTGGGTATTCTTTAATAACTGCTTGAAGGCAATGAGACACTATCTTTATGGAATCCCCAAAAAAGTCCTGTTCTTCTTCTGATCTCCCCAAACTCGTTTATCACTAGATGTTTAGAGCTGTGAAAATTTTATGATAAAAAGATTTTTATATCACCTTCCTGATTTTGCTTCTCATTTCATCCCACGTTGACCTAGTGGAATTTCTTCTACCGTCCTCTGGAAAAACTTGTATTGACTGCTGTCAGAGGTGTGTCTCTAGAGCAGGGTTGGTTTGGCGGAATTCCTGTTTTTTTTCTTGTGCCTTATGAAAATTATTCTTTGCTGTTCATCACTTTTTATTGGGATAAAAACAGTAAAATCCTGTTACTTTAAAATAAAGTTGGTTAGATCTAACACCAGCCACTTAGAAACGAAGGAGTTTCTAGCAAACCAACAAGCACAAGCCATATAGACAAAATTAGGTTTTGCAATGTAGTTGTCAGGCTACTGTAGGCCAGAGGTCAGTCGTGGTGACCCTCAATACATGGCTATGGTTTTGGTGGTCTTGGTGGTATTGTAGATGTGCTGGTGCTGTGGGTTGACCGTGGAAGTTGTAGAGCCTGGATTATGTTGTCTCCCTGCATTAAGGCACCGTCTCCTGCAGCAGCATGGCAAGATTTTGCCAGAAATTCCTGGCTGCAACCTCACAAGTTGCATCCTGCCTTAATGTTGGTTGGTAACTAAGAGGGATCATACTCTGCAGAGTTAGCAAATATAATCTGAAAATGCTTTAAGAACAAGAACTACAGAAGCACATGAAGCTCTCCTCCAAAGGATGGCCCTCATCTAGAGCTCGGTAAGGGGCCATCTACCTTACATTATAAGAACGTGGAAAGCTTCTGTAACACCCACCAAATGCCAAATCTGGGGAATGTCTTAGGAAGAATGTAGAGAAAGGAGAAAAGTTTGCTGAATTGGGAGTAAAAAATTTACAGGGTTTTCTATCATTTCAAACAAATTCATATAGGCTGAAAGAAAGCAATATTCTCCCTGAGGTGCTAACTTAATTTCTTATTATATATATGTTTTAACCTGAAACATATGAATGAAGTACTCCTTTCTTCATTGAATTGCTATAAATACTTTCTGTGCTTTTCTATGTTCTAGGCATGTGCCAGTAAGGGGATTGCATGCAGCTGTAATACCAAATGCATCAAGAGAAACCCAACCAAGGCAAAATATTCTCAAGGAGTATCTACTCACAAAATGCCACGTCTGCTACCCTTTACCAAGTGGGCTCGCCTACATTTCCCTTACAGGTAAACTACTTTATTTCTGTTAAAGCCAATGCCTTATACTTCCACTTGCTCATGAAATGTAATGCTCATTTTCTTCCACCCTTCAAAATAAGCAGAATTTTCAGTATGAGCACTGTAACTTCCTTTTAAACAATATTTCTGAAGTTTTTGCCAGTAAAAATTTAGAAAACTGGAAGAGTCTTTAAATGTTCCCTACAGAATGAAGTGGCTGTAAAACTACTCTGCAGGGCACAGCTGAGGATTTCTGAGACACAGCAGTAAAGTTGATTTACCTCCAATCCACTCCTTCACATAAGGAGTATTTCAAAGGTACAAGAAGCGAAAAAGATCACAGTCCATTTAATTAGATCCTGGATGGTTTGGCTTGGTAGCTGTCGCTTTTATACTTGATACTTGGTAGCTGTCAGGTTATTTTAAGTTTTTTTTCACTCCATTTGGAACCATTTTGGCCTTCCGCTAACTTAGTTGGGGCATACAGCAGTGGGATTTTTTAAACTAATACCCAAAATATAAACACGTATCTCTATTCTCTTCAAATAGACAAATAATTTAAATTATTTAGTACTGAAGACTTAAGAACAGAGCTGAAACTTCCAGGGCATCTAATTAGAAACTTCTTTGGCTTCCTGGTCCTGGGGATATGATGCTAATTTCTCAGTGGCTGTTGCAGTTTTTCTGCTTCTAGACTATCACACACAATCACAGAATCACAGAATTATAGGGGTTGGAAGGGACCTTTGGAGATCTCCTAGTCCAACCCCACTGCCAAAGTAGGGTCACCCAGAGCAGGCTGGACAGCCTTTGTCTTAGTATTATGTTGTAGTGAATAATTTTATTAGTGCTCTGGGACAAAGGAGAACATTGTAGCAAATATTGCAGAGTTATATGTTCAGGTCTTTAATGTGCATTTTAGTAACATCAGAATGTTTTCCAATCGTGTTTTTAGTATTAAATTAGTTCTGTGTGCAGTTTATAATTCAAAACTTTCCATTTATCTTTCCAGTTCCTCCACACGCTGATTGCACTGATTCTCAGTAGTTCTTCTAGGACATGTTGGCTATTCCCTTGGTAACACATTGTTTAATCCTTGACTAGTCTTGCTGCACTAAATCTAGGAGACTGTAGAGCCATGAATCTGAATGCTGATGTAATCCCCAGACAGTTCCATTTATATTTGGAGTGTGCACATTGCTAATGTTGGCTCTTTCTATCTAGGCTGGGGCAGTTGGCTTCACGTTACTCATTTGGCTTCACAAATAAGCTTTAACAGACTGGAAAATAATAGGACACATTATTTGTGGCTGATTGTTGGGGATCTCACAGTGCTGAAACTGGACAGTGTGAGGTATGGTCTAGTAGCTGAAGCTCAAGTTTAGACGTTGAGAGATCTGCATTTTCTGGCATACGTTTGTGAATCTCTTAGTGAAAAGAGATTTTGTGAAGTTTAATTAAAAATATTTTTATATTTCTACTAAAAATGCTCTAGTAGTAAAACATTCAAAAGGGAAAAGGGTGTATGACAGCTTGTAACATCCTTGCTGCAAGTTTTTTAGTAGGTCTTCAGAAATAAAGATTTCTAATCTGCAAATTGTAATCAATAATCTGTATATATTGGTTGGTAATCTGTATATATTGGACTTCATTGTCCTATCTGAATTCCCAGTAGATTTTTGTTCTTACTTTTTCTTTGATGAGTTATTGACTTTTCTGTCCCAGGGGCATTTAGTAAATGTTTGATACTAAAACAGCAAATCCATTTAATTTTAAAAAAGCTTACATGGCTCTAATTTTTTAAAACCTAAATATTCCTAGAACTATTTTTGTCTGAAATTTGTGGCAAAAAGTTGCCATATGCAACATTATCAAAACCTATCCTGAGCTTTGCTGCCTTATTTTGTTAACCAGCTTTGCTCAATAGCTGTCATTGTTACATGGAGACTGACATCAGGGTTAGATTGATTCCTGCACTTAAACAATTAACTAGCAGCTAGGTCCTTCCTTCTAAATGGAATATATCAGGCCACCAAGATAGTTCCAAGTGTTGTTCAAAAAGTCATCGATTTATTCACCAAAACAATAACTTCACGCAAGAGTAATTTCTGCTAGCTGTCTTCTCTATAATGACTTACTAGACAAAACAAAATGTATTTGATTTAACAGCACTCTGAAGGCCAGATGTATTCTCCTGTTCCTTTATGAAAAACAATGCAGTTACTCTTGAATAGAGATTCTCCACTTGGGAGGGCGTGCTCTTAATGCCACCCTTCCTTTGAGATTCAATGACTGGCTGGAAGTTTTGAAAGGGAATGCATCTGGCAGGACCCACCCTAAGCCACTGTGCCCATGCTTTTGGCCAGGCTGGCATAGACTTCTCCTTGCAGGGCACCAAATTGTTGTACCTCTGTCCTTGAAGCAATTCCACAACTCTAAGATAAGGAATAAGAGCTAAGTCTTAACACAGTACAGGTTTACAGAAGTTTTGCAAATTTTAATAGATACATCTATTTCCGTTACGTCTAGGTGGACAGAAATCTCTCCTCACACTTCTTTATTTCCTTGAAGGGACATGCTGCTAGTATTGACAGAAAGAAGTACTCATTGGTGTCCATTGTACAAAGTATCTCTAACAAGTCTGTAAGTAGCTTGAATAAATACTTGATTAAGTTATGCTTGTCCTTAATAATCACTTATTTGAGAACAGCCTGTAATGTTCTCTTATCTGTTGAATTATAATTAAGACTTATTTTAAAATAATTGCATGTATCCCCACTTATCTGAGTGTTAGATCTTACTGATATGAATTTTAGATGTTTCAGTATTACCATGTGAAAGGCTGCTTCCACACCTACAGTCATGTCTTGGTAAATCAAAAATCTACAGATATTTATCAGAGGTAAGAATTCTAAATTTACCTAAAAATCATAGAAAAGCTTAGGTTGAAAAGAACTTCTGATGCTCATCTAATCTATCCTCAGTGTAAGGAAATATCAGAACAAACATACAACGTCCTCTGCAAAGGAAAGTTACTTTTCTGTCTAAAACTGTAGAACTAATTTTTTCTATCCTTCAGCAGCTGGTCAAAAGGTCAAAAAGTTTTGATATGCATTTGAGTTTTTGAATAAATATATTTGTGACTCTTGCGTGACTTCAGTTTCTATGCACAGTCACACAGCCAATTTGCCTGCAATGAACACTCATCAAAAACATATGTCAGTCTCCGATCCTAATTTTCTGCATATGAATATTTGAACTGGAGACAAGATACAAAGCCCATTGTAATCACCCAGAAAGACACCCACTGACTTCAGTAGGCTTCCTTTTATTGGTTTTTGGCAGTATTAACCTAATTCTCCAGTCAGGGACAAGACTTTCTTTTTAAAAAAAAAATATGGTTAATCATAACTGTTTCAGAAATGTAAAACATTCTGTGAAAGTCATTTGGTATTTTATTGAACTCAGAGTCCAAAGATGTATTCTCTTGCATAGAAGAAAACCAGTGAACTAAGAATTTTCTTAATACTTCATTGGCAGACCAGACCCATATTCACAGCTACAATTTCTTTTAGAATGATTTATGTATGGAGAGGCTTGAGACCTGTTTTCTAAAGTCACAATGGTCTTTTCTTCCTAATAAAAATTATAAATGTTCTCAGACATTTTCTTTTGCATTAATGGTTTTTAATTGCAGATCATTTCCAAGAGTAGAGCTGCTTTAATTTCCTCGCCTTTTTCTTATTCTTCTTCAAATATACTCAGATAATGTTATTGTACTAATTCTCACTGACATTAAGTGTCTGCACTGGGAGTGATACAGATCTCTTCAAGAAGACATTGAGAATAACAGCCCACTGTCAATGGTTGGCAGGAAAATAACTGGAATCTGCTGTCCTCCAAAATGGTGGCTCTGGTCAGCAATCTGAAAGAATCATTATAGTTCTACTTCCAGTACTGCTGCTTCCCAGTGTAGAGTGTTTTCTCTGGAGTACCCTCGCATGTGGACCAGGTGATGGGACAAAGCTATTTCAGTCAGTAGCTTTGTACACTTACCTGTTCTCTGTAAAAGCGAGAAATTAATTTCTTAAATGTTGAGCGGAAATAATATTCAGTTTGTTCAAACTGTTTTTTAATACAAGTCAAATTAAGAGATTATCTACTTCTAGGTTAGTTTTTTTGCTGGGATAGGAACAGACTAGGAGTGTGTAAAACTTTAAATAGAAACAGCAATTAATTGTCATAAAATAAATAAGCTGTCAGCAATGCTGACTCTTTTCCCTGCAATGCTTCTTTTTTGTCTAGTACAATATCTACAATATCTACAGCTCTGTTGCCAGGTGTAAAATTGCTATGCCCATCATTTTCCATGTGGGATTAAATAATTTTCCTTTAAGGACTCATCATAATGTACATAGAAATTTGATGGCAAACAGACAGATATGAAATTATTGTCCTCAGAATTCACTGGATTATTTTTTCTTCCTCCTTTTCTTCCATAACTGAATAAAAGAAAGAATTCTGAAAAACAAATATTGTTAGAAGCTTTTTGCAAAAGGCAAATAATTGTTTATGTTTCCAGCTAGTATATGACTAAATATATTTTTCATTAAGAGACTATTTTCTTAAAAATGATAAATAATTATAGAATTAGCAAACACTTATCTCCAAAAGGGTAAAAGTTCATAATTGGGAACAGTTAAAGTAGGATGGGGCCTTTCGATGAGTTTGTTATCGTGGTGTTTTGGGTATGTCAACATTTGTAGGCATCTTACACCATGCTAATTTGAGAAGTTCAAAACTTTCTTAAGGCAAAGACTTCATAGTAGGAGTGGAAAGCTGTGCTTCTCACACCAAACATCTTTCATATTCCTCCCTAAGCAGATGAGGAGAAAAAAACCCCTTCTCTATTTCCAGTATACACATTTATAAAGAAAATTGCTTTTATTTGGACTGTAGATGGAGGAGAAATGGTTTTAAAAGCTTCCTAGACTGGTTTGAACAGAAAAGCAGACCTCTTCATTGATTATTTAGTGTTTAAATCAACTCATGCATTTTTTAATGCTTTCAGCTAATAGTTTACATTGAAGAACTGAAGCTGGAAAACATATTTCATCTTGCTAAATCCCTGAGAATGGAATTTTTATAATAGTTTTTGTCTATTAGCTTTTTATCTGATTCCATTATTAAAAAAGCTTAGTCTAATGAGATAGAGGCTTTCTATTCACCTACTCTTTGCATTTGTTTAAGTATTTCTATTAATTAGAACTCAAGCTTCAAAATCAGAAAGAAATGGTTTTCAAAGTTCTGCTTGAACTTCATTAAACCACATAAATCAACAGTACTGGGACTTTGGCAGAAGGACACTGACTCCACAAGCTGGAGCTGTTTACTCTTTTATCTGCCAAGAGTTGTAAGTCATCATGCAGTTAATAATTAAGAAAATGTATAGCACAAAAACTTCTAAAATTAAATAATATTCTGAAGTGGGTGTTGTGGACCAGTTTCCTCCATGCACTATTTATGTTTGAATCAGCTTGATGGGTATTTCCACAGATTCTGAGAGGAGATGGGGGCAGAATTATGTTTTCTATATCGTAGATTTGTTTACAGTGATGCTAGCTAGTGATCTCTAGCTTATTTTAGAAAAATATGTTACATGGAAGTTCTGTGAATGTTCTCATTACAAAATATTTGTACACAAAGAACAGTCAAAACACATGAAGTTACTGTTTTGAAGAACACAGCTCCCAAAGTATAATCTGTCAGAGATGCAGACTGTGACTGTACAAAAGCTTTTTTTTACAAGAATTCAATAGTACTGTGTAAAGACAGAATTACAGGAAAGAGGTCCTTTTTTTGCCAGGCTTGAATGCTGGATGAAGCTTTTGGGTTTCTATCTAACCACTTCGATTTTTTTAGGGTCCCTTCTAGTTCGCATTTCAAACCTGATCCTTCTACAGCCCAATCAGTTTTCACTATTTCTAGTTATTTAACAAAAACCCTTAGGAAGCAGTGGGACATATTTGTTGTATCACAAGATGAGCCAGACACTGAATTATGACAGCAGATACAACAACTTTCTAATTTTTTCTATTGTTTTTGTTTTCCCCTTCCTTGCACCAGTGATACCGGTTAATGCCAGGTAGGGGCAAAGCCAAGGTTTCAAGCACTTCTGTAGTCTCTACCTGATAGAATGACTTGTATGGGCTATGATGAGAAAAGGAATAATTTTCTTCTGATTCATGCTCCCCTTTTGTTTTAGTGTCATAAATGTAATTTTATTCTCATATGATACTCAATAGAATTTTCCTTTAGCATTAGAAAATGGTGGTTTGTTTCTGTTCATGATGAGTGCCTGGGAAAACAGAAACAATCAAACTCAGTTTTCATCACAGTAATTTTAGGAAGGTAGATTCCCTACTGTTCTAGCAATAATATTTCAAACAGAGTAACCCTGAAACTTTCCTATGAAGTGCAACAAGCTAATCTTATCAATCAAAAAATGCATAAGAGAAGGAGAACATAGAGGAGAGAACGTAATAGAAAAATTTTCTGTGGGACCTCTCTTTTGCAGAACTCCAAGGGAACAAAAGCTGCTATTATTTATTTGCATTAAGGGGACTTATCTGAGGACTGGGCAGCGTCAGGTGTGCTGTAATTATGGGCACAAAGGAATTGACCCAGTAAGCTGGGATCTCAAGGGCCTGGAGGTGAGGGTCAGGCCCTGCTCCTTGTGTCAACAAGGGGGACCATGATGGCTTGCTTGCTGCCCAAGTTTTCCTGTATGCTGGGACTTCTTACTCTGCCACTTAGTTTGACAATGGCGTGGAAAGTCATTGCAGCAGGGTCAAAGAGCTGCCTCTTTGTATATAATATCCCTTCCTGTGGCAGTAGTTATGTCAGTTCTTATCAAGCAGAGCAGAGTTTTAGTAAAGATTACGAAAAACAGGTGTGTGAGAGGCTAAAACTAGACATAGTCCATGGGAGATCAGAACAATGATCTACACATCCACTTCCATTATTTGTGTAACATAAACTTGGTTTTGCATAAACACATACTAATATGTCTTTTTAACAACTTAGCTCGCCAGTGGCTGCATCCACATGGATGATATCAAACACTTGTTCTTCCAGCAAAGGGATTGTTCCATTCAGAGATCCAGAAGTCAGTTACATTGCAAAGTAATGGCAACTGGGCAGCTTTCTATCTCTAAATATCCTTAGCCAGACATGGATGCAGCCTGCCACATAGATTGTATTTCAGACTTCCTTTTATTTAGATGCATTCTGTGGTTAGTCTGCAGGACTGATAAAGCAGAAGCTGTATAGATCGGAATGCAGAATGGTATGTAGTTCTGATCATGACCAAAATCACTGCAACTTTCTCCAAAATTACAGAAATTAAATCCTCTTTGAAAGTACTTGAAGATTAAATCCAGCACTGGACCAGACTTTTATAAAAATATATTACCTTGCTTCTGGTATTGGCCAGACATTGGACATTTGTTACTAGATGACCCAGCATATGATTGTTTGCTACTTCTTATACCCTAGTATGATTCTTGTCTTCTTCCCCTTCTCTCTCATGCTGTTTTGGAGGCAATTTCAACTGTTTCCAGCTGCAATTCATAACTCGTGCACATAGAACACTATGTTTAATTTCAAGAGATCAGTTTTGCTTTGGCTTTAGAGTGTTTGGATTAAATCTGAATCTAAGGTTCAACTTCAAACCCAACCTTTTTATCCTTCCTTGATTGGTTTAGTTTATGTTCTTGCTTAGCAGCAGGAGATTAATTCGGGTATCTGCTCCTACTCAAGTGAAGGTTTAGTTCAGCCCTGTTTTTGCTCTTCATTCTTCACTCCCTTGAGTCTGCATTTATATTCCAAAGCTGTTTTAGGTAGAGAATTCTGTGAAGCTTTTCTACCAGTCCAAGGGTAAATGAGCCTGAAAATAAATCTTTCAACAGATATAGAAAGGAAGCTGTGTTATTGGGTTTGACTTCATACAAATAACAGTGCTGTTTTGCTAAGCATGCATTTAATAATGCTTTTGCAATGAAAATTTTTACTGTTAAAATACAAAGCTGTGTGAATTTTGAAGAGACTTTAGTTTAACTGATTCTTCTAAAATGCTGTTCTCAGCAAATGGAAGAGAACAGTTTTGTCTTTACAACATAAAATATGAAGACTCTCAGAAAATCCTGATCACTGTTACTTGAAGAAAGAGTGTCACACATTCTGTTCTTTAACTTCCTGTATGTGTCACTGCACACTCATTTTGCTGTATACTTTATGTACAATTCCTGTTTAGGTTCAGCAGCACTCACAGAGAAGTAGGTACTCAGGAAGTGGAGGAGGTTTTAGTACAAGTTTCTTACCATATGAGGTCGCCTGTTGTCTAAGGGGAGGTTCAGACAGCTGCATATGTTTCACATGCAGAAGAGAGGGTTAAGGGAGGATCTGGTTGTTGTCTTCAAGCACCTAAAGGGGATCAGAGCATAGAGCCAGGATCCTTTCCTCCAAGAAAAGGCTGAGAAGCAACAGTCACAGGCTGCAGCAAAGGAAATTCCAAGTAGATATATAGAATAAAAAAGGTCACCATTTGTGTGCTCAAGCACTGGTTGCCCAGAGAGATTTTGAGATCTGCACCCTTGGACCTGTTCAGAGCTTGACTGGATATTGTCCTGAGGAACCTCTTCTAACAGTGGTATTGGTCCTGCGGTTGGGACTAGGTGGTGTTGGGACTGCTGTTGCCCTTTCCAACCCAAATTATTGTACAACTTTGAAAGCACAAAGATAGAGCAAGTAGGACAGAAACCTTATCTGCTTTATGGGAGTGCAGTCTTTCATCACACAGTAATAATAAGAAAAGACCAGCTCTGCTCTGAGCTCTGGTTGCTTAAGGAACCAGCAGGATTTCTAGCACCTGCCAACTGCTCCCTGCAGTTGGAGGGAAGCTTCTGTTTGAAAAAATTCTACATAGACATGAGGGTCAGTCCCAGCTACAGAGTAAGACACCTAACCTTAAGGGACTAGAGTGAGAGTTTATTCATTTGAATTAGGTGTCTGACCACCTGTCACAGCCAGTTGACTCAGCCACCTAAAACTAGGTGTCTACGTCTTGCTCCAGAAGTGCACAGGTCACCTGTGGAACGTAAGTCACATCTGTCAACCTTGTTTTGATGTGCATATAAAATTATTACATAATGCACAGTTACTGTGACTATATTTGCCATGTATTTGTTATTTGTGATGGAAAGAGCTTCTCTGGCCTGTAGATGTTATGTTTCTATGCTGCAACATAGATGTATTCCTGAGAAGATTGCTGAAGAGCACACTGACTTCCACGTGCTTTGGATTTAGCCTTTGTTCTGTGTTAGTTCCGTATGCTGGTGCGGTTTACAACAGGAGGAGAGAATTATTACATTCCCACCTCCCCAGATGTCTTTCAGATTGTTCCTGTTTAGATGAGTTTGCAGCTTTGCTTCAGCTGCAACAGACACCTGGGACAAAATCTAGACTTACTGGTGTTTTTCTTTTTCATTCTCATCAAAAATCGAAGCAAATTTTTTCTTCCTTAAATCACCAGATAAATTTCTTGGTATTCTACACATGCAGCCTGTACTGAAGCATGCTACAGCTGATTTGTGTTTCTTGGAAAGTAACTGTAAGTATAAGAACACTTATCCAAAAACCCTAAAGTTTTTTTCTACAGGTCTGAAAGTTTAGCTAAGAAAACAGAGTGATGTATACTGGGAGATGTTGGTGTTATGACTCCAGGATCTTTGACTCCAGAGGAGCAGACTGGTCTTATTTCAAGCTGTCTAAAGAGCAGCATTAGCATCGATTGCAGAACTAGCCTGGAGCCTTTTGCCCTTCCTTCCAGCTAAAAGTAAGTATCAATACTACTGAGTGGCAGTATCTACCTAAGCAAGACAAAGAAAACAATAGGTAAAATATTGCAAAATATATAATGAAATGTTTTTCTTTCACAATGTATAGAGAGCTTGGTATGACAACACATTCTACATGCCATTCTAAAGCAGATACTGGAGTTTCCATCCATGTTTTTTTATCCATTTGGCATCTTAGAAGAAGTGCATGGGTTCAGTCCATTTTGTGCTAGGATAAATTTGCTTGTTGTAGTCTGAGCTCAAAGATACCACCCACGTTAAAAAAATTGATTCAGAAATGTCTTTGAATCACCCTTGATTGTACCAAATTGGTTTGATCTGTAAATAACCTTTCCTGTGAATTTTCAAGTTCTTCTTGTTTAAGGAAATGACAATGCAAGAAAGATGTTTTGTTTCACACATCACTTCTGCTCTTTGAGCCAGGTTGAGTACCAAGTGTGACCAGAGGAACAGTATGTGAAACTCTTATGAAGTTTGGAAGGGTTTCATGACTGAATAAAGATTCAAGTCATTCTGTTTAACTGAGCTACACATAACCCCAATGGTGGTCAGGTGGTTTTTATAATATTTACAAAATATTATAAAGACTCATATTTGTGAGATAGAAAGTTCCTCAGTATTTTCAGATAACACTGTGTCAACAGCATCACCCAGTACCTCAGTGGTCCATAGCAGTAGTCACAGGATGCTTCTTAACCAGTCAGTAGAATTTTAGAAGAGTTTATATAGCAAAATTTTAGTGACAATTTAAGTCAGTCAAGTCAGCGGAGACATTCTTTTGCTTTCAAAAGACTATGGAGCAGAGCCACAAAGAACAAAAGTAGCAATAAGATAATTAAACTCAGATGTGTGACAATTCAGAGTCTACTGCCATTCTTGCCACATGTTGTTGTATAGCTCACATCATTCATGGTCCTGCTGGAGAAAAGCAAGAAGTAGTTGTTTGGCTCTTGTTGTAGTGTGTCACAGGTAATGAAGCAGAATATGGGATGAAAGCACTGAAGTATATTCAGGCAGAAAGCCTACTAGGCTCCACTAAGATCCACGGTATTGAAGGGACAAATCTGAAAATGTTTTATGGGAAAATTTTCTGCCTAGATACTTGCATCAAGCTTGTCAGAGCTGAAATTGAAGTGACTATAGTCTGTCCCTTGGAGAACCCTTTGAAACACCAGACATTCGAACAGTGGGGCTTTTCCCAATGTTTTCTGCCTCCTAGGTGAAGGTTTTTTCTTGCCTTTCTTATAGCATCATACATTTCCAGACCCTGCTACACAATGGTCCAATTCCAATAGGAGGAATAGTCATTGCTTTAGTCAAGTGTGTAGCTTTGTGATGAGAACATCCTTCAAGGAATCAATATGAAGATTTGAACCACTTTCTTCTTTGGCTGAGGTATCACAAAAATGTGGACAGCATACTGGTGCAACCTGTTATTTTACATACGGGTTACTGTTGCATCTTAAATTCCTCAAAAAAATAATAATGCTGTAACATGGTGCTTTACTGCATTATCTGAATGCACATATAATCTCCAAAAGGCAAACAGAAAGCATTGGATTTCAGACATTTTTATGATAGGAATATTGCACATTACCAAAATCTGTGTATCTCTCTTTACTAAGTAGTAACATACACTACCTACTTCAAATACAAATAGCAAGAATATAAAAAGATGATGCTCTGCGGTGTGATAGCAGATAAAATTTCAGTTGCATCTGATGCTGGTGTTTTCAAAACTATTTCAGAATAACTTAGAGAAGAGGCAGATTTTATCATCACGAATTACCTTCAAGTTCTCTCACTCATGCTTGAAAGACAAGAAATTCTATGTATGTGGTGGTTTTGACTACGAAGTTTAGATCAACTTATGTTCTTCAGAAGCCAAGAAGCACTTCCTAACTCCTTTCAACATACTGTTGTTTCTGAGAAGCTGAGGGGAATTGTATGTATTCTAAAGATGTTTAATAGCTCCAGTTCAAGTTACCTGGCAAGAGCTACAAGGAAAAGGTCTCAAAAGAAAAATGTGGTAGTTTAGGAAGGATTGTAGCTTCTGGATAAAGGCATTGAAAAATTGATTGGGAAGTTAGACATACAGCTCCGTCTTTAACTGCCAAATTTTGTTGATCATAAATAGCTTTTTGTGGAGATAGGCATTTAAGAAGATACAGATCCTTCTTGTAGAGGAAAACCATGAAAACCACCAAATTTATCCCAGTAACTACCCAAATTTCCATATTTTGTGGATGAACATGTATTTAGGCAGTATAAAGATTAGCTGAAAGTTGGTAATAGGGAATTTTTTCTTGAGAGAAAAAAATTGCAAATGTTTGGTATCAATATGGATGTGAGAATTTTGGTATATGGTTTGCATATTTAACAATCCATTCACTGCTATTACTTGGTCTGCTGCATGTAACTGAGCCCAGGTATCTGTGATGAGAAAGTGTTTGGAATATATTTGATTTCTTATTTCTCTTATTTAATATTACTAGTTAATAACCTATCATAATGTATATTTACAAACATTCTCATGCACAGGCCTTTCCTCCTTCCTTTCAAGAGACCACATGAAAGGGTAGCAGACAAAGATCTTACGAACTCCTTTGAGGATGCTTCAGGGGTAGTTTGCGTTGCATTTAGTGCAGTATTCTGTCAAGGTGATTTCTATGGTAACCTCTATTTGCATTCTTTCAAATGATGGCAAATTCTGACACATTCCATTAAATATTGATAGCAGTGTTTCATCTGCTGGAAACCCACATGGGAATATTTAATTTTATCTACTGTCTGAGACTATTCTCTTGTGGTATCAAAGCAGCAAGCTTTTTACAGTTAAAATGTTAATTAGATTTTTATAACCGTTTTTATCGTTCTGCTCTTCATCTAGATTGCTCCAAACATGTTTATTTACAATTCCAAAATGCTGCCATTAATATTCCACATCTTCTTACTCAGAGAGTAGCTTAATAGCAAACCTGAAAAATGTACTTAAAGGCTTGTGAAACACCTACAGAATCATAATGTTGCAAAATTTTTGACTAATGGCCAAGTGATTTGTAAGATCAGCTTTTAAGGAAAAAAGACAAGCCTGAAAGAACAAATGTCATAATTAGTTTCAAAATTGCATTGTTTTCTGAAACATAAAGCAGTACTGAAACTGGTTATGTAAAGGATTTTTTAATTGGTGAGGTGGGATGGGGTAAAGAAAGCTAGGAAAAATGGGGTGTAAGTAACACAGTTTCATCTTCATGAGTGGCACATGAAATATCTCCAAAGAATTAAAAAAAACCAACAACCTTCTATCACAGTAAAGATTATGTGTTCATTTTGTATGAAACACTGGTTGGGGGATCTGGCTGGTGACTGTTATTTTTATGAAGAAATTAGCAAACATGAATTTGTGGCAGAGGCTAGGGCTCTGAACCACTGCTGTTTTATGTTTTGCATCGTTGCTTACACATTTGAATAGTAAATACACACAGGATTTAAAGCACCACTAAGTAAAGAGGACACCACTGATGCTCACTAGCATGTAGCTGAACAAAGTGCCAGCATCTGAACAGGCCATAACAACACAAGTTTAAATTGCTATGACCTTTCCTTATTTGATCTGCTGGCCTACAGGTGGAAAACGCTGCACGTTAATGTGGAACTTCTGACCTATTTTGCACTTCTGGATAGATTCTGTGCAGCGATGTAATTGCAAGAGATACTTTTGGAAAATTGGTGCTAATATTGAGGTGTTCTGGGTTCTGTTAAGGCTTGGAAGTTAGAAATCCTCATGCTGAGACAGAAAATTGAAAATGTTTCATACTAAGATCAGCTTAGTGGAGAGAAGCAACACTATACATGATTCTAGGCTGTGAAACTGCAATTCTTTTAAAGTTTATTTCTTGTATACCTGATCCCCAGACCATTTCAACTACAAATTCACATCTAGTGGGAATTAGTCTGTTTGTAGATCTCATACAACATAATGTAATGCAGAGATCATATAATGTTATCTTTAAGATCTACTGCATTTTTACCAAGACTTCTGAAGCTCAAACTAACCAGTTCAAGCTGTTACATCCTTTTTTTTTTTTTTTTTTTTTTTTTTTTTACCACAAACACCAAAAAAAAAAAAAAAAAAAAAAAAAAAAAAAAAAAAAGTTCTAGGAAAAATATTAAACCCTGGGAAGCAAGATTTGTAGGGGGACCAGCCTGGCCTTTTGAATTCAGCTACAGAGTTAGTTAACAAAGTTGCAGGTTCTCAGTCTCTTTTTCTCTTTCTTTGCCAACTCTTTTTTTTTTCTTTCTTTCTTTCTTTTTTTTTTTCCTTTTTTTTTTTTTTTTTTTTTTTTTTTCTTCCCAAGAACACCTCCCTAGAGAGATCAATTTGGAATCTGATGAAAATGCAATGGTGTGATATTACAACCTTATACTATGCATTTAGAAAAATCCTTGGAAGCTGCTAAATGTTCTAACCTGTTCTCTCTGGAGTATTGAGGCTACTTTCAGCACTCTTTTAATTAAAAGAATCCGACTGTAGTGGTTGGATTTATGATAGTGCATAACTACTAAGAGCAAGGATAGAATTAGACTTGCTGAATTACAGGGCCATGCAAATTGAAATATTGGGAACAATATGAGGATATTAGAAAGGACAGAAGAAATGTCTAGCAAGAAGAGGATCAACCAGCCAGTCAACTGCTCTGTAACAGAGCTGACACCTGCACAATCCCAAACACCATCTTAATTGCTCTTACAGGACTATGGTTTTCACCAGTCACTTGTTCAGGGGCCAGACCAGTACCATGGGGTGGCTATATAGTCTTCTTTCTTGCAGGATTAAAGGTGGAGTGAGGAAAAGGAAGGAGAGGGGAAAGAAACTGATACCACTGCAAATAACGCAAATGGCCCTCCCACTCTTCTCTTTCCTGGGAAGAACAGAGCCATATCCCTGACCTGATGTCTTATTAGTGACAGCTACTCAGGTGTCTACAACACAGACAGAGCAGGAGTGCCTGGCTGTTCCTGCTTCCAAGACAGATTAGGGATGATATAAAGGAAAAGTGGGGAGTTCAAGACGGTGGCATGGGGGTCAGGGAAGTGAGGTAGAGAAAGGAAAGGTGGGAAACCTAGAGGTGGAGGGACACAATAGGAAAAGAAAGAAGATGCAAAATGTTGATACAGGTCTGGGTTGACAAAATTGGCTAATGCAAATGAAGTGGCATGTTTCCAGAGTGAATTCAGGTTAAGTACTGTTAAGCATTACAGCAAGGCACGGAATCAGATCTCATAAGCCCTGTGGACTGGAGCCAGTGAAATGCTGTGGCCACATGTTCCTGTAATCATGGCAAAGGTAACACAGAAAATTCTTTTGAATTATGTTCTGTATTTTGTGAAGGTTATTGCTTTAGGAAGAACACCAAACTCAAGATAATTTATTCTATACAGAGTTCAAGCAAATAACCTGTGCACTGTAGAGCATAACAGAGAGTGCCCAAGCTCTGAGCAGGAGCAGGCATGGTCCAGCGGAACCAGGGCTGTGCTGAATGATATAGCCTGAGGGATCTATTTGAGTCCACCTGGCACTGATGTGCTGCACTGACCCAGAGTAATACTACCTTCCTCAGTAGTTATGAGCTCATGCTTTGTTGCAGAGTTGGCTTAGGGCTTGTAACCTTAGGCCTAACACTAAAGACTATAAATATAACTCTGAACACAAATCATATTTGGACAGTGCTGCTCTTGCATTGGTAAAATTCGGTGGAACCTAGCTGGACCTGTATCCCTAGCCTCTGTGGTTATATTTTTTGCTTATTGTTTACCAAATGGCACCAGCACTCTGAGAGGTGGTCACCTAGCCAGAGAAGATGTACTGTTTGGCAAACCAGCCAAAATGATAGATACCTTGCAGATTACATCCAGTTTTCAGGTCTTTAGTTAGTCATTCCTCATGTAACTTATTGATAACTGATATACACTGAACAACCATTTTGGTCATGGATAAATTATACTGTCCTAGAACCAGCCCAAACCTTTTGAAGCCATTAACAAATATACTAGTAGCTTCAACTGAGACAGGATTTACATACTGTCTTTTCAAAACAAGAGGAAACTTGTTCAAATGCTATACTCCTGCAGGTCCAAAGTGTTTTGGCACGTTATGGTTCAGAAATAGAATGAATGTAAATAAATTGTTATTTTATATGTCTCATTTTATAATTGAGGCATGAAATGTGCTGGCTCTGTAAATTCATGTCCTATTGGCAGTCTTAAACAATGTTTGTGTGATGGGATGTTGAAAGAAATTGAAATGAAATCAGAGTAAAAGACTACACATATTTAATCTGAAAAATATAGAAGCAATATTTTTCTAGCATATAATTCTAGAGTTCCCAAACTGTCAGTACTTCACTTACTTCCATCATGAGTGCCCTTTTAATTTACAGAGTATGTCTCTACAGGTGGGGCCCACTTTTTTTCATTATGAACTGAGAAAGATAATGATAACTGTGTCTCAGGCAGCTGCAAAACAATGGAGCATTTTTTGGGTTGAATCTTTGCAAAGGATAATTCTCTGGTTTTACTTCCCAAAACCATACAAGGGCAAAACACATGACACATATTAGCTCATTGTCACAGATGCAAAACCTGAATATGTGAGCCAGAGGAAAGATACAGAAAATTCATCCACATTTCTACAAGATTTCTCTCTTTAGACGTAGCTCAAGATGACTCAAGATTTGGCATTGATATCAAGCATATTTATGCATGCATGCAACTGTATGCATATAATGAGTAGGTTACTTCAACATACATATACCAGCATACAAATTACTGTGTTCTTGCCAGCCTGATCATGACACCTATCCCTCTGTTTGATTCTCTTTCTGTGAAACACTGCAGTGATTTCAGCACCTGACCTAACACCATCTACCTCACCGCTTCCTATTCTTCTCCAGGGCCAGTCTGCTGCATTCATTTTCCAGACCCAGAATAAGTTATGTTCATATCATAGCAAAAGCCCCACTTAATTCAATTCTATAGATGATAGTGCTGAGTGAACTTCAGACACTACAGGGTCTCTGAGGCATCCCCATGAGACTGCAATCTACAGCACACAATTAAGGAAGACCCACATTACCCTTGCTAAAGGCTAGGCAGGATCCCCTATAATGCCTAAAATTATTCTTGGCAACTATGTTTATGCAACTGAACCCTGCTCAAAAAGTCTAGCTTGGAGAAGTCCTTTCTAAAGTGCTTTATAATACCAGCCAAGAAGCAGGCTTCTCCTTGAGAAAATCAGTTAAAAAAAAAAAAAAAAAAGAAAAGTGGGCCTTTTAACCCTTTTTTGGAGGATTTGCCAGTATAATAAGATTCTAAGGAGAGCTAATTAGACACTTTGTCAGTTAAAAAAAAAAAAAAAAAGAATAGTGGGCCTTTTAACCCTTTTTTGGAGGATTTGCCAGTATAATAAGATTCTAAGGAGAGCTAATTAGACACTTTGTTCACCCGAACAAAATCCTTTGCAGTGTGAGGGGAATAAGGGGAGTTTACAAGGCGACAGGAGAAAGGACATTAAGGATTGGTTTCTATGCTAAACACCAATGTGTGTTCCTAGTGGGACTGGTAAAAGTTGACCAGTTTCCCTATCCCTTTCATGAGTGATAATTGATTCATTTCTTTAGCATCAACAGAGTGCAGTCAAAGGAAGAACTGATTCAGGCTTCCAAACGCTTTGAAGGGCCAGACCCTCTGTTGGAATGAAGAAGAGAGAGAAAAAGTGAAAAAATGGAGAGGAAGAACAGCAGGAGGTGGGGAAGGATCTTCCTAAAGCAGAACTGGCACCAACATAATAGACATTTTCTCCTTTAGCAGGAGTTCTGTGCTGGATACAGCCATTTGTTCACGCCCCTCTGTTGTCCCAAAAATAAAATCAAATGTTTGTACAGTGCTGCTCCAGCTGAGGGGCTGAAAGCCTCATGTAGGGAAGATAATGAATTTCTTTGCTTTGCTTTTTCTCTCCCTCAACTCCCAATTGATTATAGCTTGTACTTAGAAGGCAAAATTAACAACTCTGATCCCCAGCAGCAGCTCCTGTAACTAATGAGGAGGGGCAAGAGCTATGTAACACCAATTTACTGCTTCTCTGTACAGATCTCACCGACAAGGGGGATGTTAGCTCCTAAGAGGATGGACACCCTGAGCTACAAAAGGAAATTTCATACATGCCTCTGAAATATTGTCAGACTGAATTATGGTCAGTAACCCCTCCAATATCACTGAGTGTCCAGATATAAACTCTGGTATTTTATTGGCCCTTTAAGCCATCCATTCCCTACAAGTACCTTTCATTACCACTGAAATATTGTAATGTTTCCAGGCTGCCTTTCTACTGTCTTCCTGAAACTGCAATGTCTTCTGTCTTTATTTTCCTCTTCCTTCCTTCCTTCCTTCCTTCCTTCCTTCCTTCCTTCCTTCCGTCCTTCCGTCCTTCCTTCCGTCCTTCCTTCCGTCCTTCTGTCCTTCCGTCCATCCTTCCTTCATTCCTTCCTCTCTTTTTTTCCTTCTTTCCTTATTTTCTTCTTTCCTTCTTTTCTTCTTTCCTTCTTTTCTTCTTTCCTTCTTTCTTTCCTTCTTTCTTCAATGCACAGGGTCATGTGTTAATTCTATACAGTTAGTTAAATTCTGGGAAGTAAATAAAATTCTGCAAATATTGTGGGGGATTTTCTCACATGAACTCCAAAAATCAGTGCTCCATCCACAATACATACTTCGTGTCATTTAAGGATACTATCATCTTTCTGTCAAATGCCCTGCCTAGACCGTCTTTTCTTTTTACTAACCTCAGAGATGACCCATTATGTTTCCTACTCTATGACACTTATAGAACCTGAATAGAAAATCAAAAGCAAGAAAGGTGTTATTGTGAAGGCACTGTTGGTTTTCAGCTTTTCTCTTGTTTTTCTTTTGCAAACAACAAGGTGCTGAAAGGCATCATTTGCTAGACACTAAAACATAAAGAACAGACATCTCATCTACATTTTTACGAAGAGTAAACAAGAGGGACATTGATGTAAAAAGGGTATTAAACTTCCCACTCCTTTCCCTCCCTCCATGAACATTCTTTACTATTGTAGTTTTGTAAGGGAGGAATTTTTAAATTTTTTTCCCTTGTATGCCTGATATTTCTTTTATAAATAGTTAACTCCTTGGAAACCTGAGTTTCTGTAATTTCCTTCTACCTTGGTGGAAATTTTTCTGAGCAGTCTTTATTGAGAAAGTGTACTGCATGTGAGAGTGAAGAAGAGATGTGGCTGCTCCTGTCTTAGTGCTGGCTGGAAGGTCCCTGTGGCTGGGCTCAAGTAGGCCACAAATGCAAACTCTGTTTTACCTGGTGCCAGACGCTTTACATGAGAAGTATGAGTGCCCCAAGCTACCATCCACCCCTTCTGCTCTTTAGCTTTGCGCTTAGAGTATTAATTTACACAGAGTTTCTACTACTGTTGGATCCTTATTAGCGGCCCTTCTCTGCCACACTTGTGTAAGAAGTGTCTCCCTATTCCTAGTAGCATATTCATGAATATCCAGAGGAGAGAGCAGAGGCTAAAATTGGTTCAGCAGTGCATAAAAATGAAAAAAAAAAAAAAAAAAAAAAAAAAAAAAAAAAAAAAAAAAAAAGTCTTTCTGCAGAATATTATATAAATTAAACTTTTTTTTTTTTTTTGGCAACCATTCTATTTGGTGCATGCTTGAGAGGGTCTGAGCCAGGAAATGGAATGAGTCGCTGCAGCCATGGCAGGTATATTTGGTGCAATAGAGGTAGCATGACAGGGCTCTATTACAGTAAGTAATACAATTCCAGAAATAACTTATGCGGAACATATTGCTTCTGCTGCACATGTCAGGAAATGGACTTTGATCGATGTTGTTGCAACACAAAACCACATACTAAAACTTTTTAATTATGATGACAACGTAAAAGTGTAGAAGGTGCTCACTGGCAGTGTTCATTGCCTTTATAATTAACAAATGGACAGTGCAGATTAATTCTGCATGTTCTTCATGTTTAACAATTCTTTCTAGTTGCTGCCATCAGCATATGTATAAGCAGTAAGGTATGAGAGGGGGCCCAGTTATCATCACCTCTGGGATGTTAAGAGGTATCCTCTAGGGGAGTGATTATCTCATGATAACCACACCACCTGGAGTTACCATATTGTTGCTACAAAAATTCATTAATGTAAGAGAAAAATGTGTACATTTGTGCTAGAGGATGAAGTTAGGAGTTCAGAATACTAAGCATTATCAGGAACGCTGGTTTGCCTCTCTTCAACTCCATATGAGAATATTCACTAGGCTATTGTAATGCTTTCTCAATTTTGTAAACTGCCACTTTAGCAATATTTTTGCAGCAGCCAAGTATGATAGCCCAAAATGAATAAGAGGTGGCACACCCATCAGAGGACAGAAAGTGAGTTAATCACATACCTCAAATTGGCTTCTCAAAGGAGTATCTCAGTTGGCAGAAGAAATCCTAACACATAGTTCTTCAGAGTAAAACGTACAAGGAAATCACAAATCGAATTAGATAGGACTGTCTGTAATTTTAAATTTTAAATAGACTAATTTCTACTCAGCAATGCATTTAGAGTATATTTAATTTGAATTTATCAGAAAAGCATGGAATTAAATACATGGGAATACAATAACTCATTGTCTGCTGTTCTCTATGATAATGTAACAAACTGTTATCTCATACTTTAATGACTTTGATGTTAATGGAGTTGTATGCTCTTCCTGACCTCTTCAGCACTGGATGGATATATATGTGCTTTCACTGTCCTTCAGGTTTTCTGCTTCACTCTCAGCTTTCCTACTAACCTTATTATCTTTGCTTCTGTTTCATTTCCTCTGTAGTGGGAGGGGAGATTTTATTTAAATTAAGAGTTTTAGTTTTACACTTGTAAAGATAATTTCTTGGGCTTTTACATCAGTAAATTTTGAAGTAACTGCTCAGTTACTGATGTTGTGGCTATCCACCCCCAAGAGTCTTTCTTGCTCTTTCATAGGGGTTCATCCATTTAATAAAATTTGGCTACCTGTCACCCAGAGACAATAGGAGGCATTCAAAAAGCTTCTTTACTACTCTCCTTTTGTTTATTATTCTTATAAATTCTGGAAGTTAATACGCAGGAGACTTGGCTTTTCTACTCTTTTTGTGGATACTTATAGACGAGCTCTTTTATACTGCCATGGAGTCATTCAGTGTTAGTCCTTGTTTTCTACTGCACAAGGAACTCTGTAGTTTGGAAATGGTAATACTGCAATGGTAATATCCAGTAACTAAATGTGATAATTTACTAATGCCAACCAATCATCATGGGTTTGTTGTTTCACTATGTTGCTATTTCACTGTGGTTTTTTGTGTCTAAGACAGTCTAGACCTGCAGACCATATTGCCTTTAAATGCCATTGCATAGAAAAAAAGAAGTCAGATAATTTACTGCATGACATGTTTGCCCTTCCCAGATTGTTTAGCCTGACTGATGCTAGTATTTTCTGTGACTTTTTTTTTTTTTCCTTTTAAAGTGGTCTTCAAACTCAGACTTGCCTCGTGAAATGCCATTTTGTTCAAAATCTGGAACTTGCAGCTTTCACATGCTAGATTATATGGTTCATGAGTTCTGCTGGGTGAGCTTTTCTTCATTCTGTACTGCAGCTCATGGTGAGCTTCACAGATCTTGAACAGCTCTGTCTTTGATGGATGTTAGTACATTTTCTCAGTGGCTGACTTTTATTAGTTTCAAAAGATAACAGTCTATGCAGCCATATACTCAGGTGTTTATGTGTATGAAGGGCTTCATGAAGAAAAATTGGAAATCTCCTGCTCTTTGCCAGATTATGCCCTTCAGAATATTTACATCTGCTTGGTATGATTTTTAATGCAATAGCGGAACTATAGGAAGGCAGAAGTGCCTCCTTGACATAGAGATAGGAACTGCTGATGTTGAGTTCATTCAAACTCTGTGAACCTCAGTGTCCCTCTCTGCAGAAAGAGGATAACAGTATCAACCCCAAAGAGCTTTCAGATTAATAATTTTTAAGAAAATTACCAGTAAATTTACTCCAATGGAAAATCTGAATTCCTTTGTTATACCTAAACATGGGCTATTTGGAGACTGGAGGAGCCCTTTCAGACGTCACATACTAAATTTGTTTCTAGATCAGCCTGAAGTCAAACTAGCATTAGAGTGTGGTTCTTGAGACTGAGGCTGTGCATAAAACGACAGGATAGAAGCCATTTAGTGTGTGCAAGAGCATTGCTACATATTCTTGAGCACCATCTGCTGGCATTTTCTCATTTAACCAGTATTTACATAATTGGAGGCATCTCTATTTATAGAATGTTCCTGAATTAAGCAGGAGTTGAAGTCTTCAAGTAAATAAAGTCTGTGCATGTTTCTTAGGCATGCTTGGAAAGTGGTCATGTAGAAAAGGTCTGGAAAGGACTTTGGAAGAACCTACCAAGTTCGTGCATGATTTAGTTAAAGCACTACACACAGCATAGAGATTTGTACTGAGATGGGCAATGCCTGGAGTAAGGATTTTGACATTGCCAAGTGACAGAGCTTTTTGTTCCGCAGCAGGTGAGATATCAGCCAGCGTCTCTAGCCAAAATGGTCTCGGGCCAAGGAAAGGGATGAAAAGGTATTTTGCTATAAGTAACTCAGCAGGAGAGTTGCCAGATTTGTTTAAAACCCTTCTGAGAAAACTTTTAGAAAAACTTGTGAGGAGGAGGGCAGGAAAGAATAAGATTTTAATACTGATCTATCTTGGCTCTTTAACGTACAGTTACTCAATATCCATGTGTGTTCTCTTTCAAGGCCTAGGAATTCAACATAGTCTCCAAAACGCGTCTGAAGATATTATCTATTCTATAGCCAATAATAAAACATGTAAATCCACCCAAAACAGCTTTAAAATAGCTAGTCTGTGTGCAGATACCTGTGTAGAGCTGTGAAGGCTTCAAATCCCTTCTAATAATTTCACTGTTTGGCCTTACCAGATTTCAGTGCTACTAGTTCCTACGTGGCCTAGCAATGACTGTGGTGTAGTCTCAGCTCCCAAATGTGGTAGGCTTACATCCAACACCTTCCTACACACCAGCTCATCAGGAGGTTATCTCACAACACCATCTCACAATAGCAGCTGTTTTCCATGCTTTGCATAATGGGGTGCGGGGGTGGGAAGGATTTTATTCTTACTGTGGTGGGGATTCATATGTGCTCTGATCCTCCAAAAATTGGTTTGGATTTATTTGTTTGCTTGGCTGAAAATCTAAGCTGCCAATGGATAGGCAGGAAAGCCCAGACAAGGGTTATCTCTACACTTCAGAAAACTAAGCAGCTGATATATATTTGTGTATGTTTTTATTATTTTAGCAGGTTTAATATCTCCAAATGTTATGGATGTTATTCTGAGCCCTGTGGTGGGGTAAGGACTCCTAAGTGACACCTGCTGTATTCTGTACTTAGGATTTATAGAAATGAGAGGAAAACAAAGAAGGAAACACAACACAGCGAATGTTGTGTCCCACAGAAGCCATTATTTTTACTGAGGTTCCCTAGAGATCAGTGAAGTGGCAGACATTGCTTTGCCCTGCTCTACCCCTTGGTAGTTTTTTACACAGATACAAAATGAAAATGTTACAATTTTTAAAGGTACCAAAGACTACAGGATATGAAACAATCATAGGTCAAAAATATTTTTTCAGATGTCTCCAAAGAAGTTAATTTCTGGTAGAATACGTGTACACAAGGAAAAATATTACATTTTGCATTACAATGCAAAATACCAAATCACTAACAATGATTTTAGGCCCATAATTTGTTTTGATGCAGATCCTTATTTCAGCTTCTAGGGGTGGCTACCTCTTCTCAGGAGTTCAGTGCTTTTCCTGAAAACTGGCATATTCAAATGGTAATGTAAGTCTATTCAACTTCATTTAAAAATAATATTTATTGAACTAAAAGACTAGCCAGATCTATGTACCATATTCTGATTTATCCAGCTGTGGCATATGCAAGTTTAGATGCTTCTTACAAGATGTGTGCTCTTTTATCAACCTGATGCAGCTAGACCTAGCAATACATTTTCCATTCACAGGGAGAACAGAATAACACATTAAAGCTAAGCTTTTTATCTTCCTTTAACTTCAGCTTAAACTGCTTTTAAAAACATTAATAAGTACATTCAGAATAGTGTATTGTCTATCAGAAACAAAATTATAACTGGAACTTAGCTTAATTTCCACCCCCAAATTCTCCATGTTTTTTGTATCAGTCAGTCGTTTTACTTTCCAGAGTAACACATCACTGTGAAGAACTGTGGCAGTCCAACTGGTGATTAAGTTTAAGCTAAATCTATAATTTGAATTCAAATCCTTCACACTGCTCTTGGTTTTTGTACCTTTTTCAGTGAGTAATCTTTTCCTCAATTCTGAGAGGAGAGAAAAGTACTTATACATTACTGTTTCTGTGTATATGGAAAAGTGTGGAAGGGTACAGGCAGCATCAGTATTGTTTATAATCCTTATCACTGGTAAGTAAGGAATATTAAACTCCGATGTCTTTAGCCTTGAGATAAAACTGCCTTCAAAAAAACAATTTATAATATCTTGTCCTGAGAGATTTATGTAGAGATGTTAATGTAATAAAATAAAAAAGGAGAGTAGATTAATGGTCCTGTTACTGCTGAACTTCTAAGTTGTACTATGCACTCACTGTCGTCTTTACTCATTTTTGCCTAACCAGTGTAGAACTGCAGAGAGTGCTGTGTGTTGGTACCAATTCTCTTACTGCTGAAGGAGCACCAATGGATTGTTACAAATGCGGGTTTTCTGTGAGGAAAAGGAAGACTTTGCTGAATGATATTGATGGATGATAACTGTTTAAGTGGATATCATTAACCACTTGGTGTGCAATACAAAGTTTGCACTCAAGACTTAAGAAATTGCAGTAAATTAATGAGCTTGAAACCAAACCAAACCAACAAAAAACAGAGGTAAGAGAGCAATCAGATTTCCATTAAAAGGTTCAAGTTAGTGAGGTTGTGAGACAAAACTAATATAAGCCAATCTAGAATTGTGGTTTTCCGCAAATCAAAAACCACTTGCAGAAAGTGGTTTTCCTCAAAATGAGCACTGTGTGCCATGCTAGTTCCTCTTAACCAGGTAAAATAGAGGTTAAGCTGGACTTCGGTGGACCAGGCTCTGGCCTGACCCAAGGCCAATGGCATTTAGGTGCCCCATAAGACTGCTCACACTGACAATTTTACACAGGTGAACCAATGGGTCCAGAATCTGCTTTTCTTCTTATCTGAAGAGTATGGCTTATAACCTTATGTCAACTTCAAAGACATTTTGCCTGCGTAGGACAGCTTCTCTGCTGCCACTTAAGGTAAGGCAGTAAAAGGTTTTCCTGACTTGACAATCCTCAGGCTTACCAATCTTCCAGTTTCCACTCATTTGAGAGAAGTTCTAGAAAAGTTGAACATTTCCTGACCAGCTTAAAAGCTCTCTCCCTTATTGCAAAAAATAAACAGTTAAAGAAAAGTAAGCAACCTAATGCTAGACAAAAAAAATTAAAAAAAGAGCAAGACCTAGGAAATTGTGGCAACTAATACAGCTGAGTAGTGCCAGCACTATAAAACAAGTCTTAAAGCAGTTAAAAGTTACATTACATAACTCAAGGCTACTGTGGCCTGATTGAAAATAATTGGAATTAATGAGAAGCCTCCCATTGCCTGCGCTATGAGAGGCAAAGACCAGATTGAAGTTCAGGCTTAAACCATTTAAACTTCTCACAGCCCTTTCTGCTCACACAGCTGACAGTTTCTCACAGCATCAGTGACCAAAACTACGTCTGTACTGCCAAAATAAGACAGTCTTTAAGCTAGGTGCTATAGTTGTGTCCACCCTACCCACTAGTGAGTCATGGGTCTCCCCTTGTTGTATGTGGTACCCTGTATGGTCCCAAAGCATAATTTTTAATTGTGTGTGTACTTGAGGGTTTTTTTTGTTGATTATTTTTCAGGTTAAAGTGTGCCAAATACACGAGGGCAACTGTGCCTTCAGCCTACAGAAGTGAGTGTGCAAGGAGGATGGCTGCTGTGGGGTTCAAGATGAACCCTGGTTCTTGGAGAAGGGACTGGAGATCCCAGACCCATAGCTGATGGGGTTCCCAAGAGACTTGTAAGCTGGGAAAGATCATCCCAGAGCCCGAAGTAAGCCTGGCTAGTGAGACACAAGGCTAGAAATGGGGAAGAGAAAGATGTCTGCCCATATCCATGATACACAAAACCTGTTGTCTCTCAGGGTCCTTCTTGGCCCTTTCTGCTCCCCATTCCCTAGTCCTAGGGCTGTTGCTCAACCACCTCTCCACCTGTATTCTCCTCTACAGTCCTGCCTCCATCTCCATTGCAAAACCAAGTTTTGCTGTCCTCCTCCCTCCATACACTGTGACAAGAACAAATTACTTCCCTTGTCCCTAGTCTTGGAGTAAAATTCAGCTACACTTACTCTGCTGAAGAGCATTGAGCTGGCTCTGGAAAAAATTTCCTGGTGGCCTTATAGCTAAGGACAAATGCATAGTACAGCTTGGGCAGAGGGAGGTTTGGGCTGGCAATGAGCTTTACTGCTTTTTAAAATAAGAAAGTTCTTGTCATGAAAACAGCCTGTCTGTGTCCTCACCTGTCAGACAAAGGTTTTTTAACTGAACCTCAACTTGACAGTGTATGGCAAATTCTCATCCCAAACAAGCACTGCTGAGAACAGAATGGTGTTTATGGTCTCTGTCCCTTTCCCCAGATATTATGTTCTGAATTCTAGTTAAAGCAAGTTGCCAGTGTCCGTGATCTGCTCCTGGAAATCAAAGGTTTGTTGGGGAGGAAAGCTAACTTTTCTAGCTCCCCTGCCCTGGTCTGGCACATGTGATCACACTCATCTCCTCTCCTACAGCACTGCTAGTTACTGGGTACTGGCATATTTTGTGGAGTCCCTCCTTTTGAGGGAGACAACGAAGAGCCACAGATCTTCCCAGTCCCTCTTGGGTGCAGGGAGGCATTTTTCCCTTCATACTGTCTTGGCTCAATGCTTTATTTTAAAATTCTTTGTGGATTGATCAGAGACCACACTTTCATAATGTAATTGGTGGCATTATTTGTCTCTGCATTTAACAGGCCACCACTGCTCTTTAGGCTACAAATGGGATGTTACTGGTAGCTTAGTTTCCTTGGATTCCTTCAGCAGAAATCCTCCCTCCACCTTCAACAGTAACTTATGCGGTGAGAGGGAAGGGAACTGGGTTCATGCTGCTGCAGGTTTAATGTTAGTACAAAGCCTTCCTAGCAAAGATGCATTACTGTAGAAATCTGGGATTTAGTGGGCCATTGGAAGGCAAGGTAACCATCAGAAAATGCTACAGTTTGGCATCACAAAACTAGCCTCAATCTATGAGGCCTAATCTTGCGTGCAGTGATTCATGGGTAGTCCATAAATGAAAAGCGACTCTGCCACGGTGAAGTAAGTTCAAGGCTGCTGTGAAGAGGGGAAGAATCATCTTGCTGGATGAGAGAAGAGCAATGAGCTTGCATCAAGGAAAATTCAGGCTGGATTTTAGAAAAACCTTTATAATGGTAGAAATGTTGAAGCATTGCAATAGATTTTCTGGGGAGGATATGGATCTGCAGAGCTGGAAATCTTTAAGAACTGATGAGTCAAAAATCTATGAGACAGGACATAACTGAAACCAATCCTGCCATAGCATTGGGTAAGCTAGATGACCCACTGAATTTCCTCTAGACTATTTTTATCTGAAACTGTAGATTTTATTGCATGGCTCTTGACATTTTACACTTCCATGTTCTGGAAACAAGGACTGTAGCTGTCACTACTGTGATTGTGAAGATGAATGCCAAATTGTGGCCAATCAAAAAGAAATTAAAGTTAGTCCAAACTGAGAGAGAGATTTTAAGCCAGGCCTGTGGTTTGTGAATACTTTGTATTGACAAAACTAGAGAAGTCCGAAACATCGAGTACAGAAACCACTCACTGGTGAGCGTTGCATACTGGCATGAAACTTGCATTCCAGTATTAAATTTTGCTAGAGGCTGAGATTTTTAAGGCTTCCCACTGCCTGATAAACATGGAGGTTGTTTTCTATGCATGTTTATTTATCCCTTTTCACCAGGAAAATACTTTTACAGCCATTACGGCAGTGCTTTAGAGAGTTTAATATAATTGAAATGCTGTAGGCAGGGGGAAAAAAATCATGTTTTGGAGGTGGAGTTCCCAAAGGAAACTGAGCTCTGGCTCTGGCTACATTTTCTTGCTAGAATCCTACTTTTTAGATAAATGTCAGACAGGAGTTCTGAAGCTGAAAATAGAAGCAGATGATGAAAATAATTCTAATCACTAAAGCAAGATACAGAAAGAGCAGAATAGGAAAGCGGTCCTAGGTGAAGCTAATAAATCCATGTCTGACAGCTAGATACATTGGAGTGTACAAATTATATGCTTTTATCCAGGGAGAATTTTTGAGCAAGATTAAGGTTTTAATGTGATTGCCTTCTTGTGACAATTGGAAGGAACTGCATTATTCGTTGCAGTGAGAGGGCACTGAGCTAAGGTCGCTGAGTGTTCAGTCTTTCACACTGCACTTGAATCACCTTAGGTAGCAAATTGCATGCTCTACTTTAAACAAGAAAATAGAACCAAATCACAATAGCCCAGGAAGAATGGAGGCGTGCACAGGCTCTTCCGACTTTAGATGAGGACTGAATGTCATGCTAAAGGAAAGAATGGCTAAAAGACAGAAAGAAATAAAAATGACATGTCCTATTTACATTTGTTTGTGTATTTTAAAATACAGTTGCTTTAATCTTAGGTTATTGCTGAAGTACACGGATCTTTAAGTCGCAAAAATATAACAACGTAGGAAATGCAGGCCCTCCCTCCTTCCCCCATACATTCCATTTCAGCGATTAAAGTACTCTGGATACTTTGATGTTTTAAATTCTAATTCCTTTGTTGTGATTTTTATGGTGGCTTTGAAGGTTACTTTGCAGCTTTTTTGTATTTTCTTTCCTAATAGTTTTATCAAGACATGCTTCTATTACAGCTAAGGCACTTAAAGGAAATATATTATTTAAATGTGAAATGGAAAGAGAGAAAATGTAAGACTACGGTGCATTTTTCTTTGTCATTCAGAGACATAATAGAACAACTCAGACGACATAAAGATAAAATTAATATGGGAAACTGTGTACTCTGCTGGCTTATCTGCTAGCCACATCCAGATGTGGTCCTACCACCTTTAACTAGCACCAGCTTTGTTTTCAGAATACAAACAAGTAGCTTATACCTATGTTTTCTGAAGGGGAAAAAAACGAGGCACCGATTTTGAAAAAATGGCTGAACAAACCTCTTGTTTCTGACAGTGGAAAAGGGTCTTTGTTACTGCCTCCATGCATTTATACTATGCCAACCATTCTCAACCCTATTCATTTTATTACAATAATAATTGTTCTTTATTGCAGTAACATCTAAGGATCCCAAATAGGGTTCAAGACCCTATTATTCTAGGCACCATCCATGTGCATAATAAAACCATCTCTGCTGTAAAGAGCTTACGGTCTTGACATATGACAAGGCACAACAGTAAAAGAGAACAAACAATTGCAGGGGAGGGGTGGAGGGGAAGCTACCAAGCAAGCCAATACACTGGGTGTGCTAAGTAGCAGTGTCTGAACACTAACTGATTAGCTATTGTCAAGGGCTTTGTATAATCTGTAGAAATATTTTTTAACTGTGACTTCTATATCACTTATTTTTCAGTTTTTAAAATGCAAACCTGCTTGTTAACTCCTCTTGAATAAACTCCCTGGGTGGGGGCAAGGAGGGCGGGCAGGGGAAGGAAAGCTGGAAGATGGAAATGGTGATGTCTAGAGATAAGACATAAGGATAGGTGAGTTTGGCTCCAACTATACCTGATACCTGTACACAAGTGCATTAAGGAAAATTCCACTACTTTAGTCTTCAAAAGATCTAAAGGAAAAGGGAATCACTTTTGTTGTTAATACCATACATCCACTGCAGATCTGAGATTTTTTCCTATTTTTCTTTTCTTCCATTATTTTTTGAAAGTGTTTTTGAATTGTGAATTTGGATGCATAGTAGAAGGGGGTTGACTTAGTTTCTTTGACTGAAATGCCGAGGTGTCAATTTTCTCTTTCTGTTCTGGAATTACATGATCACAACATCCCTTCCCAGTATGGATTTTCTATAATACACGAAGGTGCTAGCATCCTGTAAATTTTCTGCTGGTCAATTATTATGTGAGAATGTCAATGAGAATGGATGACCACAGAAAATGTGAAAGTAGAAATAGTTGCATATTTTTGTCTCAGCAAAGCCTTAAGAGAAACTGTGTAGGTGTTGGCAGTTCCTCAGTTTAAGCTACTAAATGTGATGTTCTGGAAGTATTATTATTTGCTTCTTTGAAGGGAAAAAGAAGTTGTTGAAAAAAATGTGTGGTAAACCGAGTTTGTTAATATGCCAAAAAAAAAGGTGTCTTTTAACAATACTTCTCCAGGGCATATATACAGAATCAGTATAGGATTATAAAGTCCTGACTAGGCCAGGAGTAACTGTGCTCACTGGAGCACTTTTTGATGCCTTGCAAGTTATTCATGTTCGTGATGGTTCAGAAAGGTCCCTAAACTTTGTTGTAGTTTTCTTTTCTGCTCAGACAGCCCTGCCTCTTCCTTATTGGCACGTGCATTTTGTCATCAACCCCCCTGTGAGTGACATTGCCAAGACTCTTCATGTAACATGTAGCTCTATGGGGATGGTAAATGTGCTGGGGGGACCTAACATGTACTGTCAGAGAATTATCTATCTCAGATGCTGAATGCTAAGCTGTGCTGAGTTGGCTATAGGGTGGGAACGCAAGGCCAAGGGGTGCTACTGTGATTGCCTGTTGGGGAGTGGGATGCTCCTGGGAGCTGGCTTGAATGTGAGAAGAGGGAAGATACCAAAGCGTCTGTGGAGCTGTGGAGATGGTGTGGCTCCCAGGGCGATGTGACTGTGGTGGCAGCAGTGAGACAGGCTTGTGGGTTGAGTTCTTAATGGCCACATCACTGGGCTGGACCACTTTCAGGAGAGTACTGGGTGAATTTTATCAGTTAGTCTCCTAAATAGCCAGGAGATGGACTTTTCCACAGGGAAATTCAGAGCAGACTCCTATGGTTTCTTTTAGTCTAAATGGGCTGTGTAGGCAGTATAAAGTTATCAAACCTGACCTCTGGGCAATGATCTCACTGAAAATGAACAGCTACTTTGTTCTCTTGCTTTGAACATTAGCATAAAAGTAATAATAAAACAATGTTGGTAGGTAGCTTTTTTTCTTCGGGTAATGAAAAGAGTAACTAAAAGTAATGAACAGTTTAACTAAAGAGTGCTGTGCATCCATTCTCCATTGGAGGAAACATGGCAGAGAATAGTCTTCTCAGTTCCAGTAACTTGTTATCAACAACTTCTGCCTCCAGCCTTTGATAGCTGGCACCTCCAGAGATCAGTGGTTGTGGTGAGGTGCTTGCCTCTCTCCAATGAATTCAAAGAACCCCTAGGCAGCTTAGTCCAGATGCCTTTTAGATGGGGTTCCACCTCAGTGCTGCCTTCTTTGAAGGGATGTGATACATGATCAACAGAAACTCTGTGGCAAGGTTTGCAGGGGAGCACAAAATGGTGAGAGATGATGACTGGCATCTGCTTTTGCATCTGATATCCATAGCTATTTCTCTACCCTACTCTCTTCTTCCCAAAATGTAATCTTACTTCAGTGTTAAATGAACCAATTATGTTAGCAACAGCCTGTGCATGTGTGAAGCAAACAACCAGGACACCATGCAAGTCTTTTGAGAACTGGCTGAAGGAAGCTCAGTGATGGGTAGGTATTTTGAAAGCATTACTCCCTGAAAAGAACCCTTCTGAGAAAGGTTTAGCTGGAAAACTGAAAAGCCTGGTGTCTCCATCTCTCTGACTTAATGCGCTTAAAAGCATTAGATATATGAAGCTTAACTTTTGCCCTTTTCCTGTCATTTCCTCCTGGCTAGCTCAGGTGGTGCTGCCTTTGACTTGATGGCTTCAATGGATTGTTAGACCTTTTATTTACAGATGACACAGGGAACCTGGACATGCAAATCCAGCTGAGCACTGCACTAGACAATGGCTTGTCTGAAAGGTAGGTACTGCAGTGATAAGCCTAGCAATCATTTTTCCAGATTTAACCCTTTATACACAATTGTTTTGCTTATGAATTTAAAATTTCTCTTTTCTCTTGTCTGTATAAAACACATGAACGCACAACGCATACATAAAGACAGACACGTGTACATAGAATCATAGAATGACTGAATCATAGAATGTTAGAGTTGGAAGAGATCTTAAAGACCAGCTATTTCCAACCCCCCTGCCATGGGCAGAGACACCTCCTACTAGACCAGGTTGCTCAAAGCCCCATCCAGCCTGGCCTTGAACACTTCCAGGGATGGGGCATCCACAGCTTCTCTGGGCAACCTATTCCAGTCCCTCACCACTCTCACAGTAAAGAATTTCTTCTTAACATCTAATATAAATTTCCCCTCTTTCAGTTTAAAACTGTTACCCCTCATTCTATCACTACAGTCCCTGATAAAGGGTCCCTCCCCGTCTCTCCTGTAGGCCCCGTTTAGATACTGAAAGGCTGCTATAAGGTCTGCCCAGAACCTTCTGTTCTCCAGGCTGAATAACCCCAACTCTCTCAGCCTGGCTGAGACAGCTGTGTGTACATGCACATGCACACACGCTTTTGACCCGGGTCTCCCTGAATCCTGAGGAAAAAAAGCAAATATCCTTTTCCTGCTAAGCTGAATTGTGTTCCGCAGTCTGCCACTGTTTTACAAGGTGGATTTTAAGAATTAAGAGGAAAAAAATAAAACCTCTAGGAAAAAAAAGCAAGCCCTCGATCTAGTCAGTGTCAATTAAAAGGGAGCCTCTGATGCAAATGCCACATCAGCACCAATTTTGTCACTTAAGAACTTTAAGATCAGAAGCAATTACCTTCAATAGTACCTTGTTTTTATACGCCTACCCTTCATAGCCTTGGCTAGTAACTCGGCCTACACCATAATTTACACTGACATCTAATTTCAGTGGATCTGCAAGCAATCTAACTGAAGATGCAGATACTGAAGAGTGAGGAGTCCTGCTTTATCACTGCAGACATAAAGATTCATTATTTTTTGCCAATTCAGAAGCAAGTCTTACAGGAATGAAGTTTTTTTTGTGTGCATTTGTGTCTGTTTTGCATATCTCATTACTTGAATTATTTCCTGGTTTAGGCAAATGATCTCTGCCTTTAACTAGATGATTAAACACTCTAACAGCTCGCAAAGAAAAAAACCCAGCCAAGTTCAACCAGCATTGAGTAGATTTACCATTTTCAAGTGTCTCTGCAAAATGAGAGCAAAAGAAAAAGAGTGCATTCATCGCTAATCATATTCTTTGAAGTATGGTAGAGACCTGGCAATTTTATATTGCGTGTGAAAGTCACAGTATTAGACTAAGATTATTTTAAGAAACACTTTTATCATTTTCTAGCTGACAGAAAGGGCAAGTCTGCCAGCCATACAGCTTGATGTTTCCTCGTGAAACAATGAAAGAACCCTACAATGATGTGATTAATGACTTGCATCCATTTTCTCTGATCCCCAAACTTGAATATAGAGAACAGAGCCGATCTTTGCGTTATTATCCAGCCTTCTATTCAGCCCAGGCTAATACCAGCACAATTTCTTTTGCGATGCTTGTTTCCCAAGCCAAGGAATTTGCATATCACAGAGAATAAGGTTATGTAACCCAGTTGTTGATTTCGATGGTGCAAAGAGCTGTCAGGGTTGTTTTTGTCACAAATAGCATGGTTTAAAAGTAGGTGTTATAAAAACGTGTATTCTTGCTTGTTATTTTACAGTATGCAAAACTGCTTAATGTTGTAAATACATAATTAGTGAGAGAAATGTTTGCAAGTTTTATGTCAGTATGTACCTTTTCAATTAGTGTTGTGCAGATGGTGAAACAAGACAATTGTCACAAAAGACACTCTCACTTCTCTATTTGAAAATGCAATTGCCCTTACAGCTCTCTTTCCCAGACTGATTTGAGATTCTTGTAGGTCACTTTCATACAAACTCTTGCAGAACAGTTGCAAATGCCATAAATCAAAAGTTTAGGTGACTTTTGCTTTTGGTTCATGTTCTTAAGGTCCACCAGGAAAAGTAACCCATTTCAAATTGGACCTAAAGACAGAGAGCCTGGACATTGAAGGACACTCAAGTCTGACAAGCATTGCAAAAGAACTGTGATACTGAGGGCAGTTTATGTGCTCAGCACGTGATTATCCACTTTTGTCCACTCACACATAAAATGGTCACCAAGGGGAGCAAGAAAAAGTTTAAATGTGCTGCGAAGCGGGAGAACAAACATGGAAAGAAGTTCCTACTGATGCCCATTGCAAAAGTATTGGCTGCAGGTTCTTAAAGGATAAACCAAATTGATGAAGGGATAAAAAAAGACAGTTTTACTGCTTTAGTTTCTTTCCATTTTTTCCATGATGGGAATGAAGGTTTTCTGAGGCATAACCCGAGGTACAGAAGTTATAGCAAACAAACAAATAAATACCAATGCAGATGAATATACAAAACTGACTCAGTCAGATTCTTGAGCTTCTAGTAGTTAATCTTTTACTTTAACACAGCTGAATTGGCAGAAGTGGAAATGCGTTTGGAAAGTTCAAGCATTTTTAATCCTGCTGTATATATTGAGCTATTAATTCCAAATTATCGGGAAAAAAGCACTGATTTGATCAGAAGCAACATTAGCACTTTCCCTACAGAAAGTATTCCATCTAGTGTCATTTAAGCAACTCTAGTTTATTTAGTCAAAGGAGTAATAAAATTACCTTAGACACCAACAGTTAGATGCCCAGACCAAGGGCATTTGGGATGAAAAGGTCTTTGATTTTCAGGATGTCTTTTCATACTCTAGGCATTATGCTGTCTGCAGGGTAAACACTACAGGGCATGAAAACCTAAATGAAATCAGTCTTAACTGCACCTTTCCTATGTAGAGAAAAAAGACTTCTTTTTGCCTTCTTGGTGGCACAATCATGTGACACACTCACAGGAATCGCTTGCACCTGGTGAGCATGGAAAACTCATTCCTCCCCCTGCCCTGCACCTCCATGCTCCCCACCAGGGTAAATGTTCCAAATGGTCTCACTCATCTCATCAGACTTCACTAAACAGGACCAAATGCTCTTGTCTTTCTTTAGTAAGAGCTGCTTCTGGATACAAGGCAGCCTTCTCAGGACTGAGGTAGAACAGAGAGCAATGTCCATTTCACCTTCCTTGATTGATTTTTTACTCAGTTACAGAAATGAAGGTCCTGAGAGCTCTGAAGGATGGCAAGGTCTTTACATCATTCTACTGTGAACTGTCAGTCTTACCCCTTTGCTTGTTACCTCTCCATTGGCTTCTAATAACCTTTCTGAGATGCCAATTTATCCTATTGGAACAGGAACTTTCCACATGAGATTTTCACAGTGCTTGGGACACAAGTTAAAGATGGTTTTATACTACTGGTTTCAGAGGATATGGACATAGAAAAAACTTCCTTGAGCCTTCCGGATAGCCAGACAATCTACTAGCTCCCAGAAATTCTTCCTGTTCAAGCTTTTAAAATTAGAAACTTCAGTTACAAATGTATTTTTTGTGTATATTTTTAATGTCATTTAAGGCAGCTGTGGTAACTTATTTCAGTAATATTTTGTATGATTCACTCTTCACTGTAATCCAAAGATGACCTAACGTTTTTGACTCCAAAGCTTGTTGCTGAAGAAACTTGTGAAGTACAGTATGCAGAAATGTGTGGACCTTCTTGTTTCTTGACATAATTCCGGGTATCTTTTATTCTCTATACTAATAAAACAAAGTCTCCATCTGAATGCAAATCTGATTCAGCGGTTCTGTAAAAATCTGCCCTGATAGCACTCTTTCCTGAAAATAATTTCTAACAAAGCCCATTTCCACTTTATCTATTACTTTCTTTTTTTTTTTTTTTTTCTGGTGTGGCATTACTTGACCTTCTTGTTTCTTGACATAATTCCGGGTATCTTTTATTCTCTATACTAATAAAACAAAGTCTCCATCTGAATGCAAATCTGATTCAGCGGTTCTGTAAAAATCTGCCCTGATAGCACTCTTTCCTGAAAATAATTTCTAACAAAGCCCATTTCCACTTTATCTATTTCTTTTTTTTTTTTTTTTTTTTTCTGGTGTGGCATTACTTATTTCTTTACTCTCTGTCACACTGCTCATGCACAGTATAACTACACTGCCTTTATGCTTATTTACGGTTTTCTGAAGAAAGCCACTACCTACTTCCCATCAGGATTCCTATTCTGGCATGTTACAGCAGTGTAATGTCCTGTACTAGTGGCTCAATTTTCTCTGCTTTGTTGTCCAGGCTTTTTGTGTTAATCTAGGAATGTTTAAATTGTTTCTCTCAGAACTCATCCAATTTCTTATTTGAATTAAATGCAGTAATGTTCATTATCTGTATTGACTTCTACTCTTGTTTATTTTCATATTGTAGTTCATTTTTTGGTTTTGGTTTTGTTTCATTTTGGGGGGGTATTTTTTGTTTTATTATTCATATTCCTGCCTTCTATACCTTCTTATCCATTATTATAGTCTTGTTTATCTGGATTTTCTTTTTCTACTGAAAACGGGTGTGAATTCTCTCCCAAAAATTTTCTTAGTTTCTATGTTGTCTCTTAAGAACTGTCTACACTGATTTAAGACCTGTTTGCACTCCAAGGATTTAGCAGAAGTTGGTCTGACGAGAAGATGCAGACAAACCTTTTCTTTTGCCCTAATAGACCCTCAGGGCTTAGGCCCTTTAGGGGCCTCCTCATATCATGTTGCATGCCCAAAAGCCTCTGGCAAGGCTGCTCATTGCTTTGCCACTTCCTAAATTGGCCTCTGAATGTCTCTGAAAGATCTTCTCTGCCTCTTGCATATCTTTAGCATTACCTTGGGTGGGATAGCCAGTAATCTGGTTTTAATAATCCTCAGGTGTGTGAAAAGTCTTACTTGCCAGTCCCCCATAGGTACCCCTATAGCCAAGAAATGTTAAGATGATAGAATAAAGTAAGTATTTATAAAATCCAAATATCAACAGCTTAGTTACCTATGTTTTGTGAGAGGAGCACATACATAAAAGAAAATATGTATGTTAGATCATCTCCAAAAGGTTTCTTTCTTTCTTTTGTCAAACAAGTGGTTAAGAAGGTTAGATAGACTTGCACAGAGAAGGATTTATTACACAGAATCCTCCAACGTTATTACTTTCACTGAAGAGAGTCCTTATTTTGGGGATACATATTACCTTATGTGCCATCAATTCTCTCCAAGTTTCTCTTCAGATTAAGACCTTCAGAATGTAGATTCAGATCTGAAGAATTCCTGTAGACTCAAACTTGACTTAAAGCCTTGGCTGAATAAACTGCTGGAAATGTTTTTTGGGCTAATAATTTTCAGAAAGACTGATATTCTTTGGGTGTACTTTTTAAAGCCACCAATTATCTAGGTGTTAGGGTGACTACCCCAGTTCATAACTAATCACAAATATACAAATCACTAGCAAAATTCTCCTTTCCCCCAGTGAGTTTGAATCAACAGGTAAGTCATCATCATCATTGTCAAGTCCCCAAGTTTTCTTTCAAAAAGAAAAGCTGTAATTCTCCTTACATTTTTTGCTTATTCCTGTCCTTTGCTGGAAAGTAAAGATTCCCCTAAAAGTCACTTCAGAGCCCACTTCTTTTAATATCCACCCCAAACTTAGTATCATTGCATTGTTTTGTTTGGAAGGGATCTCTGGAGCTCATTTAATCCTGCTCAATGCAAGCTCAGTTTCAGAGTTTGATCAGGACTGCGTTGAACCAAGTGTGAAAATCTCCAAGGATGGAGACCCTGAATCTTCTCTGGGAACCTGTTCCAGTGCTTAATCACTCTCACCATGAACACAGTTTTCCTTTGATCCAGGCAAATTTCCTTTGCTACACCCTGTGACAATTCTCTCCCATGCTTTTGCTTGTCAGCTCTGGGAAAATTCTGTCTCTGTCTTCTCTATAGCTCACTTTCAGGTGGTTGCAGGCAGCAGTCCCTCCTTAGCCTTCTTTTCTCCAGGCTGAACAAATAACTTTCTTTTGGTCTCTGTATGTCATATGCTGCAGTTTCCTAACCTTCCTAGTCATCAGTTGCTACTGGGGGCATCCAAAGCTAGGCGCTGTTTTGGATGGACCGTCACAAGGGCAAAACAAATGGAAATAACCACTCTCTTACACCTCCTGGCTACACCTTTGGTGCCAATATGCTGCTGTCTTTCACTGCCATAAGGGTGCTCTGTTGCCCCATATTCAACTTGCTGTCTACCATACCTTTGCAGAGATGATTTCTAACCTGTTACTTCCAGCTTTGCTGTTACCTGGGGTTACTGTCATCTCAGGCACAGGACTCTGCCTTTGCTTTTGCTTTCCTCCACCTTCATGGGTCAGCTGTTTTTCCATTTGTCAAAGTCCTCTATTATTCCTCCAGCATATCAACTGCTCTCCTCTGTGTGGTGTTGTTCATGAGCTAGAATATCCTATCCAAAACATGTGTAGTAGTATCAGTCTTTGTACTAAGCTCTGAGGAGAGCCCCTTGTAACTGCATACCTGTTAGACTCTGAACTGTTGGCCACCATTCTTTGAGTGCAATGATCCAGCCAATTTTTCCCTGTCCTTGAAGTTTGCTCGTCCTGTCCGTGCCCATTCAGCATGCCTACAAGGATGCTATGGGATCCTGTGTCCAAAGCCTTGCTAAAGTCAAGGTAAATGACACACACTCCTTTCCCTTTGTCTGCAGAACCAGTAACTTCACCATGGAAGACAATCAAGATTAATTAGGATAATTAAGGACAATTATAGATAAAGGATAATTATAGATTTTTCCCTACCTTCCATCTACTTCAAAACCACATTTTACATCCTTACTCTGGTGGTTAGTTTGCTATTCCAGTTTCTTGATCTGCATTGGTGACAGATTTATTAATTTCCCTTCATAATTAGTCCCCAGTTGCATAGATTTGACTCTTCTCATGAATCTCAGGTACTCTCTTCTCTAATTTTTTCACCTCTTTTCCCTTGCAAACTCTCTATATCATTCACATTTCTCTTTGGACTTCAGTCTCTAAATAATCTATCTCCTGTTCCTCTCTTGAGAGTCCAGTTGTTTATTTAATTAGCTGCACTGCAGCTTCTGCTTGGCTCTTTTCGTTACACTTCAGACTTTAAAAACTCTTTATGTAGAAATACATTCATGACTTGCTTGTATTTACCTTTTAGTAGATTCCTGGCACAAATATTTCTGTCTGTGAATTTGGCATGGAACTATGCACTAGCTGAATCATAGTCATTATATATTTCAAAAATATACTTTGATTTACATAAACTAGGAACATGTTTTATATAGTTTATTGATAGATAGGACAACACATTTAAAATTGGTGCACAAATTTCATGTGCAAAAGATGGAACTACACACTTAAGCTTAAATGTTCTATAGTGTTGTAGTAGGGGAAAAAATGCATATCTGCATTTGCAATTTCAGTTGGTGGACACCAAATTTGTATGTATATGCTGCAAATGTGGGTTTTAAAAGAAAATAGTGACCTGCCATATATCCTGGAGTTTTGGCAGGCTTTGACTTACACCTAGGTAATTGTCTTATACTGCAAACCTGAAGGATCATTTATAAAGCTTTTAGATGGTGACCATAGTAGCATTTAGGTGTAAAAGAGATTATTGTAGTAAATGAATCTTGTCTAAAAGCTAGCAGAAGAAAATTTGTTTGGCGTTCAGTAAAAATCACAATGACTTTACCATTTATCTCGACTCAGAATTTTGGCCGTAACTCTTCTGGTTCACTCAGTTGCAAAAGGAAAAAGGATACATGCTCCCCCTCCTCTCTATTTCTTATCCAGAACCAAGCAATTATGTTTTAGAAGAAACCATTTAAAGGACAACCAATTTCACTGCAAGCATCTAGGCCTCAAGCAGTTTAGCGTGACTCTTGCTGCAATGACATCTGTAAATGTGTATCGTTGCTGCAGTGTGCCTCCTAGTGTTTTCTATAATTCTGTGGCAGAAACCATATTACTTACTGCCTGCTGCGTTCAATACTGTATTTCAGTAGGGACTGCCATAATGGACATATTATGCTCACCAAAACAGTATGCCTGGGAATTTAGGTAGACACTTCTCTGTGTGTGTGTATATGTAAACTGGTCAGATTTATGTGTTTTTATCTACACAAGAATACATAATTGAGAGAAGTGGAAAGATTTTGACGGATATATAAAAATATATTTCTCAAGAGACACATACCTCACAGCATGTACAACATTCTGATTGTCCAGTATACTGCTTTTGAAATAGATACTTTCTTTTCTCTTTACTAAAGAATTGTTTCAGTAAAATAGAATTCCCCCCCCAGAAGTGGATTATGATAAATGGATAGAAAATGCTGCACATAACTCCCAGGTTACCTTTCAAGTAGCTTGATACTCCCATTGAGCATTCCTGTCTTTAGAGCTGATATCATCTGAAAAGTGGGTGGCAAACATCCTACTGTTGGGTACCTAGCCTCCTATTCTCTTTATTTAAGATAGCACATATGGGTCCAAACTGTGTCTGTACTGGGTGGAAGGCATTCTAACCCATATTGTCTATGTGTATCTGGCAGAGTTGTTGCATTGCAGCCTACTTCTAAATGATTCTGTATGCAGGACCAGAACTAAAGTCTCACTGAATGCCAAAAAAGACATGCGATAAATGAAAGAGACAACGGCTAAATACAGCTAAAAGGCAGAAAAGTTCTTATGGAATTGTTGTCAAGCTGAATCTACACAAGGTAGAATGGAATGCAAATAGTTTTCTGTATTTTAAAATGCATATTAATCATAGAATAGAAAATAATATTAAAATTAAAGAATGCTAGCAGTCCAATTGCATATTCAGCTTTAATTTAGCTGGTTTGTCCATACACTTGATCATACGCTGTTTAAGCACCAGATCAAATATTTTTTTTTTCCCAGAGAGACCACTCTTGTCTTAAACTTGAACTCTTACACCCCAAACTAATCTAATTCCATTCTCTCACCTCATTTTCCACTCTTTGTTGTGTACTTTTCCACCAAATTAAAAACTGGATGACGACTTTGGACTTGTTTGGATTTTATTTTGTTAAGAGAAAAAGTCATCCTGGGACTAGCTCAGTCAGAGGTAGTCTGAACAAGAATGTCAGTCAGAACAGAATAGTTTGGTCAAAGTTCTGAGCATCTCAAAACAGATTTGTATGCTGTGAAATATTGAGCAGCTTTATCAGGAGGTTATGATTCCAGCACTTCTTATAGTGTATCTAGTCAGAATAAGAAGAGGAAAAGAAATAGTATAAAAAGCAAGCAAATCAAACTTAAATAGTGTCAGTCTTGAGGAACACATAACATTAAATACACAATTGCCATTTATCTAGGTGCTATGAAGTGTCAATGCTTTTTCTGCCAGTTCTAGTAAATCACTTCAGATTTAGTAAAAAATAGAAAAATGAAGTAGTTTTCCATCAAAGAAAACAAATAAATGGTGCTTTATCGAAGGTGAGAAGTCCAACCTGAGGAAAATTCAAGTGTCCCTGAAATCTCAGCCAGTGCTGTAACAAACCCACGTTAGAAGCTTTTCCAGGGAAGAGACAAGGAAAAGAAAGCGTGCCCTCAACTGGAAGTGAAGCAGATACTGATTCAGCTGGGTTGTGGGGTATTTTTGTCTGTAGCAGACTATGGGCTTAATGCCAGTGAAATGATGATTAGTAGGTCATCAGGCTGAAGCTGAAATCTATGAATCCCCAAGAGGAATAGTCTGAGTATTTCTCCTATAGCAGATAAGTAGGCCAAGATAAATCCCTTCTGACTACTATGCTTGATGTGTTTGAAAGACAGAGATATAAGGACAAAAATGTGTGTATGACTATCCTCAAACTGGCCAAATGTGTATTTTTACATGTTGGCATAAACTGTGGATCTAATCAGCAGTAGAGAAAATGAGCGTAAGAAGAAAACAGTGTAAGAAATGGTGGAAAAGTACTTGAAATAAGTAGGAAATGTGCTGGTGATGGATACAAGGAAAGTTACTTTCTTTTGGAGCAGGATTCTGGATAGGACCTCCAAGGCCTTTTTTCCTTGCTGGAGATGACAGAAGTCAGGCATAATTTAGAGCTGTCTCAAATTTAAACTGAAAACTCAGGTCAAGTAACAAACCAGAAGGCAATATGTATTTTCCTTTTGGATTGTAGTTTTGTGAATAACTTTACCAAAACAAATATTAATTATACAGGAATCCCAGCTGAACTGAACTTTACGACCCAGTTAAAAATAGTAACTCTCAAACGTTGCCAAGTAAAGAGCCACTTGCAAGCAACCGGGAGGATTTGTGTTTTCAAAATGCAGGCTCTGATTTGTGCAGTAAGGGCAGGGCTCACGCTGAGAACTTTGATCTTGCTTTCTGATTTAAGCTCATTTCTGCATCAAAGACATTGTAGTTCTGCGATGGATGGCTTCAGTCTGGTTGATTGGACCGTTGGATTACTGCTTGATTGTCCAATATTGAAGGGCTAAACATAAAGCATACTGTCATCATTGCTGGCAATGCTTCTATAGACACAGAAGTATTTATTTATACTACTTATGCTATGGTTGAAGTATGACAGCTGGGGTTATGTTTCACTCACCTTTAGAATCGCATCATACTGGAAACCTGGGGGAGGAGCAACATAGGAGCTTATTACTTTTGGACAGTCTTCCTGAACAGGAGAGTGGTCTTTACAGAGACAGCTACTGGCTTTCGGACTTCTACAAAGAGGGAAAAAATGCTGGTTCTATTAAGTTGTGAGCAAATAGGTATTAACCTGGAGACTTTGCAATCTTCTGGGCTTTTCTAGTTAATAGGATTTATGTTTCCTTCTTTGCAAGATTTATGTTTCTCTTATGCTAAAAGATACCATATTTCAGTACTGTGAGACCTAGGATGATGTCTTACTTCAGCAATGAATCTATGCAGATGACTGTGAGAGGGGAAATATAAAGTAGAGGCAGCTAATTCATTTTGAAACCTTTATATAATTTTACATATCAGCCAAAATCTGTACCTATTTAACAGTAGCATTTGCCTTTACCATTTCATGTGTGTGCTTCATTCCATTGGCATTTGGAGTGATTTAAATAACTACTGCCACATGAGCAGATTTTTGAATCTCAGGCTCCCTGTGGCTTTTTCAATGCCTGTTTGCTTTTTATAGCTTTGATTCTTTTTCTTACAATGATTAAGAGGTGAGACCAACAAAAAACAAAACAAAGTCTTGTCGGAATGTACTTAGGACCTGGTATGAAATGTAGCTGGGGACACATTCTTTCTACCTCCATAATCCACAACAAGAAAAGACAAATTATAAATGACAGTACTCCAGCAGACAGAATGCATGTAAGATTAATAAAAGTGTGATTGCTGATTAATGATCACTCCCTGAATGATGATATAAGAAGTCTGAGCAAGTTCCAGAGATTTATATATTAAAAATGCTTAGGAGAATGATGTTAGTGTTTGGTCTTTTCCGTTGAATGCACTTTACGGATTCAAATTCTGCAGCAGTACACTTTTCAAGCAAGTTTGAAATAGCACTGTAGTTTTAAAATGTACTTCTTCATAGCATTGCTCTTGAGAATTAGGCTTAATTTTCCAAGATAAAAAAGTCACAAATGTTGATGCATCATTATCTGAAGTGTACTGCACATTTAGTTTTTATGTGGAAGAATAGTGTTAAAGAGCCAATTTGAGGAGCTGGATGAAACCATACCAGTAATAAATATGGATTGTTTGCAGTTGGAATTGGTTTTAAATTGACTCCTTCAGTTTGTTTGAGTTCTTTTTTTCACTTGTTTCTTTTTTTTTTTTTTTTTAAAGGAAAAAGTGCCATGTAGTATTGTTAATGAAAATACAGAAAAGAAAGAGATAATTTAAAATTTCCCTTATGAGTTACTCCCTAGATACTACATGTCTAGTTTTTTCTTTTTTTTTCTTTTTCTATATAATAATGCTTATAATGTTTTTATTTTGGTGTTGGCTTTTTTTTTTTTTTTTTAAATTTCTTCAAGGCACAGCTGTCATTAAGTTGCTAGAATCTTAGAATCTTCTAACCTATTCATCTTTTCTGATATTTCAATGCTGCTAATTCACCTTGAAAAGATCGTCTTCTCAAGAGGCTGAAGGTAAGGAATTAGCATTCTTTTTACCTTAATCTCATATGGTGATATAGGCACTAGTACTTATCCAAATCCTCTGGATTCTTGCAAGATGAAAAAATGTGATCCTTAACTTTGGTCCTGCTATTCCTGCTATGTGCAGTCCTAATCTTAAATATAATAAGTAGCCTAAAACACAAAACCAAGCCAGAGACCATTCACACCAGAGAAGTACAAGCCACTTCTACTGTCACCACCAGCTGTCCTCCTAAACAAGCCCTCTCACTTGTAGCTTTAGTTTTATGTCTGTGCTCAATGGGGACTTCTGTTGAGGGGCCATAAAACCAGTTCTCAGTGCAGTTCAGTGAACTCTGAAGCCTCAAATATTAAATAGATTAAATTGATTTTTTTTTTTTATTTTCCTGATTCTATACCTACCCGAATCCAAACCTAACTGTAGCCAAAAACCTCTACGAAGAACAGAAAAATATGCAAACTATTATTTCCGTCTGGAACAAGTCCTTACTCCGAACTAAAACCCCTCCCAAGATCTACCCATATCAGAACAGAATGAAACTGACCCCTCATTTTACAATATCATCCAGTGCTAATTTAATCTTCTTCAGCTGCTGCCTTTCCAAACCATACTTTTAATACCAAACCTAGCCCAGACAAAACTGATAAACAAAACCCACAGATTTGCTTTTCTCTTCTTCAGCACAATCTCTCAGCCTAAACTGACAGGGTTTTTGTCACCCAGTAGACCATGTTCTTCTACTAAGAAGAAAAGTAACTCTGTCCCAGATGAAACTGGGACACTCCTAAAGGTGAGCCTGGTAGAAAGAATTCCCAGTAACAGAGTTGTTAAGTTCTGGTACTCCAGAATCTCCTCTATGGACTAGGTTAAAATATGAACTATTCCTTTCCAGAAACTGCTTCTTTCCTCACCCAGAGCCCTTTTTAATACATAAATCTGATGTTTTTATTTCAGCTTCCCATGGTCTAAGCCCGTGGTCTAAGCTAATCAGCATCCAAAACAAGAAAATTTAAAAGGCCCTTTTTTTCTTTCTGAAACTGAATCTTCAAGATGTGCTGCTTGTATTAAGAATTCCCAGCTCACTAAAGAACAAACATCCATTCATAGGGTCATGAGCTTTACAGGGTCTTGAATAAATCTAACTCCTTGGCTTGTCCAGTCCATGACCTTAGCTATAACTGTGAGCCCACTCCTAGGTTCTCAAATAGGATAGAAAGATGGACAGAAAAAGAAAAAAAGACTAAGCTTTTTTTTTTTTTTTGTCACAGTGGAACAAAATGTCTCAGGGAGACCTGAAGGATAAAGAAACATGAATTTACATTCATGGTTTCAGGCCCTGCTCCCAGGAAAGTTAACATGAACCACAGCTCTACTTATATGCTAATAGCTTTGACATGTTTACAAGAACAGAACAGAACACGAACAAAAAATTCTTCCAACATGAAAATAAACATTCTCCTCGGTCAGGTCCCTGAGACCTGCTGCCGAGTGTGTTCTGTAGAGTTAGCATCCTAACTTTGTGCTTCACTGTGGCAGACCCATATGCAAGGAAAAGCAAAAAATAAGCTGTTGATTTAAGATTCAGGTATTGGACAATCCCTAAGTAAAACTCTGTCTCTGTGCTTTGCTCTCAGAAGCTTAAACAGAAGACAAATAGTAGAGCACAGTAGGGTTTGTCTCTACCTACTCCATCAAAAGAAAATAGAAATAATTTCTCAAAATAGATGGCTGAACCTTTCAGGATCAACCAAAAAGACTGGGTCTTCATCTTAAAAGGAAACAATCATAAAGACAGTTAGGGAGTAAATAAATTTGTAGGACTAGAGGGCAATTTTCTGGCACTGATTTTTATCTTAGGTCAGTGAAGGACCATTCACTCTCTTTTCTACCCTACCAGTGCTAGAGTTTAAAAATATCCCCAAGACCTGAGCTACAAAAAATTGAGCAATTCTTTATGCCTGGCATGGTGTCTCATCCTAGATCACAGAAGCCTTGTAAACTGTGCACTTATAGCAATAGTCTGCATCTGAGAATAACAGGACAGCAGGGAAAGCGATGTCCTTGGTTACCATGCCTATCATCCTAACCAGAACCATAACCCTGTGTCTACCAACACATAAGAAGTTTCTTGTTGGCCTAGAAGAAAATATCATCCATTCTCTGAAATGGCTGCCAGGAATTCTGCCAGGAACCTGCAGTTCATCTCTTCCCCAGTTTTCCTGCACTTAAAAACACACTGCATAGCCTCCAAGACAGCTTAAGGCAAAATCTAAATTGAACTGCCTCTGGTTTTAGTCCAGAGGCCAGGCAGGAGCCAAGATAAAGCAAATTACTCAGACACTATTGTAAAGTGATGCTAATTCATGATATGTCAGCTACTAAGCTTAAACTTATTCCACAGTCTTCTGTTGTTTTTTTTCTTCTTTTTTAGAGCAAGCCACAATTACAGGGGGAAGAACAGGGCAATAACCTTGTTGTACAGGCTTTGGTAAAAGTAAGTCTAACTTCAGACTCAAACACAAACTAAGCAAAAAACTAGAGACTCCAAAACAAACTTCAATAAAAATGTGATTTATTCTTTCCCCACTGACTTGGGGATGCAGGATTTCAGAATGCTGCATAGAAGCAGTGCTTCTCTATAATCCCAACATTAACCATTCACCAACAGCCATATTCCTCTTCTCAATATTCTATCTGCAATTGTAAACTTAACTGTTGTGCTATGCTTAAAAGTGAAGATATGCCACTCTTGGGTGGTGAATGAAATAGGAATCGCTTTTTCTTCATAGCACTAGATCATATTTTATGTTCCTGAGCCTTGAAAGGTCCAGTAATAAAGTAGGCACTTCATTCCCTCTCCTTTCTAATCCTAACCCCAGCTATAAATTTAGAAAAAGGAGCTATCTTGGGAAAATCATTCACCCTGACTCATCCTTTACCGTAGGTTTGCTAGTTATACAGAGACCCTATGCAAGGAAGAAAATGAAATAGGAGCTACTTTCTTGCTCTGACACCTGTTATCACTTTACATCACTGCCAGGATTAGGGGAAAAAATCCTAGAAGTCACTATCTTCTTCCTGAATCATTCTTTATCACCTTTGAGGAAGTCCTGCAGTATCAGCAGGTTCCTGCTGTCCATGACCCTCAGCTTACCTAAGACTTAAACTGGGGCTTAACAGTAAACCAGAGACCTCAAAGTAAACTATTGATCTTTACCTTGATCAAGGAGCTTCAGTCAGCAGGGGTGTAGCTTCTAACTGACTGTTCTGCTTAAACAAAATCCAAAGGCTCCAGAACTTGCTCTACAATAGTAATTTCTGGAATTAATTGTTCCAATATCTGATGTAAGGGAGTTGTGAAGGATTTGGTATGAAATCAATCCTAATTCTAATAAATTCTAATTCTAATGAATCTAATTCTGACCCAGTCCTCACCCTGTTTTTAACCGTAATGTTTCGTCACTGTTGTTATTAGATTAGAAAAAAAAAGTAGAAACCATCCTCCCTTCCAGAATCATTGCTTCTCAATGACTGATTAACCTTGTGAGTTTCAGAATTTCTCAAGACCTCCTCTGTAATCTTAATTTAGGCTTAATTAAAGATTTCTAGACAGGTGTCACAACATACAAATTATTCTTCGCTTATAAACCCAGCGCTGTGTAACAAGTCTTGCAGGATACAGCAAGAAAAATCAACTCTTGTGTCTCCATCACCTGGTAGCTACAGCACTGGATTCTAATGCTGGGGCACTAACATAGGGATTAATGTTAGAGAAGGGACTGAGAAAAACTCTTTCTTCTGCTACCAGGATTCATTCCACTCCAGAACAAGCACACAGGCAGCTTTCGCAGAGGACAGCCTCTTGGCCATTGACCTCCACAACTGCCACAGTCTTAAGAAAAACCCAGAGAATCATCTCTGGGTATATAAAAAACATGAACCATTTCCTTCATTCATACTCAAGTTTTTACAAAGCAAAAGACGCACAAGAGAGGAATATCTTATTTTACTTAGCTCAAGTGCAGGCTTAGCAACAGCAGATATTTTAGTCAAGGATTCAAATTATAGTGCAAAATCATTCCGTTTATAATCAGAAAAGTAATTTCCCTGACACTAAGCCATTTTTTTATCATAGCAAAATCTTAGGTGTGCAACAGACACAACTATGCAATCTCTCTCTCATGGCTCTGAGTGCACTACACGTCCTGACCAGCCTCATCTGAGACCCTCACCCTTTATCCATGGGCCAGAAGCCCCATTTCAGCCTGGGGCCTGACGTCACTCCTGGACTGAGCCATGCTGCAGGTAGAACCAGCCCTGTTTCTTGCTTATGGCTTTGTTCCTGGAGGGACCAGACTTCACCCTAACTTATGATTGTTGGCCTGTCAACAGAGCCCATTATTGTCACCACCCTGCCTCTGCTTACATACCATGGGGCTGTGTTCTGTTGGTGCAGTCACTGCCTGGGCTCACTCCTGGCACCTTGTCCCCTGGGGAGCAGTCCTGCTCTTGCTGGGCCCTGATGCTCTGTGCTCAGTATCCATGACCTTAGTTTCAATCCTTTCTCAGCTCATCTTTCTTTGAAGTCAGTGAAGAGTCTGGATACACCAAAAAGCCAAGGTTTGCCACCATTAAGCTTTTCTTGTAAACCAAACTCTTAAATCCCTTTAACCTAAAATATGGACCATTCTTTTCTTCTTGAGCCACCCTTTGCTGAAGTTCAGCAGGCCTTGAAAACTGAGCTCCTTTGAATTTTAATCTATGCTCTTCACTGTAAGTACAAATTTAGTTTTATTCTTATTAGTAACCCAATAAATGCACGTTGAGTGGAGCAAATGGTCATTTTCTCTTGCTGAAGCTGGTCCTTGGACCTGCTTAGGGAGCCTGATGGGTTTTACAAGGTGCTCTGGTCTCTAGTCTCTGCTACTTCTCCGCCTGATCTCCGCACACACTCAGCTCTCGGTTTACAGAAACCTAGTTTGAAAAGAAAATCAGAAAAATTATTATCTTTCAGCATTTGTGTAGTTCATTTCTGGATGTTGTGCAATGCAGTACTGAGACCAACTGTACAAAATTTCCATAACCCTGTGTTTAACCACAGCACAGACTTCAAGCTAATAATATTCTCTAATAATAAGTCTTAATGAAAAGAGCTAATAACAGTTTTGCAAAACTCAGCTGCGTGTGACCCAGGTCCCAGTTTGAGAAATGTAACTGTGTGACCTTGGCTCAATTTTATTGAAAAAAATTTAACTTTGAGAGAGTGTGTCAGTTCGGCAAGGTAAGAAAAGCAAAAACCAAGTAAGAAGTGAAATCACTTGAGTCAATAATAGCGGTAGCTCAGGAGGAAAATACTGGCCTGAAGGAAAGATATAAAATTCTCAGAGAAAATACAGAGAGAAGGAAAATGGCAATTTAGCAAGATCAAGGATCATCCTGCTCTAGGCATTAGCTAAACCTGATACTTCCCAGCTGGCTGATGAGTGCTGGTCAGTAGAGAGCCATTGGGTGCCTACACCAGGACAGTGAACATTACTGTTTGCTCTAGTTATCTTCCATGTGTAGAAGATAATTGTTTTTTACTCCTTAGTCATGCTTGCAAGTCCCCTTCTTCTACACGGTTAAAGGTGCCCAAATAGAAGTGGTTTTCTAAAGAAAGAGTTGTAAGTCTTCTAAATAGTAAGCAAAACCCTCACCATAAAAAAAACCCTCATACCAGAATATACTGTAAGCTATTTCTCTTTATAGTACCAGGACCAGTCTTCTGTTAAAAGAGCTTGGAAGAACTCAAATTATAGCCTTTATATAAATCTTAATGACAGCTTTCAGTTTAACTGAGAGTCCTAGTGATCCTGCCTGGCATTTAAAAAAAATAATAACATTCTCTCTTTCTGGCATTTAACACTTAACTATCTCAGGGATGTTGCATGGGCAAGTAATAAACAATGTTCTTCAGCCCCCGATTTTCTAATTCTAACCCTAACACTAGCCATAGTCAGACTTTAGGTGTTCTCTGCTAGGAGCAGCTCTTTGTTGATTTTTAAGGTATTGCTAGATCCAGCATGATTTATTTAAATTCTAAAACTACTGATGGAGAGTGATTCACTCTCATGGGGCTCACAGATATGCCACAGATTGTGGCTCTTTGGTATGGCATCCAGAAGATGATACCATAGGGCTGAAATGGCACTAAGTGCCTGTGTTTATTCATCTGAGCTCCAACACGGTGGCCTTTAGTCCTCATCTACTGCAACCTAACTCTGGTTTAACTTCAGCCTGGACACTCAGCTGAGAACTAAAGCCTTCCCTCATGCCCCAGTATGACAGCAAGTGAGTCTCCTGGATCTCTGAAAACTCTTCAGATATATGGAAATAGTCAGTGCTACAGAAACGGGTTGCTGCTTCTAGCAGAGCAGACATACTGATGTTTACTGACAAAAGCTGGCAAATTTAAAGTTAGGCTGTAAATTCCAGCTCAACTGTTGGCCTGCTATTGGTGACAGTAAAAAGGAAGAACACTTGATGAGTTTTGAATTTTCTGCCTTTTGAAATTCTTTTTACGTTTCTTTTGTAGATCTTTTGGGTTTATCAGATCAAAGTGACATGAAAGCCTTGCCACATCAGTCAAACTTAAAAAAATCAAACTTGCAAAGTCTCTCTTCTCTCCTTATATCACATTTACACTGGCATTAGGCTCTTCATGACATAGTTGAACATGTTGTTCTACTATGGAGTTATCTTGATATTTTATTGGGATTTCAACAAATCACAATTTAAAAAAATAAAATCTATTCTTTATACAGAGTATAGCTCAGTATAAGGTTTTTATTTAAGGAGTTCTTGACATTAACAAAAGTCCCTTCCCATTTATAATTTATACAAACTAAGCCCAGAACAATCAGTCTAAGCAAGGCAACTCAATGGCACTTTGTGCAGAGTGCTTATAGACTGCCATTGCAATTCCAACCCTTTCCCTGGGCTATGGATATTACTACACTGCCTAAGGCATTTTATTTATGAAAGGGTTTGGAATAAGAAGATTCCAGGATAAAAAATGTGGATATTCTGACCATTGGCTCTCAGAGGTTGACAAGGATGCAGCCACGCTATGTTGTGGTTGCTATGTTTTTCCATACGTGTCCACTAAGCTGATATGTCTATTTATTTTCGGTTCAGAACTATTTGAGCAAATGTATTTTCCTTTGTACAACTGTTAGGAGCTTTTTAGTGTATCAATAACTATATCCAATCTAAACAAATGTAGTTGTTTGTAAATAGGTATATTTTCTATCTTTTCTATTTACTCTTTATATATTTAATGATAAATTTAAGTATTCACATGTGACCCTAATGAATTGTCAATGGTAAATAGACGAAGCAAGCATTTAATGGACACCTTGAACTCTTTAGTGTTTAGAGACTGTGTCGACAGACATGGGTCAGTATTTCTAATTGTCTGACAGGAATTTATCTTATAGTTCCTCAAGAATAGAATTAAAGTCTTTTTAGGGCAAGAACCATCTTTTTGTTCCCTGCTAGTACAGCATCTAGTGCAATAACAGATACATGCTTAGGACTCTGAGGTGCTTTTACATTATAAATGATAATCATAATAATCTCCCAATAGCTGTAGTAGATTTAATAAACCATTCTCAATTCAAACTCTAATTTAGAGATGTCATTATTGCCTACACTGTGAAAAGTCTATTGAGGGAATGTAGAGTAAGTCTAGGAAAAAACCTAAATGTTTAATTAAATTTTATTGGCTTCTTGTTCTTGACTGATTTCTAAGGCGATACAATAACTAAGAGGGTGGCATATCCTCCCAAAGAGACACATCAATTAGTTCTATGTATCAGCAAAGATTTCTTTGAAAGGGTTAATAGAAACAGCTGGGAGGAATGCAGAATTCCTTTTTATTGATATAGGGCAGACTTCTGGGAGTGTGGTTGAGACAATCAGTTCTGTAGTAAGGGCACTAATTCTATAATGAAGTTCCTACACCATGGAGGTTAGATATTGAAATATTAATGGATTTTGATGAGTGATGGGAAAATCAGTAATGAAAAATTAAAACCTTAGCCCTCTGCTAGAAAAATCTCTTCCTTGAGAAACAAACAGGAATAGATACACACTATTGTATATTATAAATGAGTGCATGCTTATGTATATGCATAAAATGAGTATATGTATACATAAGATACATATGCTGTTATTCATGCTCTCTCTTAATCTCCAGTTATAAATAACCTAGAACTGAAGTAATTAACTGAAACTGATTGGGTTTTTTTAAAAAAAATAAATTATACAGAACTGCTTCAGAACACATGATATCATAGAATCACAGGATAGTTTGGATTGGAAGGAGGATCTCCTCCATGATCTTACTGGGTATTGAGGCAAGGCTGACTGATTGGTAGGTCCCAGGGTCTTTCTTTTTACCTTTTTAAAAAGTGGGTGTGATGTTTCCCTGCCTTGCTGTGGACAACTTCTCAAATATGATGGAGAATGGCTTAGCACTATCCTATTGGATCAGTCTAATAGACAGTAGTGTCTGGCAGTGGCAGCAAGGAGATGATGTTTAGGCTGCAGGTGAGGCTGGTCATGCTCTGGATGCTCCCATTTTACTGTCCCTCCATCCATTAATGTTCGATGAGGGGTGTTAGTGGGTGCATCCCTGGCTATACTTTTTACTGTGTCTGTATGGACCTCTTCACAGAATCACGTAAGGTTGAGGTTGGAAGGGGCCTCTGGAAGTCATCTGATGCAAATTCATTGCTGAAGTAGGGTCATCTAGAACCAGTTGCCTAGGATGACGTTTGAATATCTCCAGTGATGGAGACTCCACACCTGCCCTGGGCAACCTGTGCCAATGCTTGGTCACCCTCACAATCAGAAGGTATTTCCTTATGTCCAAATGGACCCTCTTGTGTTTCAGTTTGTGCCCATTGCCTCTTGTCTTGTGACTAGGCACCACTGAAAAGAGCCTGGCTCTGTCTTCCCTGCACTATATCTTCAGATATTCATCAACATTAGCAAGACACCCCCTGAGACTTCTCCAGGCTGAATAGTCCCAGCTGTCTTGGCCTTTCCTCATAGGAGAGATGCTCCAGTCCCTTAATTATCTTTGTGGACAGTCCTTTAATCATCTTTGTCCACCAGGACTGCAAGGTCCTTCTCTACCAAGCTGCTTTCCAGCCAACTGAGCAAACTCTTCAGGAACACAGGGTCAGATTCTAAGCAGCACAAGATACACTTTAGAGGTATAATACCTGTAATATTGCTACAAGCTCTCTGCTGCTGCTGCCAAAAACTGAGTGTGTAAAAAGATACAACTTTCTAAAGTTTAAAGATTATTCCATCTCATAAAATGTATAATACAGTTGAAATAATAATAATTTCACTTGTGGCCCAGAAATGAAGTTAATCTCAAACTGTGTCTACCCACCTATCCACAGCTGGAAAAAATAAAATGCCAGTGTAGAAATGGTGGTATTTAATCATAGACTTGGCTTAGAAACTTCATGCTCTATTTCAGTTCTTAACTCTTCACACCTCCTAGTTAATAGGAACGGTTATGAGAAATGACTCTCATGTATTGTGGCCAGCCATCTGCCTGTGTATTTTTTCGCTGGATGTGGTCTAGTTGTGAAAACTAGGTATTTTAGCCCCAAATCCAAAAAAGTATATCAGTTTCTGTGTGTAGTGAATATCCTCATGGTAAGAGTCTGAAGACTCTTATTTAGTGTGCCAATGCTTACCACCTTGATAAACTCACGGGGGGCAATGGCAACATGTGCAAGATTTACTGCAGGAGGAAGGGCTTTAATTTGCAAAAGGAGGAACCTGATCACAGATGGAAAATATGACTTTGTTCTTTCCTTCAACATGGATAGTAAATCAGGAATCTTGCTTTACTTAGCCAGTGTAGACAATTTACACAAAAAAAGTAAGGAAAAACATTCACTGATCAAATATTAGAGCATACTACACAACCTAAGAAGTACAGATAGTTAAATAACAATGGCTGAGCAAGGAAAACACAGTGCTTCACTGCAGGGAAGGATTTACTGATCCAGAAAACTACTTCAGTAACTTTTTTCTCACATGAAACGAATAACAAATAATTAAGTTTCCAATTTCAACTCAGTTGGTTGCCTTCCTGAAGTTTAACATTTTGCAAAAACAGAAGGAAATAAACGAAACCAGGATAAAACAGGGAAAAGGGGACACAACTTAGGAGATCTGACACATCTTTCAAAACATTACAAGTAAATAGGACACAGCACACAGTGCAAATTGAAGTAGTACAGGCAATCCCAACTTTTCTTATTATTTGACCTCTGCTATTACACAGGCAGTAAACATTGTTAAAAGTAAAGCATGCAAATTCCCTCAGAGTCACCTCTGAGTCATTTTCCAGCACTATTATGCAAATAATACTTTCTGCTCATTGTGGTTTGTATTTGCGATATATGCAGGCTGAAGAACATCAGGGCTGAGTCATCTGCTTAAGAGGATCACACTATAAATGTGATGGATTGTAACATTTTGCAGAGCACAAAAGGTAATTGAGTGAAGTCAATTAGGAAAGTAGGAGGGCTTAGTGGAGAAGAAGGGAGCAATCTGTAAACTACTCTGACATCTTTCTTGACTAGACTTTCCAAAACAGCTTAGTAGGCCATCCAGCCTTAGAATTTAAGGGATAATGGGAAGCAGTTTCTTTGAAAATTCTGGCCTTTGTACCTATGAAAAAAAATTGAAGGTCTGTTATTGTAGAGGGAGGAATGCAATTTTCGGAACAATGTAGGTTGTAAACCAATGCATTCCGTAGAAATGAGAGATGTTTTAAATGCTATTAAAACAAGAGTTTATTGAATGTAGAGGCATACATTACAATAGTTGCTGTACTTGCAAATTAAAAACGCTACTTCTTGCCTTGTTAAAATGTATTTAGAGAGCAGCTCCTTAGAATAAGTTACTTCTCTTTGGTTAGGTCAGACAGTCAGTACACCCTTGCTGGTTTCTTTACTTTCCTGTCCAAAACAGTATGCTAATTGCTTAAGCGGTGCTAGTTTTCCTCGGCATGTTCATAATTAATTGAGGAGACATGGCTGGGGTCACCAAAAGAAAACCATTGCTTGAACTCCCTAGAACTTTCCTTAAGGATATTCTTGGCATGTTTCTAATTAGAGAAAAAAGGTAACAAGTGACATGCTGCTGTTTTCATCTTAGAGGTATTGCTTTACACCAGCTGGTTCTCTAGTTATAGTTTTGGAAAGCACTGTCTTATCATAATCTTAGCACTGTCTTTTTCATAATCTATGAATACAACACTTCAAATAAAGGCTTAATGTTACAGAAAACCTTAGGATATCTAGTTGACAACCTAAGAAAACAACAAAAAGAAAAGCCATAATGGATAGTTGTTACTGATTATTAAGCACCACCCTGTATTTTTAAAACTTTAATGAGGATACAAAATAGCACAGGACTTGGATGCCCAAATAATAAGGGATCCAGCAAGGAGCCATATAACAGCTGAACTGAGGAAAGGAAAGCATCAGTCTTTAAGCTTAAATCAGTAAGTAGTTTTATTCTAAGGGCTAAATACATCCTTTTTTTTTTCCAAAAGGATTTCAGGCATGAATGTGTCACCATCTGAAAGCAGGTTCCTTGTCTTACTGATTGTGTATGGAAAGCTTACTTGATTATTTGCTGCAAGACATGTGAAATAATCTTAAAGCAAGGCCTCTTAATTCTTCCCTTCAGAAGATCTCTAAAGTTATAGATAACTTGAAGCACAGGAATAGTCTGCACTAATAACATTACAGATAGATATATATTTGGGGTTTTAGAGTGGGCCTCACACTGGACAAATTGTTCTTGGGGTTTTTTTTCTTGTTAAAATAGTGATCTTGATAAGCGGAAAAAAAACAAGCCCAGATTTTGGCACAACAGAATTTATAATGCTTTTCAGTGATGGTTATTTGCAAACGGAAAGTCACAGTGCATGTGTGAGGAAAAAGGAATTCTGAACAAAAAGCCTTGCTGTACTTATATTTCAATAATATCTTCATTGAAAACTTCTTATGCTAATTCTGCTTATGGATCTAAAGATTAGGTATATTGTTAAATAAGATTAGGTTTGAGAATAATAATCAGCCCATGCATAAGAATTTTTAGGGTTGGAAAACATACATTTGTGAATAAAATTTGACTACATTCTCTGCTGCTTTAGGTCCAGTTTTATTTAACAAATATATATCATGAGAATCGGGCCCCAGCATTTTTCCGTTCTGTATTTCAGCATTTAGCCTTTAGTGATTGTAATGCTTGAATGGAAAAGTATTCATCTGCATAATAGTTATCATTGTTGTCACTGTTACTACAACTATTACTATCATTGTTTCTGTTTTTTAGTAGATATATATATATAACGTGTAACCCATTCCAGTAAACCAGATACAATTCTTCCATGCGGTTACAACTGACAGAGTACAAAAGCCAAATATTTAAAGCTAGCTACTTAGTAAGACTTTCAAAATTTCAGCACAAAACCCTCAGAGCTCATTGGAGAATTTTGGAGGGTTTTTTTGCAATTCCCTTAAGTGTTCAACCTGAAAAAAAAGGACTCTCTAAATGTAAATGTAAATGATTTGCTGCTAAATCTATATCATTATGTCCTCAACTACCTTTTCTATCTGTGCTAATGTACAATGGTTGCATATTCTCTGATTTTTCTGGGTAAAGTTTGTGCATTTGAAATCTAAGGCAGTTCCTATGGGAAAAAATAGCAGTCTTTTTATAGGATGAACTTTCACAGGTATTAGTTGAAACTTATTCTATACACAGACATCAGGATTTAATCTCCTGTGCTAAATATTCATTAATAGAAATGTATTTTTTTCCTTCCATTACCCAGTAATGTGAGAGGAGTGAAGAGAGAATATAAAATACCATCTTCTCATTGAAGTCGAAGTAGCAGCTAAGAAGCTGGACTTTAGATTTTTGTATGAGTCAGCACTCAAACAAAATCAATAGAAAATTATATCTCAGACACAGCCTTGAATGGAAAATAGCTAGTGGATTTTTATTAGTTATGTAATGACATATGATTGTACATGTATATAGGAAGACAGTTGTTCAAAAATATCTCAGAACACTAGAAAACACAATCCTCTGCTGTGTCCTTCTCTCATATTTTTCTTACTATAATAGCACGACCTGCTGTACTCTTATTTTAAATTGAATCATATTTGTGCAACGGTTTCTGTAGTCCTTTGGCTTTGTGAGACCTATCACCATTGTCCTGCCAAACAACCCATTTCCATTACTCCCTCCAGCCCCGACTCCTCCAAACCCAAAGGAAATGCAGCTGAGGAGAAATTGCCATCAGGTGGGTGCACAGCTGGATTTGTCCTTGGCCAATTCTGCTCTGCTTTTTTGCTAATGACATGTATGATGGAAAAGATGGCACATCATGTGTTATGTCTGACATCAAACTGGGAGGATTACCACCTCATTCAAGGGCTGGTTCAGATTTCAATTACCCCTTGACAAAAGATGAGTAGAAAGGTCTACACTTTATCCAGGATAAATCAAATGCACAAATGGTGAATGACTGGCTAAGGCAATATACAGGAGCAAAGGGTGTCTCACAAACGACGTACAAGTCAGTGTCATGGACTCAGAGTGATACCTTTGTCTCAAACCTTCTTCCCCACTTATTGAATAAAGCCCATCTCTCTCAAGCTGCGGTGATTATTCAGCCTGCACAATTACTTCATCTAGCTGAAAGAAACATGGAAACAATCCTGCAGTTAAGGCAATGTATCAGAGGGGTAATAAGGTGAGCTGTTGTGCTCAGCTCTTTGTGTCTGTCATCACATCCTAACTGTGCTTTTCACTTGAATGCACTTGTTTATATTTAGCCTGCAAATCTTTTCTTGACACTAAAAATGGCTTCAGGATAAATAGTGGTGACTATTGGCTGTGTCTACTGCTGCAGTGCATCCAATGTACCCTAGACCTTTCCTAGACACTGAGGTGTACACTTGTACATCCAAGCTTCATTATGCTAGAACAGTGTAGCTCCGAGTAAACTACGAATGAGTGCCTGGCCTGTCCCAAACGGTGTCCTGGAACTGCATGGGAGAATGGCAGGGAGTATGGGATGAAATTCTCCCTGGGACCATGCCAGGAAGCTGGCATGGCTGTATAGCAGTACTCGCAATTGTGTCCAAGCCTCTAGCAATAATCTTGGGCATTGCTTCCTGTACAGGAGTACATTGCTTCTAGCAGTTCAGGTTCTCATGCCACAGGGGGTAGAAAAGGTAATAAGGGTTTACTATGTACTTGCAGAAGATCAGCAGCCCTTTGTCGTCTCAGGAATCCTTAGGAATCTGCAGATTATGCCTACTCTTAGTTGAGAGGCTGGTAATACAAGTTGCCAAGTAGGTGGGAAAAAGTGTCCTTTCTAAGGTGTTGGTCAGATCCTATTGAAAAACATCCTAAAAATGGAACAAGGATCTGAGAACGGGCATCACGTTGGACTTGTTACAGTTAGCTTTAAGATGCTATTTAAAAAACCCTGGTAATTTTGATATGTATTACTAGGAATATTATATGAGAGACCAGGAGTAATTTGGTGAAAGCTGGTAAAGCCTCAAAAAGAATACTTTTCCCACTGCTTGGTTAATAGTCTTAAAATAAGATGTGAGCAAAATGCATCAGAGTCCAGGAGAGAGCCCAAAGACAGTACAGGGATTTAAAAGATATCATCTATGAGGAAAGCTTGAAATAAGAGTATTTGTTCCATCTAGGGAAGAGGACACTGAGTCATAAAATGATATTCTTGTGTTTAAAGGCTGTTCCAAAAAGACAGTGAACAACTGTTCTCTGTCTCTGCTGAGCAAGGACAAGATGAAATTAATTCCATTTGGATCATGGAGTATTTAAACTGAGCACTAGGAAGCTGTTGCTGTTAGAATGGTAGATGCTTAAACAGTCTGTCTATCTAGAGAGTGTCTTCTCACTGGCTGGCTTTAAGAATTGTAAGCAAACAGATGACTCAGTCTTCTGGCTTTGGCCCCATTTGATATAGCTGATTCATGTCTTTGGGCTCCCTTCTGGTCATTTGTATGTCTATGGTTTGATGGTAAAAATCTCACATTCATTCCCATTCAGAAGAATGGGAACAGGAGGAGGGTGCTTTTAGTCTCTTTGCCCCTTACGTTGCCACATGAGAAATCCTTGTAGAATTAGTGGCTTGCGTGTCATAAAAGGACATTTATTCTCTGCAAATTGCAACTGATTCATAGCAACCCTACTGCAGTCATGGGACACTCTGTAGTAGCAACAGTAGCGCTTGAATCCCCAGATAAATTCAGCTGAATTGCAGTTTGAATATTGAGGGTATTATTGGAAGTTTGTTGCTGCTAATTCAGAAAGTATAAAACTTTTTGCAGTCTGTCATTGCACAAGGTAAATTTCAGTCTAAAATGCTTTCTAGATGGCATCTGTTGCTTGAGGTTTAATTGGATCCTGGTCCGTAAATATAGTGGATGGTGTGTGCTACTTTGATTCAGCCAAAGAGAGTTAGGCTTACAATTGCCTCACTGTGCCAAATAGGATCTGCCATTTATTTTCAATTATGTCATGCTGCTCAGTTTTATGCCTTCAGGTTGTCAACATTAACAGCCAAAAGTTATTTCATTCAATAGGAAATATTGCTTGATTTTTGCTTTTGTGGATGCACGGGAAGGGGACAACGCACAGTACCAGGTTTTCAGACATATCAGGGCCTTAGTTGTTGAGACACTACATTCATACATACATTCATAGAAGTATTGTTCTACCAAACTTTTGCAAAACTTCAGCTAAAGCTGCTGGCATTTTTAAGACTGTACCAAAATAGCAAACCATGACTTTCAAAAGTTTCTGGACAAAGATGCTGCAGTCTTCATAATTAGACTGTGTCATTCTGGCTAACAAGTTTCTCTTACCAGACCTTTATTTTTTGAAAGGAAGGAAAACAGCTTTACTTTGACCTTATCAAACCGCAAGTGAGCTCTTCCAACAGGTTGCTGTACTGATCATCTGCACTGGCTTGTGCTTGGAAAGGCTGCAGCAAAAGAAAACCTCTGGAGTAACAGCTTCTCTCCCTTTCTTCTTCCCTTTTTTCCTTTCTTCTTTTTTTTTTTTTTTTGTGTGTGTTCAGATGGACTTCCACTCTGATACCAGGTTAATTGGGTAAGGCACTGTTCATTCTAGAGATAACTTACTGCCTCAGCTGCATTATCAAGCCACTGTTTTGACTGAGAGTTTTCTGCTGTTCAAAGTGCCCTCTGACATGCTCTATCCTTTCATACTGTTCCCTAGTTTAAAGGGTTTGAGGAAACTCAAAAGACTGACATTCTTCGTAAAGCTCAGCAAATCTTTACTTTCCATAGGAAAGCACTGCATATCAATTATGGAAAATGTTAAAAGAGAAAAATTGAAACTGCAGAGCTGTCTGTAAATACTTAGAGAAGATCGCTGATCTCATTTACTGTTGTGGTGTTTTCATGAGTCAATACATAATGTAGGCAGAAATGTCTAATTTAACATTGTCTCATCAGGTTGTGGCAAGCCATCTAGATGACATCATTAAAACACAGTGGTCCTTAATTGGCCTGAAGGTTAAATTCCTCAATCACCTAAAATAATTTTGTGCTACCTAAAAGCCCTTGGACATGTTGTGAACTTATAAGACAAAAGTTATGGAGGTAGCTTTGCCATTTCCAGTGTTCAGCTCCTACTATGGTGCACAGAGGAGGGAAGGAAGCATGGATCATTGACAAGGGATGGAATGGATGGTTGGAGGAGAAGGACTCTGCTGTGGCTGATTTTTCTTTCTAATGTCTTTTTGAGTAGGGCTAATCTCCATTCAACCTAAGATAAAAACAGCATTTCCTGATGGGGAGACCTGCTTCCTTGGTCTTAATATCTTCCAATAACTTACAGTATTAACTGGTTGCTCAAGGTCTTGAACCAACACAGCAGATAGCAATAAACAATCTGGCCAACTGTAGTTAATTACTTTTTCCACATTTGTCCCAGTTAGGATACATTTGCACACAAATTTGGCATTTCAGATACTGAAACCAAGATAATTTGGGTCTCATAGGGTATTACTAATATGGTCATCTAGGAATTGCTGGCCTTGCAAGAATCTGCTAGTCCTAATACTTCCCACTATCTGGGAAGTTCACCTATTTCTCACATAATTCCCTGTCATGGTTTTGGCTGGGATGGAATTGACTTTCTTGCTAGCAGCTGGTGTAGTGCTATGTTTTGGAGTTGGGATAAGAATAGTGTTGGTAGCACACTAATTTTTTTGGTTGTTGCTGGGAAGCCAAAGCCTTTTCTGCTCCTCACATTGCCCCACCAGTGAGTAGGCCATGAGTGCACAAAGACTGGGAGGAGTCACAGCTGGAACAACTGACTCCAAGTGACCAAAGGAATATTCCGTGCCAAATGATGTCATGCTCAGTATATAATGCTGAGGAAGAAGACGGAAGGGGGGATGTTTGGAGCTACAGTCTTTGTCTTCCCAAGTAACCGTTATGCATGATGGACCCCTGCTTTCCTTGAGATGGCTCAACACCTGCCTGCTGATGGGAAACAGTGAATGAATCCCTTGTCTTGCTTTGCTTTTGCTCTACCTATTAAACTGTCTTTATCTCAACCCACAAGTTTTTTCTCACTTTTATTCTTCTGATTCTGTTCCCCATCCCAACTTGGGGGAGTGACCGAGCAGCTGCGTGGTTCTAGTTGCTGGCTGGGGTTAAACCATGATGCTCCCTTTTAACTGTCTGCCAGACTCACGTCTTGGCACTATCTGTGACTTTCATCAGCTTCTTATGCTGGTCTCTGGCACATCCAGCAATTTCTTGCGTCATGTCCAGTAGTTTTCCACATCCTGTTCAGCTAGCCTTACCTGAGGGCAGGGCCTTGCCAACTGCTTAGTCTTTTGTCTGCCAGTGTGGACATATTGAATATGTTACACCTCCTGTGCAGCCAATATGCCTCTTTTCCTTCTACAGAAATCAGGAAGAAAATGGATGGGATTAGAAGGAAAAGGAAAGACAGACATCCAGAGAATCTGGTATTCAAGCCAAAAAATGAAGTAAGGAATTTGTGTTTTCTGCTATTACCTCAGACTTCCTGGCATCGAAATTCACTTTAAGTCACAGGAAAGAGTAGAGTCTAACAGGATGTTTGCACATCACAGTATCTTTCATTTAGTTCTCTCATTTCAAATACACAGACCATATCTATTACGCTTATAATAAAAATGGCTGCTTTTCTGTAGGATGCCCAAAGTTCAAGGGGAAGGTGTTGGTAAACTTTACCACATTTTCCAGGGTTAAGCATAAAAAAAAAAGAAAAGAAAAAAAGAAAAGAAAAAGAAAGACAAATGAAAAAGGAGGTCTTGCTACCTAACAGAACAGAACTAAGGACTGTCATTATTCTCAACAGTAAAATTGTGTTGTAAGCTTTTATGTATATTCCAGTATTTTCAATTCAACCTATTTTTGTATGCCAAAATCAATATTGGAATAGTGAGTTACCTGAGTTTTTTAGTAAGAAAAACATATTTTTTAGGGAACTTGTTATGTGTTTTTATGAAATGTGTGTTAAGAAACACCACGACCTTACACATTTAACTTATCCCTCCTTTATCCAGCATGAGCTAGAACAATGAAACAGTAGGTGTCACAACAGGTGAGTTGGTCTGTGCCGGAATACAGAGTACAGGAGCCAATATATGTCTGAGACTTCATAATAGTTTATATAACTCTTTTTCCCAAATAAGTACTCTTTCAAGCTACAAGCGATACCAGAACAGGTAAGCTTAAGCATATATTTTTCTGGAAGGGTACCCTGATATGGAGTTCACTTTTTGTCATCTTGTGGGAGATGACCACCACTCGGAGCAGGTGAAAAGGGAATCAAATGTGTCCTCCTTCATAACTAAGCTGTATCCATTTCTCTCATAGCTTTCCTTATAGGCCACCCAAAACAAAGGCAAGGCTTAGAATATACAATAATATTTTCTATTAGCAAAACGCATTATATGTTCAAAGCCTCTATGTTTTTGTCAGTAATGGGTTGAAGTATCTAAAAAAATCTGAAGATGCTGCTTATCTTACGAAGTCTCTCTCTCCTGTACTTTAGACAATTCTATGTCTGGTGGTTAAAAAGGGTCTGTAAAATCTCTACATGTGCTACCTTCATATTCCCTTCCAAGGCTGGTACCTGTATTGGTACTCAGTTTTAACAACATTGTGGTAGATTAATACAGGATTTCATAGAAATAAACAAAAACTGAGTTGCATCATAATTTGGTGTAATGAAAATGCAGCTGATCACCAACAGATTGCTCAATTTTAAATTCGGCTAGTCTCAGTATTATTCCCTATTTGCTTTTTCACTGCTTAAAGCAGGTCACACACATTTTCATATTCATATAGCCACTGTGACACAGAGAGTGCTAGCAGAAACAAACAATAAGAAAATATAACATTGCCCAGAAAAACATAATAATTCATCAAAGGCAGTAGAAATATGTTATCCACAAATTAAAGCCTCTCTATCTATACAGAACTTTTGAAGGTTATGAAGTTTTTACTATGGCAAAAAGTTAAACAGTTCTGCTCTATGGCCAGTCTGATGACCCATTAAAATGTACTTCATAAAGTGTCAGCTCACAAGTAATAAAACAGAGACTAAAAACCAATATAAGAAGATATTTTGCTTGTGTTCTTTGAAAGATTTCCTAGTTTCTCTCTTCCTGAGATTTCCTGTCAAGCTATTTTTAATACACTGAGACTATGAATTTTGGCAGCGTAACCATTGATCCTGCACTGAGAGACATGCTTGCATCCCAGCTTTCTATTTCCTTGAATCTGACATAAAGAACTTGGTTTATGAGGTACTGTAGTATAATAATGCAATCATAAGGAAAAAGGATAATGTGGATGTACATTGCCTTAATTACTTTAGAATAACACAGGAACTTGGGACCAGGTGTGGAGGAACAATATCTACTGGCTGTGTCAAGGCTGACTGAGTTAGTCTGTACAGTCTCACTCCTACAGTCCACATCAAGGGACAATGGAGAGTTGTGATATGACTTCTCTGACTGAGTAGAACCTTATTAAGTAGTTAAATCATTTTTGTATCATAATGTGTTTCAAAACTGAGGATTTATATATTCTATCAGGAGAGTGCAGGCCCCCCCCTTTCCCCACCAAGATTTTTTAAAATTAAATTTGCATGGATCTGTTGTCCAGAAAGTAGCTGGCAGGTTGTGACTTGTTTATTTTCTACCACCTGAACCTAAAACAGTGTCATGAACTGTGAAATTGTGCCTGGCATGGGACTGCACTGTTCAGTCCCTGTTCTTTAGAGAAGAAGGTAAGTGGAGGTCAGATGGTGCTAATTTTGTTCTCTGCTTCCTATGTATTTGTGCAGGCTGAGGCACTGAAGCTGAAGACTCTCTGAGTGCTTGCATGGGACAGAGAGGAACCAGCTTCCCCAGGGTGGGGACCAACCTTTCCTCCCAGACACAGATATTTTTGGATAATTATGTAGAGTGTTGGATTGGTATTTACAGTTTCATAAGGAAGGCTCAGTATTTTGTGAGCTACTTGGTTTTAAACCTGTGATTGTCACAGGCATTTGTATTTCTATGAATTACCTTTTTAGTTTTAAGTGATTCCAGTCCTGATTTTGATTTCTGTTATGCATCTATTAGAAATTATTACAGATGAAGTTAATCTGCTAGGAGCTCTAGTAGTAAGCAAAAGTTGCAGTCCATGTTTGATAGGAATCATCTGGGACCAAAGAAATGGTTTTGCATCTGAAAATATTACCAAGAAGATGAGAAGACTTCTGACTCTCAGAAGAATTCTCTATCAAAGTTGTCAAGTGGTTAGATCTGATTTATTTCTCAAATGTTATCTCTCTGTGAATTAACTGAATTGATTCTCCATTCAAATTATCCAACAGCATTTTAAGTTTAGTGAAGCACATTAATAAATTGGAATATGTCCCAAACTAAAGTAAGTCCATCTAGCTGTTACAAAGTGGACCCACTTCTTTTCTTCATGTATATTTTCTCTCCTTTAACGTTGCTTCACCACCTTGCCACATCCAGGACCCTGCTACCAGCTCCCAGTGACCAGTCACTGGTCAGTATATGGGTCTCTCTACTGAGTTTCTGCTCACAGCAGAAACCTGTCAACAAACTGCTGACTGTCTGAGCCAGAAGCCTTTAACTTGTACAATTCTTTTTCTGTGTAACTTGTCCCTGGTCTATATGGTTCTCTTAACAAGGGTTATGTGCACAGTTTCTAGCAGAATATGTCAGGCTCTGGATTTTCTTGTTTAAGCTGCTCTTCAGCAAATTGGTAGTTTATGAAGGGCTTTCAGTCCATCTACGTGTAAAAAGCACTCAGAGAATCAGTTTTCATTTGTCCGGAAACCCTCACTGCTTTTGAAGATGGGGCTCCTACATTACAGAGACATAGAAAATCAAAGGACTTTGTTCAGGAGCTTGAATATGCAGTTTCTGTTTACCCACTGCTTTGCTTACCTACATGCTGATGTACATGTGGCCAGCACTATCAGCTATTAAAAATATTCTTATTTTATCTTTTTTCCATCTATTGTCTTTCTTCTTTGTGTTCACAATACTTTAAATAATAGAGGGAATCACTCTAAACGTTTTTTGTAGGGATTTTGTCCCTGTTAGAAATAGAAGTAAATTCTTTGCTCCTAGTACTAGGGTTTTTTGAAAGAAAAAGGCATGTTTCTGACAAGAATACAGGAAAAAAATCTCTAGCCTAAGGTAGTTTTTATTAATACATTTATTAATAATGTTTTAGTGGATATATTGGATTTTCCGTCAATTTAATTATAAAATGCTAACTCCTAATTTAGTGCTGACTAGGAAATTGTCCTCACAGAAGAGGAACATAGCTCAGGTTGCTCTGCAGTAGGAAGTTCCCATCCATCTCAAGACTGAAGAGCAACAATAATCTGACAACTAACCAGTGCTGTGATAAGCAAAACCTGTTCCACAACAGAGTTTCGGAAACCTCAGGAAATGGTTACATGACAAATTGCAGCAATCCAACACACAGAAAAGTCAGCTTGTAGACTGTCCTTGGGTACCCATTGCAGTGCTTTCTCCAGAGATGTTGAAGGAAAATTGAACAGCTCTTTGGTTGTACCATGTTTTTATTGTGTTAATCCCATGCTTCAGTGGGGACTGGAAGATTTTTTTCCTTGTTTGATGCTTAACCAGCTTTTCTTCTCCTTTGAGGCACCATAGGTTGTTGCATCTGTGGCCAGTACAGTGGCTGGGGTGCAGGGTGTAATTAACAACAACAAAAACGTTGAAGTGCTTGGCAGGCAAATTCTGTTCAGGTGATAAGAATTAAGACCATTACAGATTTAAATTCATAAAGGATTTCTCTTTAGATGAGATAGGTATGTTTGGGAGAGGAGATAAAATCTTTTAAGAAAGCTCTTGCCACATTATTTGATAAATTGCCTGCTATTGTAGTAGTCTGTGACATTTGTAATGCCCATTGTGCTCTTTCTGTGGCACTTTTACCAATGGCTTTCAGGTTGTTCATACTGGTATGAGTTTTTTAGGGTATTTGTGAGTGTTTTGTGGCATGAGTAGGTATTCTGGGAATCATTCTCAGCTTGTCACTGATTGTATTACAACAGGAAGACTTGATTAGGTGAGGTAAGTGACCCTCATCCAGGTGTCCATCTTAATTGTGGAGTTTTGTTGCAAAAAACCCAATAAAGAAATGTAGATTTCTAGTAGAAAGTGCTCTTTTTTCTTTGATATATTTATCATTCTGAAATAATACGAATCCCATTTACTCTTTAAAGCATAAGTTCCATTTGTGTATAAAAAGAAACACTGGTTCAGATGAAGGGACTCTCACAATTTTTAACAGAGTAAAACTAACTGATGTTGCTAGAAATATTTTGTTTAATAAATGGCATGATGAACTGAATAATGCACCTCACAGAAGAAAATGATAACCTTAAAAATAATATTGTTTGCCATTTAGGTATACCATTGTAATAGTTTTGCCTAATAGAAGCTTTTAACCATCAATAAGCACATTAGGTAGAACTCATATTTGCAAAAGTTCCTATTAAAAATTGAAAACAAAATGGAAATTTCTGCATAAGGCTTTTTTCCCTCTCCCCTTAACATCAATTCACTCTAATTTACTGGGCAGAGATAGAAGATAACCGTACCTGCCTGGCAACGCAGGCACACAAATAAACATCCATCTAAAGTCAATGGAAATAATCTAAAAGCTTCAGCAGCTCTTCTCTTGAAACAGCAGCTGCTTTGCTCTGCTTCTTCTTTTGTCAAATTGATGAAGCAAAGAATTGCTTTTTGTCAATTGGCTGTAAGGAAACTAAGTAACAGGGTATAGCCCCCTGATACCGTTAGTTCCCCGATGATGTTTCCCTTCTAGAGGGCTCTTGAAGAAGATTTTTTAAAAATTTCCCATATGTTGGATAGGAGTCCGTGTTTGTGTCAAGAGGAAATTATTGACTAAATTCTTGACCATGACCCTTTCGGCTGATGTCAAACGTGGCAGAAAAGTTAGGCTAGGATGTAACATTAAATTTCTAATTACTCAGACAACCTAGTGCTTTGGGTAAACATCAGTATGAATTCTAACTAATGCATCTCTGTTCCTCACTGTGTGGCAGGCATAAATTTCATAAAATCTAATTTGTAACATTTTATGCTCTGCTTCTTCCCATTTCTTCTCTCCTTTTCCAGCAATTAGTAAAGATCATATGGGATTTTTTTTGGAAAGGAATACATAATTTCCTTATGCATTAAAAATACACACTGTCCTGTCTGGGTAAGCTGATGTGCGGTGGCATTTTGAAGCAGTCTGGAAAAAATAAAGGACAAATAAGTTCAACAGAAAATATCATACATTATGAAAAATTAATCATTATTTTGTTAGTCAGACCTTGTATGACCCAATGAACCCATGAAAATCTCAGTGGTAGAAATTTTGCAAAAATAACCTATATATGTTGTTTGATCCTTTCCCATGTTTTGATGAAAATACATATAAAATAGCTACAGAATTATAAATTGGAAAGTGATCATTCCATCCATGGCCCCCTTACTAGGAGTTTCTCTTACTAGAGCACCAGGTCTAGCTGAGACTAAGGAAAATTAGTGTGATAAACAGCTGTACTGCAGAGTACTATCTGCATTAGCTTTTCCTAGTTTGCTCAAAGCTTCTATTTTCATCAGAAAATACAGGTGCTCCTTACTCATCTAATGGTACTCATATTGTTTGGCTACGCTTAAATATTTCCAAGAATACACAGTCATTACAGGAACAGGTTCCCTGGCCACATCTGTGCAGTGTTGATATGAGCGATCCCTTTATGGCCCCAGTGACCTAAGGGAGAAGTTGGTATGTGAGGAATTAGGGACACTTGACAGGCATGGGACTGATTGTCCCAACCTGCCTGGTTGTCTTTGACACCGCTGGGACCCTCTGCCATGCATCCACCTAAATGCTGCAAGTTTTCAGACCAGCAAGAAGACAGAAGACACATTACCTGGGATGAAGGCAGCAGAAGGGGGCTCAGGATGTTTAAGGTGCTGGTAAACAGGGCGAGTGAGGACTAACACATCATAGAAGATGATGATGGTGATGACAGTGAAGCACACAAACTTGAATAAATGAAGACAGAATAGACAGAATGAGGTGAAGTTGGAGGCCAAAACATACCTAATGCACTTTCTGCTGCAGGAAGGCACTTGTTGCAGAGCGCTGCTTCTGTGACTGCAGGCTGCTTAGCTGAAACACTGCCAACCTTTCCAAGGCCTTGAAAAATTAGTTACTTTTATTAAACTTATATAACATTCCCCAGAACTGTCCTTTTCCCCTGGGCAGCAAGCAGTGTCTAAATTACTTCTCAGAGCTGTGCCAGGAAATGCTTTTAAATTTTGGAAAGTACACCAGATATTTCTTAAAACTCTTTTTGCTCATTTGACTCTTGGTTCACCCACCCTAGCTACAGAAGAAAGATTGCATTTTTTTTATTTTCTTCTGACACGTGCAGAAAAGATGTTTTAGTAATATTGATTAGAATTAATTGATTTAGGTCTTTAGTTAAAGACTGTTTGTTTTTTGTTTTTTTTTTTTAATTGCTAGCTTTTATTGAGATAAAAAGCTCTGTAAACCTCCTCCCTAAATTATCCAACTACCATATGCTAAGAGAACTAGCATTTATGAAAATTGTCTTCTTAGGAAAAAAAAAAGCAAGTAAAACTGCAATGAGCAACAAAAAAAACTTGTTCAGGGTCACAGATTTATATTTTGTCTCATAATTCCCCATGTTCTGGATACTGGACTTGTGTTTTTCTGGATATAATGTGTTGTTTGTACATGTATACAAAGATTTTAAAATAAGTATGAAAAATACAGAATTTTTGTGTGAAACAGAAGCTTGCTAATCATTAATTATCACTGCCAAAGTTAGAAAGTGCTAAAGCTTCTGTCAGAATCAGACTCATATTTGCCAACTTTTGTGGTTTTAATGCAGTAAGTGTCTTTTCTTGAAGGCTTGCCATAAGTTCAGTGATTACACTAGAATTTCAACTTTCATTTAAAAAAATCCAAGTTTAGGTGTCTTGTAGTTAAGCAAAGAAGCTTGAAAATGTCAATTAAATATAACCTAGTATGAAATTAAAGTTTCTCATAATCTTTAATACATTCTCTTTATTTTTGAATATTAGAGAGCCAAACATTCTCAGCTGGGGGAGGAAAGCTTTTGTTTGGCATGACAGGACTTCAGGGTCTCCTTTTTGTGCCAAATTTGATTTCTTGTTGATTGGTCTTTTTGCTGTCATAGTACTTCTCATTTTTTTAGCCTTAACTACACTGTTAACTACGAAGAAATCAGATATCAGTCTGTATTTCTCAGGTACAGAACTCATTTCTCCTGTGAACTAGGCAGACAGTGTATCAGACTAATACTTTTAGTGAGTGGCAACCGTAGCTCATAATGTGAGCACACATGAGGTACATGTATCCCTTTTTTTTTTTTCCGCTGCAACTCAGTGAAGATTTCTTTCTAAGCAGTGGAAAAAATAACTCTCTCTATTCATTACATGATTTCTTCTATTTAATAAATGTATATAAAAAAGGAATTAGGAGAATGTGAGATAACTTGGGAACACTAGTAGGTAAATGGCATCTTTTCTCCCTATTGCTGTCTCGATTGCTTCAGAGCCATTAGGAAACCGGAGTCCCACAGAGCATTCTGCATAACAATTTTGTGTAGCTGATTCCTTGACATTTTCTGTGAATTTAATCAATATTCTCAGACCAAACAAAAGCAAACTCTCATGCTTATTTATATTCATGAAAATAAGGGTCAGCTTTGGCTGACTTCATTTGCCTTGTGTAAAACTTTCCAATTGAGATGCCCCACTGAGCTGCAATGTTTGTCGAGCAGGGCTCTGCTCAGACTAAGGCTGCCCTAACCCTCCTCTACATTCAAACTATACTGTGAAAGACGCAACGTGCTCCGTCCCGGAGAGGTGCTGTCCATCTGTTCAAGCCCTGATTCAGCAACTCAGTTAATTTGGGAGTGAGGGTCACAACACAGAGCTCAGAGAAATCAAAGGATTTCCTCTATTTCTGTCAGCTACATCAAATTTGGACTCACAGACCAGACCCATCACTGTCCCTGAAGAGCCTGTGTCACTTGTTGTACATCTCATGTTTTCGTGGTTAGCAGGAAACTTCATGTGGTGTAGGATATACGTTTCAAATTTGCGGAGGCTGAAACACTGAGATGCTATTTCACTCAAAAGCATTTCTTTTTGGAAAGGGTAAAGGAATTGCTTTTCATTGAAATCAATTTAGTGCTGAAAAGCCCAAAGAGAGATTTCCCAAGACACTTAAGTTGAACAGGTATGCTATGAGTAACATGATTTAAATATATTTTTCTGTAAATATTGGAGTACAGTACATCAATATATCAACACAATAGCAGTAAAAATCCTGAGAAGAATTATGGTTTCATATTTTAATGCAGTGCTATTGTTTTGCTAGTGATTATTTTTATTATCAATAGGCCTACACGTTCTATTTATGGACAGGAAAATTACTATGCAGGCATAAACAGAAAGACACTTGTTCCCCAAAAACTTTACCCTGTAAGTAAGTCAGCTCTGCGCACTCAGCATCCTCAACTGGGGAAGCTGAGATGTCTGAGACATCCCTGCCATGTGGCTCCAGTGGGGGTGATCTCCTCTCAGAATACCGACAGAAAAAATCCCATTTTTATAAGCTACATGTGAATTGCTTTATACAATGCTACTCGAAGGTAGCTGGATCTCATTTCAGTTTGTCTTGGAAGACTGCTGGCACATGCAGGCATCCACCGAGGTCACAGGGAACGCTGGGCAGCCGTCAGCTTGTGTGTTGATATGGTTGTGATTTGGGAAGTGGGAGGCTGCAATGCCTCAGTGAGGGCTGAGCAGCAATAATGCAGTCCATCCTTAACGGTCATGGTCTTGCCATTAGCGGACACTGCAGTGACTTTGAAGGGTCTCGGTGAAATTGTTACATTATTGCAAAAGACAAATTTTATGCAGTCCAAAGACCAGTTACTTAGGTGTCTCAGTGGAGACTTAAATATGCATTTAAGTAGGTAGCTTGAATATTTTACCATTAAAATGAGAACCAGAACCAGAATTACTCATAGACTGGGAAAGTGTGAGATACTGACTTTTGTGTCTGACCAACAGAGTGGGTGGAAAGATAGTCTCCAAACTCCTCTATTTGTTTTTATTGGTTCCAAAATAGTGGAATTATTTTTTTCTAGCTTTTAAAAATGTTATTCATATTAGATAAATGTATCCATATTAGACAAAATGTATCCATATCAGAGAAAAAGTTATCTTCTGTAGCATTAGAAGATTTTTTTTTTTCCTTCAGACTCTGTGATCTTAACAGCTCTTAATTTTTTTGTGCCTCAGTCAGGCCATCTTCTGAAGGTGATGCAATGCAGAGAGTGAAATCAATTGTACAATGATACAATTGATAGGAACTCGGAACCCTCTCAGCATTTATCAGACACACAGTACCTGTAGCTGGTCTCCAAAACGTATGTATTTGTTCCCCTCGGCTTGATCAAGGTATAAATCAGAGAGGAGAGTTCTGCCCACTGAACATTTTAAGAAGACAGACAGAGATGCAGATGGGTTCAGTAAAACAGGAGAGTGTGAATCTAAATGTGAAATGAAATATAGATGAAAACACCTTGCCTTAGACAGTTTTAATATTAATATCAACATCTCTTGGATGAAAAAGACCAATATCTTGTGGTTGTGACATTTTCCACAGTTAAAAAACAAGCAGATTTCTTAGGGGTATTTCTGAACTTGACAGAAAAAAAATCTGTCTTGCAAATGGTGGTATGATTCGGTCTGAATTCAGCCTAATATATTAAGTTCCATTACTCCTCTGCATTTTGGGATTTAAAAGTAAGTAAGAAAGAACAAATTTTAATGGGTTTAAAAGTAGATGTCTGCTATACAGCACCCAGGTTCTGCAGTAATTGTTCAGTAGACTTACCTGTTTTCATGGCTTATGTAAAAGTTCTTCAGAATCAAACATTATATACAGATGGAGATGATGAATTATCTCTTTACCCTAGATAGCAAACCCACTATTTCTAATGGAATTTGATAGCATTAATAATATAAAACTTTTCCACCATCTGCTGAAGAAGTCTTGCGGGAAACTTTTTAACAGAAAACAAGGTTTGATTTGTAAAATCTGACTCGGGCTCAGATGTTCTGGGTTCTGGGTGTTTGATCTTAAAATGAACAGTAGATGGCTTCAGAGAACGTTCCCACCAGTGATCGCTGGTTGCAGATAAAGACAGAAGACAGCCACAGACCATACAGAGCAGCCCCAAAGAACTGACGGGGGAAAGTAAAATTTTCTTTTTTGCATACACTGCTATTAAAAAAGAAAAGCAACCAAGCAGTTAAAAAATAGGAATGTTTGACTAAAATGCACTGCCAGAATTCCACATCTAATCAAGTTTAAAGCTGTAGCTGTACTGGATTACACTAAAAGTCTGCTGAGCCCATTGTCACCTGTGATAGAGAAGCTGGTACCACAAGTACAGGGAAGGGGTTTCTGAAGAGGGCGAGTGTTTATCGAAGCTTCCCTTCATGAGTTTTTCCAGCTCCCATCAGTCTATTGTATCCATAGTCTTGTGATTAATAATAGCTGATGGATCTTTCTTCTGTCAGTCTACAAATCTGAACACGTAATGCTGGTTTCCACCCTGTCATAGCAATGAATTCATAGTTTAGGTATGTACTATACTATAAAGTCATTTGTGCCTGCCTGTAACTTAATGAGCATTTATTTAATAGAATAATTACTCAGTTTCATGAAAGTCAAGATGTTGTAAGCCTGCCTCCTATCCCAGCCCTCCCCACAAATGTTTCTGATCCAGCTGAAGTTCTGAGCAGTTTTCTCAGTCCTCCTCAAAAGTTCAGTAGCTTTATTTATTTTTGTCACATGTTCTGAGTTTTTCCAGTTCTTCTATCTGCTTTTTAAGATGGTGTGATGGTTGGGCTTGTAAAATGCCACAGTGGCACTTTCTGGTTTTCTCCTTTGTTCTTGTCTAAGGTAGAAAACTAGAAGTATTGTATTGTTTTCTTCACTACTGCAGTTAAAGCACTTAAAATTACAGTGAACAGCCCTAGTAAATGAAATCATGTTAGAAACTATGGGACGTCAATAATTTTAGAATATTTTTCGATGTGAAAACATGCTTTGTCCCAAATCTGCTTGACAAACTCCAATTTAGTATTTGGATAAGCTGACATAGTTATGTTTTGGCTTTGCACCTGAAGAAAATGTCTAAATTGCCTCACACTTTTGGAATTATCTCAGTGTTTGGACACAGTATTTTGTCTCATGTGAATAATCAAGAAGAGTTGTTTTGCTTTTTCCCCCCACATATATGCGCCTGTGTATGTACACATAAATATATGATAAAGTCTTTGCCTTCTTCACAATTAAAAAGTAAATGCAAATGCTAGTTCAGAAAAAATAGTGCCCCAAATAAACCGCATTTTAATACATTGATATATTTAACACATTTTCTTCTTAAAATCCTAGAGTTACACAGTCTTCTTGACTGTCCTTAGCAATGTAATTTCTCTCAAAGCTTGGAACAAAGTGAGAACGTACTCTTCTCTGGCATTTTGAGCAAGTAACTTCCATTGTTATATTACATTTATAAAATGCTTCAGTAGTCATTCGAGCTATTGGATTTTATAGACTGAAAATGATGAAGTTATCTGTAGATTTGGAGACCATCTTTTCTTATGGTCCAGTATGTTATAGAATAAAACAAGCACTTGTTTACCAACTAGCTGATACCTTGCTGTCCTATGTATGTTTTTTTTTTCTTTTCCTACTTAGCTATTCTAAATAAGTTAATTATATCTCTGAAATGGGATTGTTATTTTCATTGCTTCTCTGTAATTTCCTATATACAATAACAGAATTCACTGTTGTGTAAACATGTAAGAATTATGCAAATAATTTTAAATGATATGCTTTTAAGGAAGAAAAAAATAATGAAATCTGTTGCCCTTTTTTCTTATCCTACACTGTCCCTTTTCCTCTCCTCACACACATTCAGGTATGTACATGGATACACTCACATCAGTTTCTTTATCTAACTTCAGAGACCAATAAGTTTTATCACCTGGAAATTTAGGTAATAAAGTGCTGGGGAATTAGTTACATCAGATAGATAGAATGAGCCCATTTATAAATGCCCCAATTCTCCTTTCTTGAAAAGGAAAAAATCTGTATGCAGGGTATTAACTCTGGGCACAGGAGCAGTCTTCTCTGAGTTCATTTGCATGTTTGAGGAGAACCATCATATCCACACGTGCTGACCATCGAATGTCATCAGGGACTCACAGGTTTGCTGAATCAGAACACCACATTGCCTGTCTAATGCCTCCCTGGCTCCTGTGATGATGGATATTGACAGCAAGGAAGCTGCCTTTTTCTGTTGTTAATTTGTTATCTGATTTATAGGTCTTTTGTGTGTGTGTCACTTTTATGTATGATGTATTTCCACTGTTGATGCTGTCTTCCTTCTGCTCACAACGGTGTTCCTGTGTCCCAGCAGATTCATGTGTTTGTGGCAATGAAAGAGACAGAAGTGACGGCTCTCCTCCTAGGATGCAGCTCATAAATTATCCCTTACAACCAGACAAAACAGTTTTTTCAAGTGGTCACAGATGAGCAATGTCCAAAGGAATTTTCCTTTTCAGATGTTCACTGATGCATCTGTTTACTGATCTAGGGTGTGCAAACTGCAAAAAGGTCATAATTTGCAGGTGCAAAAACATTCGCCAAAGACCCCTGGAGACCAGATTGATTCTGATGTCAGTGGATACTAGATAAACCGAAGGTCTGAACCATATGGTTTCAACTGTTCGTTCTTGTTGAAGTGCTACATTACTTTGAGTGCAAAATTTTATCTCCAGCAGGGAGAAAGGACAAAATAAAAGATGAGAGAGAAATGGAGGCAGAAATTAGAGCAATTAATATTACCAGCTGTGACTAAAGCTGCTACAAATATGGTGAGCTCAGAACATTTAACATATTTGTACCCAAAGACGTCTTAAATAGCTATAGTTACATAATGAAATGACTTCCCAATTGTGTCACATGGAATTAAAGGTGACTAAATTTGATGCAGCAAAATAAAGGCAATCCTAAGAGAGGAACAAGACTTGGGATATTCTTCCTGCAAAAATTCTGAAGAGCGAAAAGGTAAACCAAAAAATCTCTCTCCTGGAGCCTCCATTTTTTTTTTTTTTTGAAGAAAAAAGCAGGACTATCTTGTTCAGAGATTCAAAGACTATATGATGAAGAAATTAACTTTGAAGAAGTTGCATTCTCCTTTTGTATATATAGCAAAGAAAAGTTGAATCCCAGCTGAAAGGGCTGGAGCTTGGAGCTGGGATGGTTTAATTTCTTGTGCTGCCAACTTCCAAGATATTTAATTTTTGGGGATATGAAAACATAGCGAAGACCTGCTATAGTAAGTGAGTAGCAGGAGATCAGAGTGTCTAATAGGACACTGGTTGGACTCCTACAGATACCCATTGCATTAGACAGTTCTTATGAAAGTCTTTGCTTTTGAGGAGTTGGTACTTGCCAAGTGAGAAAGGCATTGTTTGGGGTTTTTTGTTTTGTTTTGTTTTGTTTTCTTTGTTTGTTTGTTTATTTTGGAAGCTTTTTCTGGAAAACCAATGGAATGGCCTTACATTGCATGAAAGAATACGAAACAAAGCCAAGTGAATAATATTGTGTATACTTTATAAGACTAAATCAACAAAATTTGGTTTTTTTACAAAATTATTTTCCTCATTTAAAAATTGAATTTCAATACTTTTAAGATTGCTGAACTGGTGGAATTGCATTTAGTCTCTACTATGGACATTTGGTGAGAGGAAGGGAAATGAGAGACTACGTTAGGTCCATTTATGAGGAATTGTTTTCACAAAGAGAGTGAGAGTGCCTGTGAATTCTTACAGACCCCTTAGCCAGATTTCTTGGTGCCTGCCCCTGGAGGCAAGATTTGCCCCTGCTGAGGACTGTGCAAGTAAACCACTGTGAAAGTAATTGATGCAGGTGAAGAGTAGCATTTAGTCCTTGAGACACTGAACTGGGAAGAACTTTTTGCTGTTTTTTCATGTCATGCAACACCGATTTTAAATCGATATTTTTTTCAACAAAAAGAAAGGAGGAAGGCTGAATTCCCCTCTGTTACATGCAGATGTTTTCTCTGCTTGTTATCAATACACATATCAGCTAGTCAAAGCTTGGGCAGCCCTCTTTTAATAGGCTGTGTAGGTTTACAGCTTGTCCTTTTTCTTGTCATTTTCAGTGGCTTTTGGTACCTTTCTTATTGCTTTATTTAACTTTTATTCATTGGGTTTTATTTGTCCTGATCAATGGTAAGTGCACACTTTTCTGTTCTGGACTCTCTCTGGGCTATAGTACGGTTTTGTTCCCTTGATTGAGTTGTTCTATTATCGTTATTTCTGTTTTCACTCTTAAGGCTTGGCTATCTTTAATTCACTTTAAACAAACATCTGAATAGCTGTAAAGGGCAGATGATACCAATACTGTCAAGATCTCATTGATCTTAATTTCAGCTGAAGCTGCTCGAAGGCAAGCTGGCTGCTTTCTTGCTGTATTTTGGTTTTTAATTTTCTGATTATTTTGATGGCTTAGAAGTTTTTGTAGCTATGAAGGTGAAATCATCCTTGTTTTTTTGTGTACACCTCCTCTTTTGTGTTAGTCCCAGCCAATATGGCACTGTCAGAAAGTGTTAGATACAGCTTTTTGTGTTGTCTGAAATGGTTTCTCAACTGCAAGCTAAAAATAGCAGTTTGAAAGCCTGTGTCCAGGACTGAGTTTAGCATGTTGTGTTAACACTTATCTTCATTGTGGTTATTTCAGCCAAATGTTTTCTGCTTTTCAGATAGATCCAGTTTTCCTGAAGGGAAAGATCTGTTGGGCATTAGCTGTGGCGGTAAATAACTGGTCACAAAGAATGTGAGAGGATAGAATTAGCATGTAATGGATTTTATTTATATACACAGGAATTCTGATGTTTGGTTTAAGTACAAGTAGTCATGTTCTGTATTTTATATTTCTAGACTCAAATTTTTAGTATGTACTTCAGATGGTAAACTTGAAAAAATTACAACCTTTCCTAGGAGAAAGAAATGTGATGACCCGAGGGTGGGTCTGCACCTTAGACAGGAGAAGCTGCAGAGGTCCCTGAGCGGTTGGAGCTGTGCACCAGTAAGTCTTCATAGCTCAGCAGTGGCTTTGGGGTTGGCTATATGCTGTGCTCACCAAACAGCCAGCCTTTGGTGTCAGCACAAGCAGTCATTTCAAATAACTGTGTCCCTGACAATGTGAGACATAGCCCCAGCATTCATGATGATGTTTATTTGTCAGGTTCTTCCACCTGGGCCAAAAATCAGAACTTCATGCATTCATTCATTGCAATAACCTGCTGATCTGATTAAGATGGTCTGTTGGCTTCCTTACAAAAAAGGAAATAAATCTTACTTTCTTTGACTGAAGCAGGATATGAGAGTAATGAAATGGCTCTATCAGGCTTGGCAGCTTTGGAGCCCAGAAGGAATTTCCCTCTGTCAAATTAGTAGGGATATTTTCTGTTGCTTTGTAGTGTGGTGAGATCTACGTTGCACACTCATTTGGCAATTTATCTAACCACGCTCATAGGAAACAGCAGTTTCAAGGACTGAATCTAGGCTGTGCTTTATCTTATGCCTTGATATGTGGTGATTCTCTTTGTCTCTTCTGCTCCTTTCTTCTGGTTCTGGTTCTTTGAGAACTTGAAAAACATGAATGGATCAAATCTGAATTCACCTCAAAAATTTCTGTGGCCATGAACATTACACTGGGGCCAGTATATAATACAGAAGAAAAGGTCTTCAAATCACAGTTTAACTTCATGTCTGTCTCCATGTTATCCTAAATCATCCAATATGGTTGTCCTACTTTGGGATAAAAGCAACTCAGTGAATGTAAAGAAAATGTTAAGTCAAACAAATTATTCAGAAATGTAGCATGTATTTCCTCTTCCCCCAGCTTATTATTAAGAAAACCCCCAAACCCAAACCAGAAAAAAACTGATAAAATACTCTGGCAGCTTTATACTGTTAGTTTATTTTACTTCAGTATTTTTCTAAAACCAAGGTGCTGTAATTTCCTACAGGATATTATAAGCTGAGGGCACAAGGAGGCTCTTTTTGCTAGTGACGTCTTCACAATAATTCAACTTTGAAGGACCTGAACTATCAAAAGCATCATGATTAACTGTAGAAATGCATAGGCCTGCCAAAATGAAACCTGCTGATTGCAGATCCAGACCTTCTAGAAGCTATACAGATAATATAATTTTAACTGTTTTGTGGGTTTTTTTGCATAGAAAGCATAATTGCAGTGAAGCGTGCAGGCATTTGTGTAGTACAGATTTGAGATGTTTGAAAAAAGGAAGAATTTTCAATTTAAACGTACCAAAACATTAAATTTAAAATTGTGTAAAGTGGTAAATATTACTAGAATATATAAATCTTTGAGTGTTTATATGTATGTAGATAAACATGCATATATATTTTTTCTTTCTCTTTATCTCACTGATTTGTCTTTGCATCTATGCAACAGCTATATCTCCAAATGAAGGTAATAATATCCTCACAGAAACCGTAGCATTAATGTTCTGATCTAAGACATACACGGCCAAACAAAGTATCTTTGAACTGGAGAGGAACAAGAAAATCAGAAAAGCAAGCAGAATGGGGTACTACATCTTGGAAAGCAGTGTTGGAAGGCAATTTGGGGTTATAGTGGACAGACAACTAAATTTGTGCTTGTCTTATGCAGCAAAGAGTTGGCAGATACTTTGGTGTATAGGCAGGGGGGCAACAAATGGGAGCAGGAAGGTGATTTTTATCTTTACTCATAGCAGTGGTAAGCCTGATACAGGAGTATCATGTGGTGCCCTGGTATCAACATTTTTTAAAAGGCTGTTGGAATGGTGGTACAGAAAAGAAGAGTAAAATGCCCTTTGGAGACTGCACAATCTCTGAGAGATAATTTGATTATAGTGTATAAGTATCTTCAGGGGAAAAATACAGAACACTGAACCAATGACTGGAAGCTGCCGACAGACAAGTTAAAATTAAAATGAGGCACAATATTCTTAAAAGTGAGATTGATTAACCATTGGAACAAAGGAAGTGCTTGAATTGTCATTGTATTGCAGTCTTCAAATCATGGCTGAATGTCCTTTCTGAAAGTCAAACACAACTTAGGGGAGTCAGAAAGAAGTAACCGACAGAATCTGAATGACCTGTTAAACAGAATCTGCCAGAACAACCACAGAACTTGCTCCCTTCCAGTCTTCAACTCTATAATGTGAAGCTATGTATTTCACTGAGAACTTCCCAGTGGTGTTGTTCTCAACTTCAGACAGGCTGATTTCTGGACCACTCCTCTCAGAATCCTGCTCATATCAGGCAGGGAATTCAATAGCATTCCGCTTGTGTTCTCCTCTTAAAATGGCATCATGTTTCTCTTTAATTAATCTTGTTGATATCTTTATACTTTTTGTACTGTGGAATGTTTCTTACATTCCCTCAAGGATTAGTATTAGTGACACAATGTATATAGTACGATACAAAGCCTTTCTGTCAGCCTTGGTGCACTGTCACATATAGGGTTGAAATAGGCAACCAATTTAATGGTAAAGTTACCACCCATTAGCTGGTGGGTCTGCACACACCGCCCTACTGAGGGTTAAGTTAATCTCAACCATCTGGCTATTGCTGTGGGCTAAGATGCTCTGACAGTTGCCATGGACTAGTTGATGCATGGTGACTTACTTCCCTATAAGTGATATGTTTGAGTCTATTTTAAGTCTGTATCTCTCCTGCTTGCTCAACACACCTAGGGGTGTTAATCAACTCAGTGAATACACATTTATGCATGTTCAAGAGAAACAGTAAAATGTTATAGTTGATCATAGCGAAAAATACTATGCTTTTCCTTCTCATCTATCCTGCATAAACAAGAGTTGCAATTGAAAATAAAACCTGTTTGTTACTAGCTAATGGTAGACATTGAACAGAGATCACATTTCATGATAATTCTTACTTCTGTGTAGTCAACTTTTATGAGCAAAAGAAAATAATAAATACAGTTTTGTACTGTTTCTTTCTTTAAAAATATGAAAAATATTTGGCAACTTTACTGAACTGTTGATACAACATGCCTTGGGGGAAAAGGAAGTGGCTGTCAATGGCTGACTGATCTGGAATGCTCAAAAACTAACGATAGGTAGCATATACAGCATATACAAGTGCACATCACCTTGGAGTTATCAGCAATGACAAACAAAATGATGTGATTAGCAGCTATAGCTCTTATAAGAGAGAATGAACAATGAGCATTTTTTTTAGCCAAATCTTCAACAACAAGACTTTTCCAAGCACATGAAGCACTTCCAGTATTTTTACCATCTAGTTTTCTGTTAAACTGTGAAAAGTGAATCAGCTGCTGTAAACACATCCCGAAGGTTGTGGCCAATGGCTCATTGTTCAGAGGGAGACTAGTGACATTGTCCATATATACACTTGTGTTTCCAGCATCCAGCAAATTGGGTAGTGGGATTGGAAAGAGAATGATGATGAGTTGCACTGGCTTGTGTCAGATATGGTCCCAAGAAAGGGAATGGCTGAAGGCAATTTAGCCCAGAATACCCTGTATCTGCTTGCTTTGAACACTTGGGGACTTTAAGTTTCATGTTTCCCGTGACCGGGTATTATTAACCCAATTGAAGTACTTTGATTTCCACAAGTGGATGACAAAATAAGAAAATCAAACTAATTTTCTTTTATGATCCAAGCCTGGATTTGAGTTCAGGTCTCGAGGAAGATGAGGACATAAAGCTAATATTCTTTTTCATTCTATTGTTCAATTGCTTTTTGTTTCAGCTTAGCTATCCCATGTCTTACTCATAGATTTATGCTACAGATTTACGTAACTTCCGGAATTTTACATCTGGAAATAAAATTTTGCTATAAAACAGTAGCAGTCACAGGAAAGTCTATTTTAATGTCACAACACAAAACCCGCATATATTATTTTAGGTTCAGAAATAAAATGAAGGCTCGTGCTGTGAATCTATGTTACAGTAAAAGAGAAAAATTAAGAAGTTACAGCTTGTTCTGGTGTCATATGAAACAACAAAATAGACAGCTGAGCTGAGGATTTTCATTTCAATTTCCTGGAAGCTTTTCCATTTCAATATATGTGGAGAATTCAGAGCATTCCTTGCTTTTGTCTGACTTCCGTCTAACCTAAATATTTAATGGCATTGTAAGAATATAGAGAATGGAGTATAAATTTATTTATTCATTCATTCCTGTAATACTTTTATTAAAATAATGTCACTGAGAAATATTAAACTAATGTCCACTGAGGAATATGCTCCATGCCTTTCCATGTTCTTATTGAGTTTTTTATATTGCATATACCTTCCCATTATATTCAAGTTGGTGTGAAGGAAGACTCACCTTAATAGATGAACAACAGCATCTCCAAGATAACACACTGGAAATGGAAAGAGTCTTTGTGCAACTTGTCAATTTGCCTAAAAAGTGTAATATTCATATTGTGATTTATTGATAATGATTTCACTGCATACTCTGAACAATACTTATTTTGTACAATATAGTCATTAGGCCACCCATAAGTGACTTCTTAAAAAATCCGTTTACAAAGGCTTGTGTAGATAGACATTAAGCAGTATCATACTAAAGAAAAAGCACCGAGACTAATGGTGTGGGATATACATTCTGTTTTCTGTGTTCCTCAACTGATGTGCTCCTAGAAGTGATTTTCTTCAAAGGTTTTGTCACAGTCATAGCCATAAGCATATACACTCAATGCACAGCTATTTGGTATGATCTAAGAAACATGTAAAGAGTTTACATTGTGGAGTGAAATGTATGAAATGATTTTCACAGGTTTATGGCTTTCTTTGATCTCACATTTAAAGAGAACAAAACAAAACCAAACAATTCCCTCTGTAGCTGACCTCCTATTTTAGAAGTAATAGTGACTGAAAGGACCCTGAACACACCTAACTTCATCTAGCCCCACTTTTAGATGTATTACCCTAAACCCAAAAATTGCCCTGAAGTAATCTGACTATTTTTGGCTCCACACATCACAGAATAAATAGAGGAGAAGACAAGACCCATCTTAGTTCCTAAATAAGGGCCTCTGGATTTGTAGTATGATGATAAGATTGTAAAGCAATGAAAGATCATACAGAAGCATAAATAGATCTGCCATTCTAAACTAAAGGTGATGGTGTTATGTGCTGATACAACGATGCAATTCAATAATTAAAATGATTATAGAACAGGTGGCATTCAACAGCACATAAAATCCTGTGCATCAATCGTTCAGGAAAGGGAATCAATTAAACCACTTAGTGAAGTGTAAGACAGAATACTAAAGTTTTAAACATGTGTTATTGAGGCTGTATCCCTCTCTCAGTTTTCTTTTTTCGTAGCAAAATTTAAAAAGAGGGAGTTGAAAGAGGAATTAAAGAAGATTCACTGTGAACCCTGGGGTTCTATAGTGAAATTAGTGATCCTAAGTACTTTGTGAACTATGCTTGCTACAGTGATATCTATTAGGTATTTTTTTTTCAAATAACAACTGAGAAGTTTGATGTCTAAATATGATGCCCTCAATTTATAATAAAAAAGGATTTACTTTGGTTGTTTAACTGAACCTAATCATAGCAATTAGAATCTCTTAGATACTTGAAATAAGATAGGAAACTAGAATCTTGTTTTCAGTCATATTTAAAGCTTTTGCTTTACCTATTAAAATGCCTTTCTCTCAACCTGTGAATTTTCTCACTTTTACCATTCTCTCCCTCATCCTGCAAGGATGGTGGTGGTGCTGAAACGAGTGGGCAGCTGTGTGGGACTGAGCTGACTACTAAGGCTAAACCCGCAACACATTCATACCTTGAGAAAACATACATATAGCTGGTTTTGCTTCATGTATAATGGTACTTTTTCCCCTGTGTCTTCATAGTACAATTTCTTTGTGGGCAGTGCAGCTGTGCCCAGTGCTGCTGGGGAGTGGTTCTTCACACTGTAGTGTCTTTCAAATATTGGCAAACCAGTACCCTGCATCTGGCTGACTGAGAGTATCAGCTTCGTGCCACAGTAGCCAGCAGCAGACCATGACCTTCGATTCTTTGCTAATACTTCTTGACACCTTCCAGACTTGCAGGCTAGCCTGAAAGGAAAATAAATAAATAAGGATAAATTGCTGTGTTACAGTGTATTGTTAAGAGCAAAGAAACAAATAAATGGTTGGCCCTTTAAGTTATGGATTTTTTTTTTTTTTTATTCCCCCATTAAAACAGGAGAAATTAGCATAGCAAATGCTGTTTTGCAAGGGAACTATTCTTCTTTTTAATAAATATTCTGGGAATAGTTTTATACATTTTGCAGGCTTGAAGTCCCCTGGTTATAAATCATCGATGTTCCATATGGCATAGGCACGTTTTAAACTGTATACCCACTGGAAAAATCTGTGTATTGTTTTTCTGAATGCTTTTCCCTCACCCTCTAAATTTATAAATCATATTGTCACTTTCATAAGTTGTTTATTTTCCAAATTTTTGTCTGTCTGCAGTGAGGGGGAAAAAACAAAACAGATACCCTGTCTTTTTTATAACTACTATTTAAGCCAATATAAGAGATGGAATGCTTGCATTGTATTAAAGATTCAGCTCAGTTTTGAGATCGCCTGTACTGCTATTGAATGTCTTTCCTTAAAACAAGTGCAAAGAGCATTTGATCGCCGAACTAAAAATAGTGCCTTTTAATGGAAAGTATGAAATGCTGAACCTGCAATGGAGATTGTGGGAAGCAGCTGGGGCTGTGCTGGCCTGCATGCAGCCACAGAGGATGCTATCAATAGTAACCTGAGTGATTTGGTCTGATCCCAGATGATTAGGCATTTTTGACAGTCACAACCCCTACCAGGTTTAAGCTCTCCTTCAGCGAATGACCTTCAGGATGCCCTATAGTAGAAAGCCTTTCAATAATACTTCTGAGAAAAGGAAAAGTTGGCATTGATTACTATTTTGATTTAACAGCTTCACTTTTAATGAAATGCTTAGACTGCAGATTAACGCTGGATGTAATTATCATTTTTCTGTCCCTTCAAAGGGATACACAGATTGAAAAGGTTGTAATGTGCTTCACTGAAGTGCCATGCAGCTATTTGTACATTATTGTACATTACTTGTACATTGCTGTATCATACATGCTCTCTCCAGCTTCCCCTCCTGCACCAGAGCCCTTCGCTTTCTCGGTGCATGAGTTACAGCAGCTCCCAATTTAGATTTTTGCTCCTGTTCTCATGTATAACTTACCCCGCTTCTGTAAGTGGGGTAAGGCTCATCTTAATGATTTTATAGCCTCATTTCATGTATTTGAATCATATAGAAGAATATATGCTATTTTGATGGCAAATAGCAAGAACATAAACCCAGTATATCCTATTAAACTAGTCAGAGATTCCTCAGGAGACACACACATGATTGTCAGCTTGATGTAAGTCATAGACATTGGAGTACTATATAGCAAATGCAGCCATCAAAATCATACTGACATCCAGCTTCAGATTAGTTTGCTGAGCACCCCTCAGAATGTCGGCAGATTCCTTTTATCTTTTCCCCCATTGATTTCCCCAGTTGAGCATGTGAACCCAGTTACCTCCTAACAACTTCCTAAAATCAGTAGCTAATGATTACTTGCATGAGCAGTCTCACTAAGTTAATGGTGCTACCACTACCACACACAGGAGAGCTTTGTAGTCCAGCTGAAAAAGGGAGTGGAAGGTGAGATACATAAAAGCACATGGCCTGAAACAATGTAGGGAGTAAGTTGCCAATTGTTTCCATGAATGAAAACCAAATAAATACTATTTTCCCTGATTCCACCTCTTACTTGTGTGCCAAGGTGAAGGATCTCGCCCAGTTCGTGACTGTCACGAACAAGGGTTTCTCCAGGAAAATGAACCCTCCCCATCCCCAAGTCCCAAATGTTGGAAACCAGTAATGGAAAAATTCCTCACAGTTACACAAGAAAATCAGGAGAACAAAGACTCAAATATCAGTGGGGAAAAGTTGGATTGATTAATGAATCTACCTGTAGTAGCTGTTATATTGAAATGGGAATGGTCACATAAAAGGCCCGCTCTTATTTCACTCTAAAAAAAACCCACAGTAGCAAAAGAAGGTGATATCTGAAACAAGGAGAACCTGGAAGATCAGGAGGAAATCTTTGTGTCATAAGAAAAATCCCCATAGAATAATGGGGTGTGGAAAAAAACCCGTAGGTAGAAGTAAAGAATTCATAATCTGCCTAAGGAAGAATAAAGTTAGAGAGGGAGAACACGTCCTCAAAATTGAAGGAAATCTATAATGAAATTAAAACACATGAAAAGATGTACACTTCATAGGGAAAAGAGCAAGAAATCTAAAGGTTGGTATGCTTTAAATGGTATAAAAAGTCTTATATCAGCAATTCCCACACAGAGCTTTACCTTGCTTAAAATGATACAGTAATACTATGGTGCTCTCAGTGGTCGCTAATGTCTGTATTCATGTCTGTATTCATAATTTAGAGGATGAAGACTCTGTGACTGTTCACCTACTTCCTTCCTTGAAATATTCTGTGAATATTACACACAATTATTCAAATTAATCTGGCCCCAACTGCTTGAGATCAGCTGGCACTGATTTACAAATAGCAAGAGAAATCATAGTTATGGTACACCCTTGTGCTTGTGTGATGTAGCCTTCCTTCTGAATCAGAGAATAGGTTCTTCTTTTTATTAAACAGTTTCTCTTGTGGATAGAAAATTACTCTCTGCAGAACACCATCACAGCTGTGAGTCTATCTGGAGTTGGATGGAAGTCTGCTCTGCCAGATAAATGGCGAGGCCTGAATAGCCCTTTTGTGTTCAAAAACTCTTCTGGGTGGAATATGGAACAGATTTTGAACAGGAAAGGAAAGTATTTCAGGCCAGATGGTTAATCTGATGGAGCTGTATTCTGACAGAAGGAAAGAGTGGTATTGTGTAGTTTAGCAGTCATGTCAGGGAGAGAAGAAAGCCCCTCCACTAAGTTAATGGAGATCCATGATTGTTCTGGACTCTAGGGTAATATGGCACTTTCTAATAATGCAGAATGGGAAATTGCTAATGTAGTATGATAAAGTTTTCATGCTGTTTTACTGTTTCAGCATTTCTTGAGTAGAAATGCCTGAGATTCATATTCTTGCAAGCAAGTCCTTATTAATTGGAGGTTGTAATTGTATCTGCATGTGTGTGATCTGGATTTGTTTGACTTAATTTTTTTTGTACTTTTTTATAAGATATGTGCCATCTATATGAGATCCTGGAGAGGGTTTCCTTTTAAATTGTAGAGCTGAAAGGGTTGATTCATTCCATAGAAAAGATCAAAACTGAGATTAACAGCTCCTGTTATAGCCTGTCTAACTTGTCACCAAATGCAATCATTTATAATATTGGATTGGGGATAAGCAATTTATGAAAGAAGAGCAAAATCCAGTATAAAGGCAGGTTTAGGATGTCAGATAAAAAGGCTAAGAAAGCCAGAGCATCTCAGGCGAGGCAGTAGTGAAAGGCAGCAACAGCTCACTCCTGCTGAGATCCACATTTCCTGCTATCTGGGCCTCTCAGAAAGGCTGATACACTTGCCGATACGACACCTGTGGTTTCTGAGAGGCAGTGTCGTCTGATCCTCGCTGAGATTACTTTTTGACCTCTTTGATGTCTAAGTTAAGAAATAAAAATGCAGTCTGGCACGCTGCCCTCAAAAGATTGCCAACTTTCTCATTGGAGAGTGGTCCTTGAGAAACCAGGACCTAGTTTATATGTTGGTGTTTTATTAGTACAGAAAATGAATGTAAATATGAAAATAAAATGCATGAATTACAGGTTTCATTATAGCATCATAAAAGAACCGTTGATGAGAGAGCTTTATGGATTGTGTTTGGAATATGTCTGTGGTGAGTACCCAAGAAAAGGATTTATTTACAGTATATTTAGGTAGTTTATGGAAGTTCTAATTAATCTCTTCATCTTTAAATGTGATCTATGATCTTGAAGGCAGAAGTCATTTGAGAACACTGTATGACATATACTATGGTAGCACTCATTAAAAAAATTAATTTCAGTGTCTCCTTTCAGTGTCTTACATCTAAGCAAGTAGGTTGTATTCTTTTGACATGGGATGTGAATCATCAGAATAAGAATTGGGTAAGAAACAGAGATGAAGGGACAGTTACTATGCAGATAAAACTGAAAAATATAAAAAAGATACGAGGCAAAGAAATCTGGAAATACAGATATCAGGTTTTTCAAAAGCATCTCAAACTTAGTTGTGTGAATATGTACTTATTAATTGAAATAGGGATAGGTGAGTAAATTTGAGCTCTTCTTTCAGAAAATACTACAAAATTATTGAAGTATTTAATTGAAATAAGCAGGCTTTTTATTTTCCACATTTGATAGACAACTAGATTACCCATTCATATAGCTATTTGCAGAACGTTTCCACTCAGGTGGAAAATGAGCTCAGGAGATGTCTAATCCAATCTCTGGCGCAAAGCAGGGTCAGCTATGGGATCAGACCAGGTTGCTCCCAGCTTTACCCAGTTAGGTCCTGAAAACCTCCAGTGAGGAAACCTCTCTGAGCACCACCTGCTATACTACTACTACATGGAGAAAAAGTTTTTCCTTATATCCAGTGGGAACCTCTCTTATTTTCAGCTGATCTCTATTGTGACTTGTCCGCCCACCATGCACCACTGTGAAGATCTCGGTGTAACTTCATGGAGATCTTCTTCTCATAGGTGCTAGTGAGCTGCCATTACCTCAACAAGCCCTGTTTCGCCAGCCACTGTTAATGAGACAAGTGCTCCAGCCCCCCCACTGTCTTGGCAGCCCTTTGCTGCACTCACTCTGTTTTATTAGTGTCTGTCTGGCATCAGGGCGACTAAAACCAGACGCAGTATTTAGTTGTGCTCTCATGAGTGGAACAAGTGGATGACCCCCTCCCTCGGTGTGTGGGCTGTCACCCTGTTAATGCAGCCCTGGATGCTGTTGGCTTTCCCTGCTGCCCAGGCTCACTGCTGGCTCGTGCCCAGCTCTCTGTGTCCCGCCACGCCAGGGGCACTTCTGAGGATCTGCTCCCCAGGCAGGCAGGCAGACCCCGGTCTCTATCACTGCAGGGGGTCTCTGCTCCCCAGCTGCAGGACTTGGCGTTTGGCCTTGCTGAATTTTGTTCATTCCTCCAACCTGTCTGGATCACTCTGAATGACGGCAGGATAGCAGGCTGCCTTTAGGCATATCAACTGTTTCCCCAAATTTAGTGTCATCTGCAAACTTGGTGAGACCACAGTCCATTGCCTGCTCCAGGTCACTGATAAAGATATTACACAGGATCCATCTGGTTGTCCATCCATCCAGACTGTGATGTTCTAACACGATTATGTGAACAATTTGTGAGGCAGTGTCTTGCTACAGACAAAGTAAATAACATCCACTCCTCTCTACTTATTTACACTTATTTACTGTGTGATTGCAAGGGTATATGAGTTTTTCTTCGGTCAAACTTTCTAGAGTGATCATTCACAGAAGCTTCTCCACTGATCAGGAAAGTCACTCAAAGATCAAATCAGAGTTATTAAACTGCCAAAATTACATGCAGCCTGCTCACAGTTCTTAAGCTGTTGACCATAACAAGCTCTTTCACTGGGAGGCTCTAATAGGAATGAAATACGGAAGTATACATACATAATATATTCCACATGATAAACACTGTTTTTGTGACCTTTCTTCCACAAATATGTTTTGAATCTTACCACGAGCTTGTCACAATAAGGCTGTACTCAAATATGAAAGACATGAAAATTCAGGGATCATAATTTCTGGCATTTGATTAGGGTTCTTCTGTAGTGCAAAGTGGTGGCTCAAAGGAAGTGTTGTGTGTAAAGCGGTTACTCAAAGGACAGCAGGCATTTTTGATGCTTGAGCCACTGTAGAAACTTCCGTGGGAAGGATATCCTCAGACATTTATAAGATTGTACATGATGCTTTCAGCTTCTCAAACACACACTGACAGTTTATTATTTTCTGCTAGTTGTGCATGTTTCAGAGTAGCTCCTCTGAAACATGCTATTATATCTATGGAACTTTCTCAAAAAGGTTGTTTTGCTATAGATTTAACACTTATTTAAGGTTTGAAAACAGTAATCTCAGACTGGCATCCTTTATAGAGCATAATAATTTTATTATTAATGGCCTGTAGTCGAGTCAATATTGCTTCTAGAAGCCGTTATATGAAGTCTATAGCCTTGCAGCATCATCTTAAGAGAGGAAAAAAATGCAATATATCTAATGCAATTATCAGTAACGATTCTTTAAGTATTGCCTGGTTTACCAGGTATAAAGTTATGGTACGATGGCAGCCTTGGTGAACTGGAGATAATTGTGTGGTCAAAATGGTTCTGATCTGGGGTAAGCTGTTAATGTATTATCATAAGTTAATTTATTAAACACTTTAGCAGTTGTTTAATGAGCTGTCTAAAGTAGAGAGATCAATGCCACCAGCAGCAAAATATTAATAAATCCTATGTACAGAAAAGATTTTACACCTTTCCTATTCTGGGTAAGTGTTTTTATTTTCTCATGTGAATTTCCCTTCAGACACAAGACATGAATAGTACTTAAATCACAAATAGCAACAGAACATTGAGTTTTATGCATTTATGTGGCAGGGCTCTTGCTGTGCTTTCATATTGAGGTTTTTGACATTAACTGGATCAGGTATCTCAGCACAGTGGCTATGTTTCTGCTGCCAAAATACAGCTTTAGAACTGTTTAAAAATGTAGGAAACCCTCAGCATCCTTACAGAAACCTTGCCTATATTTATCTATATCCAGACAGAGGAAGCAGAAGGTTTGCCAGACATTGACAGATGCAGACACAGAATTTGCCACACAGATTTGGAATGGAGGTCTATTATCCTCTTCCTGGCAGTGGCCAGAACCACCCATTTGAAAGAGAGAAGTGAGAAAAAAAAAAGGAGATGACAGTAGCTTTTGGAAGAAATATTCTTGCCCTAATAGTGTAATACTTCTATCCCATCAAACAGCTTTCTTTGTGGGGGCTGAGCTGTGGCTACCACATCCAGAAGACAGTAGAAGGCTCACATATAGGGGTTAAAATATGAGAGGGAACCTGTGATCTTTAAGAAGATCCTACAGCTGAAAATTAACCTGTAACTACAGTTACAAAAGGTTGCACCATTTTGATGAAGGTGTGTGAGAACATGTCTAGCGAAATTCCTGGTTAGCTTTTTTTCTACGGTAACCCATGTCATTATTATATTATTTGTACAGCTTTGGTCCCTTTCTGGAACCCAACTGTTCTATTAGCATCAGCAATAACTTGGAGCAGGAGGCTCCATAGTATAATTGATGTCAGGTGAAAAGGTTTTTCTGTTACCAGATTGATGTTTCAGCCTTTCATTTTTATACAATCTCCTTGTGCTCTTCTTTCATGAAAAAAAGCTACTTAGAAAAAAGCCATATAATTTCTCTGAACTATTAATTTAATTTACTTTCATTCTGTCATTTTTCTACTTGTCATTTCTAGAGGAAAATTGTCCCCATTTTTCTTTTTTTCCTACTTCATCAAATGTGTTTCTCTTTGCACAACCTCTCTATTTACTTGTCTTTTTTTCTTGAGTCATGATGATTAGAGAAATTAATGTGGCAATTGCCTTTGACTTTCATCAGTAAAAAAACAAGTGCTATGTACTGTTGTGAATAAACAAGCTGATTGAAGAGACTTGTCTGCATGATTCCAGATATATATCATAGACAGTGGATCTGAGATTACAGGAAAAGCCAGAAGGTTTATCCTGTACTTACTAAGTTTACACTCACTTACACTTACTTACACTGATGTACATCCATCAGTGACCAGGATTTCTCACTGTCCGCATGCACCAGTTTATGATCATATACAAATTTTTAAGGGTTTTAATGTGTCTATGCCTTTATAGTCTTTGGAAGAACTTGTGAGATGTTGGTATAAAATGCTGATATGAAAACTTGGATGTCAGAAGGAAGCTGCTTATTTTTATTCTTTACTTTTCACTAACTCCCATTTGTGCAGTAAATGTTTCCCAAGCACCTGAAAGCAGGTTCTACTCCAAACTGATATATGACATATTCTACCAGTTTTCCATGGGTGTTTCACATGGGAGTAACGCATGAGGATTAGATCCGTGTGGAAAATTAAAGGTGTACATCTATCTATAACATGGAAGCCCATTATTTAGTGAGTTAAATTGTTTTATTTCAGAAGATATTTACATAAGAATTCATTGTTTCCATTCGTAGCCTTGTCCACACCAGTTACAGTTGTATTCCTTGGTCGATTTCAGTTTATTAATATTAGCCTAGTTTTTCTATGGTTATGCAGTTACTTAACAATAAAAAGGGATACAGGATGCAGGAAAGTCAGACTAATCCATTGTTCATTAAAATAACTGGTGCAGATTTGAAAAATTTAAATTTTTACAACATTAACACCTGGCTAAGCTATGAAACACAATGTTTATTAAAATTGATTTATACATATCTACAACTCAACAAAAATAGGTTTTTCATAACATAAATGATGCAAAAAAGGATGTAAATTCCTGATTAGTCATATGTACAATTTTATCTTAGGTAGTAAGACAGAATGTGTCAGCTGCAGTTTTCCTGCAGCAAGTCTTTTTCTTTCTGGTGTAGAATAACCTTTTTCAGGTTATTGTTATACGAATATGAGTATGTGTGATTTTTCATGGTTAGTGTAGCAAAACCTTTTTGGGGGGCTCATCTTTCTTTACATAAACATGGATAAAATATGTATAATCTATAAATCAATTACTATTTATCATTGTAAGGCTTCAGTTAATTGCTCTAGATTATGTGAATCCCCAACCATTTCCAGATAAACAAAGCATGCTCTCATGGCCAAACCACAAAGTTCTGCAAGTACTTAACATCCATTATATGACCCAACAACCACTTGTCTGGGAGAGCGGAACATATTAAGGCTTTCATCATGGGAAAGTACCTGTTTGTACTTCAGCCAAAACAAGTAATGCAGAATATTTTGTTGAAATTTTTGATGGGCTGAATATTTTGATAGTGAGTAAAGGCAGACCATCACACCATGCTATGCCTCATGTTAAAAAGTTTACGTTTGATACAAATTTCAACTTTTGAAGTAGTGTTATAGTCATGGGTTAGCAGAGTGTCCTATTTTTATTTGTATTTGGAATATCGATAGGTAATAAAGAAAGTTTGGTTTATGAGAAAGTTAAATGAATTTTAACATGAATTTATTTTTATCTAAAAGACTGAAATTCACAGGGAATAGAAATCCCAGGGAACTTATGCAATGCTAAGGGACTCGGGGAACGAGTAACACAGCAGAGCACTACTTGAAATAATGGTTAGGATACAGATGAACTATCTCAGTGAGTTTGTACTAAATCAGGACATAGGTGAAAAGATTTATTAGGTAATGTATTATCTAATATCTCATGTACCTATTATCTGATGTATTAGCTAATATAAAAAAATAAATGCTCTTAGGTACTTGATGGGTAGCTTATAATATTCTGTATAACATTGCCCATAATGATAAAGTATGCAACGCTTTAGATTGCAGCCACATGGACATAACCATTGATTTAATATTTGTGATGACAGTGATATTATCACTGTGGGTACCAGATGGAGGCATGTTCAGTGTTTGGAGCAAGGTCAGGTGTCTTCATAGTAAGAATGCTGGATCAGCAATAAAAGTTGTAGTATTCATTATCCTTTTTACAGCTTTATTAGGTCCTACATATGCAGAAATTGCAACATGTAAAGCTCTTTTCATTCAGAACTAATTTCCAATTTTAAATCAAATATTTTCACTGTATTTTTTGTTATAGAAACATTATTTTGTCAAAAGCAAAAAATTATAGAGGAATTTACAGTCTGGATGTAATTGTTTCTTTTTCTTACTCATTTTAGCAAATATTTTCCAAAAAAAGTAATATTGTTCCTGACTGACACTGAAATATTTATTTTGACACGACGTGACATATTTTACTACACAATTATTGCATTATGAAAGATTAATTATTCAACATCTTCATATTAGAGTTTTGATTTCAGAAAGAATAGTGCCCATATTGTGGGCTGTGAATACATTTTTGTTGTTCAGCTTATAAAAATGCCATGTTTCAACCATATCTATTGGCATTTATTGCCATTCTAGGCACAGTGTGACTATCACAACTTTTCCTAAATGGTAGGTTACTGTACTTTGAGTAGTATTTAATTACTTTGATCACATAGTATTCATAATAAAATTCACATTTAAAAAAAAAAAAAAAGAAAACAACAAACCTTTGTGATGATTTATCCTGCTTAGCTCAGGAAGTGATTATTATCTCATATATAGGATGTTACCTCTGAGAAACATTTGATAGTACCCAAATCCACAGTGAATTGAATAACTTTAAGCTTGTCAAGTCAAGAAGATTAACTATTCTCAGTTTGATTAGTTAAGCTCTGTGTGACGCTCCTACCTGGGTGTAGGAATATACTCAGACTGGGCCACAGGGAAAGCAACTTGCATAGTAATTAAATGAAAATTTATTTCCCTTCCCTAGAAATTACATTTACCTTTTTCTGTTATATTAGCTTCTGAATTTATTTTCTAGGCTTTTAAGGTTTTCAAGGTCTTGTGTTTTATTTGCTTATGAGACAAGATTTTTGTTTTGTTGCTGATGATAATTTAGCCGTTACCAAAGCTCTGTGCTTGGAATTGCTCCTTACCAAAAAAAGTAATTTTCTTTATTCAGTGCATTTAACATCCTCAGTAATCCCGATGGTGTGTACAGAACAGTTATAATGGGATGACACCTACATCCGATTTTGTCTGGCATTTTATAACAATGTGTCACTTGTCACATCTGTTTGATCATGCAGACCTACATGTGTATCAACAACATGAATGAAGACAAAAGGTTTCAGACTGAGAAATAATTTGTCTTCACAACCAGACTCACTTCACTATATGAATGATGTAGTACAGATTTGAATTGCAGTAAAAATTAAATGAGAATAAGACTAGTATACAGGGTTTTGTGCTGAAAACAATATTTCAGAAGCTTTGAATTTTTTTTACCTTGTTGACCTTTGACCTGTTTGCTTTAAATGTAACTCAAATTTTCAAAACTGATTTTGGCTCTGGAAAGTGACATTTTTAAAGGTTCAGAAGGTACACATTTTCAAAGACGCAGAATTGCACTCCATGAGAATGCCATTTACAGGTACCTCAGTTTTACTGATCTATTCCTTCCAAAGTTCCAGAGTACTTGAAAAGTCTTGCTGAATTAGGCATATGACTGGGAGGGAAGGAGAGTGCAAATAAGTCTTACAGGCACCATGAGTAGCTTCCATTTTCCCGTGTCCCCGCATGACAATATCCTGGGGAGGATCCAATGTTCCAACAGAAACATAAGTGCCAGTCCTCCACATATAAGATTATTTTTCTTCTCCTGTATTATGTATTTTTTTCTTAATAGGAACTGACATATTTATAAAAGGAAACAGCCCTCTGGATAAGCTACCAGCCAGAGAAGGTGAATGTGAGTGTCTGTAGCCAAGTCCCTTCCCTCAAGCCTCTCATCTTGCCAAAAACAACACAGCCCAAATATGAAAGCAGCCTGATTTGCCCTTCAAGAATGCTTTTACAGCCTTCAGTCTTTTGTACCAGCCTCAGAATATCTCTTACATTATCACTGAGGTAAAAGTCACTGTTCAGGGTTTGCAACACAGAACATTTTGATTCCTTTTAGGCATCCTGCCATGCAGCTGTGTTCACAAGCCCAAGTTAAATGCCAGGGCACTCCATACATGATATGAGGGGAACTAAGTGCCTAAGCATGAAACTTGTAGTCGCTAGCAAGTGTTAACTGGTCACTGGAAGACGCTGAAGTGCTAAGGCATGACCTTATCCCAATCATGCAAACATTTAGGAGCATATCTCATGATCAGAGAGACTCATAGCTGCCAAAACTATCCTACAGCTCAATGTCAAAACCAGGTCAGACATTTATTTCAAAAAGATGACAAAAAGGGGAAGAAGAATAGATTTACCTAGAAAAAAATCCTCCAATTGATACATTACCCAGCGACCAGACCAACCAGAGAGTTGTAGGTTGAAATCCCTATGTACTCCCTGCATAGGAATGAGGGGTTGACACAAGTGATTTCTCTGTGCTTTCCTTTCCTAGGAAGTGAAATTGCATGTCTGGGTTGCCATTTTTGACCTCACCCCACTGAATCATTCCCTAGATGATTAAGACAGTGAGTTTAAGAATAGGATAAAAATAGAGCTGTCACAAGTAGAGAAGAAACATAATTCTCTCTGGATATTTCAGGCAGTCATGTAAGCTGTTGATTATTATCTAATTAGAGAAAAAGATGGAAGCGAGAAAGTAGTCAGCCTAGATTATATATTTGATGTGCTAAAATTATCCCTGGACTGAACTGCAGGTTTGTGTTCCACACCAAGACTTGGAGTACACTATTGAAGCCTGAATTCTGATTTTATAATCTCCTTGTAGCAGCTGCCACTCAGTCTTTCAAATCACACACATCTTTGATGTCAGGCTATTGTTCCATTAAGGTGCAGCTCACTGCTTCTCTCAACTCAATCTCTTTTAATCTTGCAAATCAAATAATGCTCAGTAATGCAGATAATATGTCAAAAATGTCCTTACCTCATTGACATTCCCATTGGAAGTCTACTTTTGAAATAATTTCTCAGCTAAGTTCAGATATGTTCTGCAAACCATGAAACATCATTGAGAAGTGCTTAGTGCACATCAATAAAAGGAAAAAGATAGCCAACAGATATCGTAATAATAGTTAACTGCAGGGTTTTTGTGCAGCAGAATTTAGATGTGCATAAAAATAAAATCAGATTTCATGTGCATGATATTATTGCTAAATACCACTTCTTTATAAAAAATATCAGATTGTATTTCTAGTGATATACCAGTGCGCAGAATAATAATTGACTAAGCCTGCTAGGAAAGTTTTGATGCTGCAAGCAAATGGCTGTTGCAGGTCTTTAAGCCCTGTAACCTATTATGACATTTATCCTTGGTGGTAAATATTTTCGTTGGCAGTTTGAAGACATAAAAAAGCTGTCACCTTGATATAACATCATATGCATATCTGAGGTGCTGGCAGTTTTTCCTAATGCGCTTCTACAAAGCAAGATTTAGATAGGAGGGACGTAACAGCCTCCAACTCATAATAGAGGTGTCTGAGCTTAGTGGGCCAGGAAGCAGGCAAACACTTGGGAACTCTGCTACCGAACAGTGCTGGAATGGGGCTCTGATTTTGTTTATGCTGTAAAGTACTCATGGCATATTTACGTATTTAAAATGGCATATTGAATATAGAGAGTGAATACATAAAAGTCACATAGAAAGTTACAGCCAGAATATATTCATCACGCAGTTTCGTTTCTTTATTGATGGAGGAAAGAGGCTTGTCAGAAACAAGGCTTACAGCAGCTAATCCTGGTGCAAAGTCAGTGTCAACCAAATACAGATGTCACAGAACAACAGAATGGTTGAGGTTGGAAGGGACCTCTGGAGGTCACTTAGTCCAACCCTCCTGATCAAGCAGGGCCAACTAGAGACAGTTTTTGAGGACTATGTTCAGATGGCTTTTGAATATCTCCAGTGATGTAGACTCCACAACCTTTCTGGGCAACCTGTGCCCAGTGCTTGGTGACCTTCACAGTAAAAAGTGTTTTTGATGTTCAGTTGGAAAGTGATCAGAGATGTGCTGGATTTTCTGTCCCAAGCTGTCCCTCTGCTCAAGGCATGATGGTGCTGGAAGTCTCAGCTGAATCCTTACACTCCCCTGATCACAATATGCAAATCTGCATAGCCTTTGTGGTCACAAGACTCCCTTTTCTCCTTGGCACTGAAATACATTTATGTTGCATTCTTTAAAAATTCAAGGACAACAGGAAGAAAATAGATTGTGAACTATAGAAGTTGAAGAAAAGGTCTCAAGAAACCATTTAACCATCTTCTTGATAGTATGGAGTTATTAACAGCAGTATATACTTTAGTATTTAGTCCTGCCTAATCTGTTTTTGCATTTTGCAAATTTCTGTCATATACACTAGGAAAGTAGTTAACAACCTGCCCTTTATCACTGTTAGAAATCATCTTCTTGAGACTGGCTAGGATTTTCAAGGAATCAAACTAGGTACCTATAAGCCTTATTCCCTAAAATTCCTTTTAGTATTTTTTTTGTTTTCTTTACGTAACTGAACACTTTCCACACAACTCCGTTATAGGGGCTGATCTTGCTGTTAGCTCCTTTTGATTAATCAAAAACATTGGCCAGTAAAAACATACTGTGATGAACCACTGGCAGCAACTGGTGGTACGCTCGCCCTGGAAAATGTATCTTTAAATTTCTCTCTCTCTATATATACACTTTTGGAAGGATGAAATTGTATCCTCTTCTAGAAAAGGAATTCAAGGAGACATGCTGGTTTTATTTCATCCAGTTATTATTTAAAATCAGCTTGAAATGATAAATATACACTCAGTGTCCAGTGATCCATCATCCAATGGAACATACTGCAGTAAAATGTACTTCTAAGAGGGACACAGAAGAACAAAAGCAGGAATGAAGGGAGGCTTAGCTCAGTGGTAGTAAATCACTTGTAAGTTGTCTCTGGTGGTGATCTAAAGGTGCAGATATAAATGTGCTGTGTGAAATCTTTTCTTTTGATTTGCCATACAGAAATTTCAGCCATCCTATTTGTTATATTTGTGTTTTGAGGCCATGCAGTTATATTAACATATATTACTTCAGGTATAATTAATGAATTGAGATACTGTTGCTATAAAAGCCATATTTTAGTTTCCTACCACATCTCTTTTTAGAAGTCAAAAGAACTCTGAAGAAAACTCAAGCCTTTCATTTCAGACGGATCTATAGAGAGAAAATCAGAATTTTAACCACTGTCCAGTGCTTTCCTATCTGATATTGTTTAAGGGTGGATTTACCATAAAGTGGCTATAGACTATATATTAGGTAAAGCAGGACTAATCTTAGAATCATAGAATTATTTAGGTTTGAAAAGACTCTTAAGATCATCAAGTCCAACTGTTAACCTAGCACTGCCAAGTCCACCACTAAACCATGCCCCGCAGTACCATATCTACACACCTTTTAAATACCTCCAGGAATGATGAGTCCACCATCATTGGAAGCCTCTTCCAATGCTTGACAACTGGTTTAGTGAAGAAATTTTTCCTAATATCCAATCTAAACCTCCCCCGGTGCAACTTGAGTTTACAGTCATCCATTGCAGAACTCAGTTGTGCAAGTCATCCCACCATGTTTCCATTATGGCAACTATATCATAGTTCTCCTGCTGCACAATGGCTTCCAGCTCCTCCTGTTTGTCACCCATCCATTGTGCATTGGTGTAGAGATGCACTTCAGTTGGGTTATTGATCCTGCCGCCTTTTTGGGGGGGAGAAGTTCTAATTCCTATGTGACCCTTTTCAGGCGCTTCCATGGTTTCTTACACATCAATAACCCTTGCATCTTTACTGCCACATGGATCACCATCCCCTACCTCCACTGAGATGGCAGAGACACACTGTGTTTGCCTCCAGCTTTGTTTCATGAAATGGTAGATGGGTGAAACTCTGAAGAATTTGTCAGTAGTCTCGTTTGGGAATCTGAAAGTGCTGATGAATGTGAGAATCCTTAAATTGCTATAAGCCTTCTTAAATGGTAGTTCCAATTAAGAACAACCCCAAATTCCACAAATCCTTTGAAACTGTGAGAGTGTCAAAATTTGTAGCCTTTGATTGTGAGATTGACAATTCTCACCAAATAGAACACGTAGATCTCTTTGGTATGTTTATAAGCTTTATATACTCTTGTTAGTTTTGCACTAATTATGTAATTTATGAATTTATGACATTTTTGATGAACATAGGGTTGAAAATCATTGGTTTTAAAAATCACTGTTGAATCATTTGTGATCAGAAATAGCTATTAAAAAACCTAGAAAAACCTCCATATATAAGGAACATATGACCAGTTGGATTTGTGTTAATTGGACCATGGTGTATGTTGGTATACTGCATTTTGGTATAGTTCTAGTTTTCATTTAAAAAAAATATTTTTTATTCTTTTTTTCTCCTAACTTTCAGACCTCAGTTATTAATTTTGTTCCATTTAGCTTTGAAAACCATCATTGCCGTTTTCTTTTCATTGCAATAATAAGGCCTTTTTTCTGTCATGCCATTGTTAATTACTAATTCGACCCAAAACTATGCTGTATTGAAACTAAAAATGAATTCTGCAGAAAAAAACAACACTTAAAATGGTAAATATATTTCTGAAAAGTTCCTCTGCTAACAAGAGAGCAGACTTGTGTGACAAACAGATGTATTGCTCATATAGGAAGAATAATTATTTAATACATCTAGGAAAATGCTGCAAGAAACTCCTGTGTTCCAATTACCACTTTTGTTTTGACTATGTAAAATTCTCCTTTATGTACATGTTCTAAAAGAAAGATTGAACTAAATTGCTATTGTAAATATGACATTTACATAGTTTATGATCATGAATCCTTACAACAAAAATTATTGAATTTATACGTGGCCAGTCACAAGTGAGGAATTCTTTTGCAATTTTGAATATAGCAGACTTCATACTAAGGAAAGGAAAAAATATGTTATTTAAGTAAATGTTGTACAGAATCTGGGCAGTAGACATATCTAAGTAGAAAGAAGGTTAAGTTTGCTCAAATATATTATTCAGAATGCTGGTTTTTTTTCTTTTCTGATGATCAGTCAGTGCTGAAAGATTTGAAGAAAGATTAGCAAAATCAGACAGTGTTCTGGGAACACTTCTTCAGCAGCATTAATCTGATCTGTAAAAGTCTGAAGAGCTTTCTAGCAAATTTCTGATCTACTGCCATGATTAAGAATGAAGTCCTAAAGTTAAAAAAAAAAAAAAGGCCAAGCAAAATAGAAATAATAATTTTAAGTATTGCAAATGAAGCTGGCTATATGCAGATGTTGAAGGCTTTTCTCATCCTGATAAGGAATACAAATCAACATGTAAAGATGGGAGTATCATTTGGGGACCACCTTAATAGTTATTACACATGCATCAATAAAGAACTGCAGACATTAGAAATAAGGATGATGGCTGGGGATATTTTTTTTCTACCTAAAACAAAAATAATTTATCTTTGTTTCTGCACAATATGATCTTATGCCATACTATCAAAAGTATAGCATTGCATTGGTGCAATAATTTTTGCTAAACCTATGTTGAAAATAAATATTAGAACAGTATAGAAAGTAGTTAATTATTGACAACAATTGCCTTTCATGCTTATTGTGTGCTTATAAAGTCAGATTTGTGGTATAACTAACTGCTGGATGAGTTACAACTCTGAAAGTAGAGTAGAAATTTCCTGTGATGTTTTCCATGAATTTCTTTTCAGTTTTTGTGAATCTTGGGATATCTGCTATGCATTGGAAAGTGAATGCTAAGAAAATAATTGATTGGTTGTACATAATACTGATGACATTAATGTCATAACATTTATGGACAGAAGTGATATTTTATTAATGAAATGGAAGATGTATGTATTTTTGGAAATAATATTCAAGATTATTGGTAAATAACTACTTGAAGCACTCTGAATATTAAAGGCAATCATTCTCCTCCGAGTTTGGGTAGTATCTGGCACAGTGATGAACACAGGAGCTTCCAGGTGCACTATTGGAAAGCGAATAATTAATAACATGTCAACTATGAAAAGCATTTGAAGAAAATGAAAAGAAATTGAGCAGGTGCAATTGCAATGACTCCCATGTAAATTCATCCAATTACATCAAAGCTTATTGATGATTTAGTGTTCCAGTTTCAATTCAGTTTCATCAGTTAAGCTTTGACTGAGTAGATTTCTGTTATTTTCAGCCAGGATTTTTTTCATCATGTGGATCAGTTTTCACAGACGCTGATTCCCCCAGAGTATATTTGTTGGGGGGTCTATTTAGTGAAATTCATGTTGCCATTTCTGGCAAAATAAGCCATACTCTGTTTTGTGTACTTTATAAATTTTACTTAGGAGATCTCCAGGCACAGTAACTCAGTTTATGGAAAACTATACTGGTCCTTTTAGTGCACGCTGGGGACAAAGGAAAGGCCTAGAAGAGAGCTGGAGATACTGGAGGAATCACTCTTTTCTTCTCTCAGCGCCAGACTGCTTTCATAATCCCTTTGTGTAACAGGCTGCTGGAGGATTGTGCCCAACAGACAAAGCCTGGCTCTGAGAACATGATGTTGCTACATACAGTTCAACTCTTTTTGATACATATACCACCAGGGAGTGAATACGGCTATTTCAAGAGCTAGTATTTCAAGAAGGCCACACAAAAGTTGCTTTCTGTTGAGATGTTGCAATTCATAAGCAATAGATTTCAAGGCCAGAAGGAGCTGTTATGGCCATTGCAGTCTATGCCACACTGGACAGATAATTTTGCCTGGTACTCTCTCTAAGTTGAAGGACTGTGTTGAAGCACAGCACATGTTTTAGGAACATGTCCAATCTTAACTTCAAGATTTCTAATGAAGAAGAAATCAGTTCCTTTGACACATCATTCTGGTGGTGAATTACTTCCGTTCCTGAAACTACCCACAACTTTTCTGAAGTCTGAATTTATACAATTGCTTCTAGCCATCGGGTCTGTTCTTTTGTTTCATCCAACCATGGCCATAATATCCGAACATGTCTCTTCATCTTTAAAATTTGTTTTTCTTGGGGAAATATCATATACAAACAAGAGCAGGGAGTGTGGAATGCTCTGTTTTTTATTTAGTTTGTATAGGAGATTTTACTGAGAGCAGTTATTTATGTAGACTGTCAGCCTAATCAGCTGACTTTGTGAAGTCTCAGGAAGTTTCTGCATAAACCTAAGGAATTCCCAATATTCTGAGTCTTTCTTTTATGAGTGGTTATCAAACAGCATTGGCCAGCTTTGGTTTTGTTTCCATGTTGAGCATCAATTAAATGGCACATGCAAATATCTTCAATGCTTCTCCTAGGTTTTGATAAACCAAATCTATTTTGTTAAACAGAAAATGGCTGGGGAATTTTATGATAATAATTTTAAAGATTAGAATATGTTCTGTTGGTGAAGAACATTTTATGAATCAGATTACCTACTTGGAGGTTATGCAAGAAGTTATAAATGACAGTGATTTGCTCACAGTGTCTTCTCTTGTTTACATAAGAAAAAGCTTGAGTGGAGAGGGTCATTTCACTATAACCTCTGTAATTGCTGAGATTTCAAATAGCTGGCAGGAGGGACTGCAGACAAGTACCCAAAAGGCATATCTGGCAATAGTGTTGAGCTGTAGTGGATAGCAGAAAATTTATCAGTGCGGTGAAAGTTGTATGTAGAGATTTGAATAAACTCAAATCCCTCCCTTAAAAAAAACCAACCAAACAAAATCTAAGCAGAATTTGAAATGTGAAATGTTTCATAAATTTCCACAACATATTTGAGGTCAAATTAAAGACACTGTAATTCATATCTCATCTGAACTTTGTATGCTTCGGATTACTTCTTATAATAATCCACTACTTTGGGGTATTGAGTAACTGTCTTATATGATAAAAATTGTTATTTTTGTCTTAAGTTCTGCAGATTTTGTAATTATGATCTGTTCAAGGGTTGTAGTTAATTTTCCTAGCCTTCACTTATGTGACATAGTGCAGCTCAAGTCACAATGAATATAACAAGACTTCACTACATGAAAAGTTTTGCCACTCATGGATGTAGACTAGTGTAATATATATTTGATACAATAATGCTGTGGGAATCTTGTGTCGTGTTTAAGTTTATTAAAAGTTTCAGCTATAAATCTGCAGTTCTGTGTATTTAAATAGAAAACTTACACTATAAAAACTGCTATTATGTCATTCTTTACAAAGGGAAGATAGGTATTTGGTGCTAGGAAGAGGGTGTACATCCCTTGAGAAAACTCTATTTTTGCAAACTGTCCGGGATTCAAATTTTCCTTCCACATACATTCCTGAAATTTTTGCTCAGCATTTCATCAAATAAAATTCTCACAGGATTGGATTGGATTGGATTAAAAGTTATGTAGAGCTCATCAGATATTTTTAACCTGATTTTTCTCCCTCATAAGAACAGGTTTCATCCAAGAAATTGAAAATAGAAGTAGTTGCATTTCAATAAAAGTGTAAGGTTTTTTTCTTCAGCTAAAATATTTTCTTGTCCAAATCATTGTTATTACTTTTTTCAAGGTGTACCTATGCTCAGTAAGGAGCTGGCTTATTCATAGGTATGCAAATATTACAAGAGGATCTAATCTGTCCACAAAAGCTGTTGCTACTTTTAATTCATTCAGAACAATCAGGAGATACTGAAGTAGGTAGTTCTGAAAGGGAGAACCCACCGTGGGTCCTCCTGAATCCAACAGACATCTCTGGTGACCGCAGCCCTTCTCTGGTGCAGTGAATCACGTGGTATTGTGTGGCCCCTATCTTCTGGTGGGGAAAAAGGAGACCTGAGAGAGACTGCACCGAAACATTTTTTTAAAATTACTTCTCTGGCCTTATATATGGCCCAGGACAGGTCCTAACTCTTTGAAATGTAATGTGTCCATTTTTTATCAACAGTTCTTTTCCTCCGGTAAATTGGTTCTGTAATCCTGTAGTACCAGGGCAGTCATAGAAAACAAATCCTTTGAAAGTATTGTGATCAAATTATTTAATTAGAAATGAATGGAATGTCTTTGTTTCTTCCTAAAAAACCTACTGCCTTCTCCAAGAATATACGAAATTTCCTGCAAGAAGATAAAGAATTTTTTTAATTTAAGTACCTGATAATTAGGGCATGCTAATTTTATAGTTGCTCAAACATTTTAATTATGTAAATCATCTTTGCAAATCCATACTAAAATAGTACCAAGGGATAAAAATAACATCTTCATAACATCTGTACATATGATGGACATAAAAAGGTGATGACCAAAGATGGGTTATAGAATATAAATGTATTTCTGAATATTTTTATGTTATATTATATATAAATGTACAACTATATAGTATATATAAATTTACTATTTTCTTACATATCCACTGCATGTGTGTTTAATAGCTTCTTCCCATCCAAGTATTTTCATACAAATTCAACTTTCTAATGTGTTCTAACAATTGCAAATAAGTGTGATTGTCTGTGCATGTACTGAGGGCCATATAATAAGGGATACCCTCGAGACTTCATTGATGCTTTCACTGAAGAATGAAAAGATTAATTGTGATGTTACATGACCACCACTGAACGTGGATGAAAAATGACCAGAATGATGCTTGGTGCTCAGCCTGCTTTTCACACTGTTTCTCTGGGAAGTCAGGACTCTCATTAATATGACATAGTTAGAACTTAATCTGAGCTGTTCAGATATTCATCAAAAAGGAAATGTACAAATAAAAATCTGTTGAAATTAAGGGAGTACAATTAATGGATTTAGCAGGAGTTCAGCCATCTATTTTTGTCCATGGGAAAAAAGAAAGAATTTTCAACACAAATTCTGTGATTTCAGTCTATAAATTATGAAGGAGCAGAGCTTTAAAATCAAATACGAGTAGACCAATATTTTGCTGACAAAAGAAATACACAGATTATTAATTTTGAAAATAACCTGATGTTGAAATTCCTGACCACCCTATGAGGTAGTCATGTCAACTCACAGGGAGAGGCCTGTCATTCTTCATCATGTTCTTTTTCAGAGCTGTAGAATTTTGCAAATTAGTGAGACTGTTTATAATCCAAAGTAAGTGCAGGGAGAGCAAAGTTCTTGTCAGAACTACAGTCTGCTGGGTAAGTGTTTAACGTAAGATAAATGCAATTAAACTGGTTAGAAGAACTCTTCAGCCAGCCTTCTAATGGACTAGTGAAAGCAAGTCTTTAGGAGGCATGAAATCATTCAACAGTCAGGGAGGCGAGTGAGGAAAAATGCAGAGGGGTGTAACGTTTTCCTCCAAAACAGCAGTACTCAGGTTGGCATGGACTCTTGCCCTTGTGCTACTCCTTCCTATCCTTTACAGACCTTTCTCCTCTGTCTCCGTCTGGTTCACCTCAGACCTGGCTTGTGCCTTTTTTGAGTTAGAGCTGAACACTTAAAATTATAAAAACTGACCTTTTATGTCAATGGTTAAATTTCCGCATAATTTCAAGAGCCAAAGCACAAAAGATTTCTTTCTCATACTATAAAGAAAGTTTTCTTGTCCTAATTTAAAGATTCAGTGACAGATAAGATACCATGTTTCTCAAGAAGTATCAATCATTAATTTACCTGAAAATATTTTTTTGAAAATCACAGCACCTTATTTTAAGATGGTTTCCTCCTTCCAATTCTATTCATAGTACTGTGTTTTCCCTCTACAGTTTGAAGTGTTCTTTTTCTGCCTGCATTTGGAGTCCTGTCACTGCTTTCTTTTAAAAAAAATGAATGTATTGAGCTCCTTAAATTGCTTATTCTCTGAACCCACTCACATTTCTCAATATTCATTTTTTACAGTAAATAAATAAGAAGTAGGCAGAGTGGAGTCTGCCCGGTAATATTGGGTATCTCTGGGTTGAAAGCTGATGTAGTTGCCTGAAGTTCAACAAGGTTGTATAGCATTATTTCTCTCCTTCCAAGGAGATTGTATGAGTAGCCTCAATCAAATCCACCTTTATGTAGAGATGTAAGAACTATAAAATCCTCAGCAAGACAAACCATTTTTTTCCCATTTAAACCCATAGTAAAATGTAACTCAGCTATCTTTTTCCCTCCTACTAACACAACATTTATGATGTAGCCCAGGCATGAGAATGGATGACATATTTCTCCATTAGATTTGGCTAAGCATAGTGCAAAAACCTGATTTAAAAAATGGATGTTTCTTTGAGAATAAGCTTTTGAGTTGCTTTCCTAAAATCTGGCAAGTGGTCGGAACATGGGATATCTGCACTCTATCCCATTTCAATCAGTCGTAGAGCCTAAAGATGGATGAAGACTGAATTACTTGAATGTGTATTGCAAGCAGGAAAAAGAAAAGATTGTTTGGGATGATAAATTTTTGAGTATCCAACTATAATACGTAGGTATTCGCCATAATTAGAAACTTAATGAAGCACCAAAATTTAGTTGCTGTATTTGCATGTGTAGCTGTGATCTGCCTATAAGTATTCTGCAGCACCTTGGTTTTGATATTTTTCTAAGTATTCAATAGATATGATTTTGAAATACCTGAGAATGTTTTGTTTTGATTAGTGATTATTAAGAAGATAAAAGATGCATTTATGATATTAAGATTTTAAAGATAATCCAGATAACATGAAAAAGCCAGCTTACTGTAAGAAACTGAAAAGTATATATAGCAACAATGTATTATAGTAGGTTATTAAAAGCCAACAAACAATTGACAAAATTGATATTACAACAATTAATAATGACACATTTTCCTTATGTCATATAGCCACTGAAAAAGAGATTATTCAGGAAATGAAAATATTCTTTCTAGGTCCCCCACCCCAAGCTTGCCTCGGGTGGTACCTGTCTTTTGTATCCTGCTATACCCCAAGATTTTTTTTCTTTATCTTTAGCAACTTTTTGTTAGTGGGTTTTCAATGAATGGTCATGAAAATATGCTTATTTTTGTGCATAATTCATCGACCTTCAGTAAGGCCCTGGTTCAACAAAGGCCATGCTTACTTTTAAGCATCTGACTACTCTTGTGAAATGCACAACAAACCATATGCTTTGATTAACTTTGAAGATGATTCTCCAAGGCTTTTTTGTTAAAGAGTAGCCTAATGACTAATGGGAAAAATAGTAAATTCAGTTGTTGAACAGAACGGTCTAATGCCCTGTTTCTAACACATAGTATCATGGTAGTCAGTACTTACAGACAGGATCCCTTTTCCTTTACTGAACAGTGCAGAGAAATTCAGTTTTACCTTCCAGCACCAGAGGCCAGTGGAAGCTGATATCGCTGCCAAAAGAAGCAGTTTGGCTCTTTTGTCTCCTATGGCTGGTTTCTTTTTAGTACAAGTGCCTGGATGCACAATCCAGCTGGTCGCCTATCAAATTACCTCTAACATCAGTTTTCAATGTCTCTCATTTTCCAAGATGATTTTGTTACAAAACTGTATAAAACCATGTCACTTTAAGCATTTCAAAGAAGACCTCCATCACAGCAGGTGCTCTGACATCAAAGTAACAGCCTTTCTGGGAAAACAGTGAAAGTTTATTCCTTAATATTCTCATCTTTAGAGTCTTATCTATATGTGCATTTCTCCCATTTAATTTTTTTTTCTTTTTGTCTGCCTTTTTGTTTTAACTACATCTTCTGATGCTCAAAGATGAAAAGAGAAAGGTCAGGGAAATGTCTTACGTAAGGCAATATCTTGTATCATTTAGCAACTTTCCAGGGAATTAAACACGTGAAGGCAACTTTATTTTTATTAGAGTCTCTAGTGCAAAAAATCACACCTACCTGGTCTGAATGTCTCTTCAGGTCCTTTTTTTTTCTTTTACAAATGCTCACATAACTTTTTTAATGGCTCTGTGGAGCTGCATTAGTACATAGGTATAATTAATCATAAAAATGCTTAAGGAATAATGAGTATCTGAATTCTTTCCTGGGCTCACAAACTGGAAAAAGTAGATGAAATATACTCAGCAATACACATTATGTTTTAGAAATTGAAAAGCTAGTGCTTCGCAAGGGAAACAGCTAGGTTGGATGAAAGTTTTTCATTATGAAGGCTCCAATTTTGCCATGTATGATACTTTGCCTTTGTCAAAAATTAGCATTTTATATTGTATAAACACTTTTATTTATATTATTACTGAGAAGACATTTGTCCAACAACTCTCATATTTTAAGTGGATTTGTTTTAAACCCAACATTTAATTACAAATTAGATTGATATGTGTTGAGTCTTTCTCATGCCTGTCACTTAAGTGGAAAACCTATCGCAATAGAAATTATCTAGTGATGGCCTAAATCACAATAAAGTTAAAATCTTAAACATCCCTGAAATTAATTGACCTCGCTACTTATTTTCAGTTAAACCACTAATTTCTTTTGCTGCATAGTTGTTTTATAACCATTTCTCAGCTTTCGTTTGCCATTTGGTACCTCCTGTTCCAACTGCACAGTTAAATAGTCCTATTACATGGCAGGCTTGAAATAACTAACTCTCCAGGGCACATGAAAATAACCTGTGTGAATGCCTCATGGAGATAGATATCTATATCTTATAGATATATATGTGGGCCAGTGAATCTACAGTAATTCTGACTTCCGAACCCCAAGGCCCTTTTTCTGACCCCACATCAAAGCTGCTGCATAAGAGATACTCTACTACGTGCATCAGGTAAAAGGACTGCACAGAGCCTTCATATCTCTACTGCTCTGTCCCAGAACAGAGGTACCGCATCAGGGTCTGCAGATGGCAGATTTTTTTCTCTCTTCAGGATGGGAGAAGTTGGGGAGAATTGGTGAGAAGTCAACCTTTTGTGAGATTATATGTGTACAAACCACTGGCTTCCAAGCAACTGTGATGTTTGCTGTCTGAACTTCGGAGGAAAAGGTAAATCACTGCCCCAGACTAATTTTAAACCTAGAGTTTTGGGGCTAGGTTAATCAGGATTGAGTCCATTCTGAAAAGTTTTGATGGTTTAATGATTATGAGGAGTAGTGTCTGAGATACAAATGTAGACACTGCTTAATAAAGGGCATTCAGATTACTATAAGATTACTACATTTTGGTTTTTGGTACCACCGGTGAGAATGTATCTGAAATCTCAAATACAATTTTTTTTTCCTTTCTCTTTCTATTTTTAATGGAGGTCTTTATAATCTATAAAGTCCTCCTGAAAATCAAAATTAAACTAAAACCAAAGAATGGCATAGGGAAACCTAATATGATAAAGATAAGGGGAACAAATCAGTCACCCAAAATTTCTTCTGAAAGGTCTTGCATGTGTGTTGTAGGAAATGTTCCTTTTGTCATGAAAATGGAAAGAAAGCAAAACATGAAATTAGCACACATCTTACTGTTGCTGTGTTGTTTTCTCATTGACTCAGATCCTTGCACGTGTAGTTCTAGGTGAGCTATATAGAAAAAAAAGAAAAACCTGTTGAATGCACACTAAATGCCACCAAACTGTTGGAAATTCATGGTGCCTGTGACAGATGCATGGTGAACAGGTACCTGATCTGAAGACTGATACAAATTTCATTGATAAGGTACAATTGTAGAGGGGGCAAGGCAGGCTGGGTTGAGTGGAGAGTGTTAGATATTGGTGACGGGAACAGGCTGCGTGCAGATTCACCAAATCTGCACCAAATGTGGCAGAGGCAGGACAGTTTTCCTGTGGAGGTGTTGTTCTATTTGAGTCATATAGCCAATTCTTGGTTTATTTGCTCTGGAGTGGCAATCTAACTGTTTGGAAATACAGGCTTGTATGGATGAGTCTCACTGTTTTACATTTGCAGCTCAGCTTTGTGTTTTCTGTCATAGAAGACTGACCCTACAGGACTTACATGTTTTTTTCTCTCATCTTTCAGGCTTACCAGATATTATTGTCATATAGAAGAAAAAAAAAAAAAAAAAAAAAAAAAAAAAAAACAAAAACAAAAAAGAAACTTGCTATTGCAGGATGAAATTACATTTTTCAAAAATAAATTGTATATACATAATTTGCAAAAGGAGATGAGAATGGGCACTGCCTGAAGGGTGAATGAATTCCTCGGTATTTTAATCAGCATAGTCACTGAAATTTTATTAAGCTTTCGTTGCTGATGGCACGTTTGGCTTCAAGGAAAAAAAAACATACATGAGCTTGTCATCTCTGTTTGTCCAGAGCTCCTTTTTTTTTTTTCTTTGCTGTTTCTTTATGTCAAGGCTGCATATATCCTTACATTATTCTCTATTTTCTTTTTTGAAACCTTCCTCTTAAATCACAATATAAAAGAACCCATTTAATGCCTACCACTGTTTTACATTGAATAACAGGAAAATACTAATGGCTGAATCTCAAAAAGTCTACAATAGGAGGTCTTTTGAAATCCAAACCTCTGCATTTTCTTTCCAGACAGAGATGATGAAAAAAGATTGCCTCTCTTAATAATCTGAAGGAAAAAAGAGAGGTAGGAGGTTTTCAGAGCATAAATGACAGATCACCTTTACAGTGATTCAAAATACTTTGCCTATAGAGGATTTTCAGTAGGTAAAAGCATAAGGCCAGACGTGGTGGACATGTGTATTTAACTAGGCAGAATTCATAAAACCTGCCATTTAAGTACATGCTGGTAATAATTATGTTTGTGACAGAGAAAAGAATGGTGAAAGATCCATCTTGAATTCTGTTTTAAAGGACATAATGAGCTGAAGGATACATAGTGTCTCTAGGAAAGAAATTCCCAAAACTAAAGAAAAATCCTGCAGAATGATTTTTAGTAAGTTTTTTGTACTAGAGCTAGAATTTTATCAAATTCTCAACTTTTCTTAGATGAGAAAGTGATTTTGTTATTATTTTTGAACTATTTATGCCATGCTTAGTAATGTATGATAGGATACTCTCAGAATATTTGAACATTAACTCTGCTTAAAATACTGATGCCTTTCCTCCAGAATTCTAAAGGTATGTTTTGTGTTTTAAAATTTGCTTGATTTTGCAGAGATTGTATCTAGGGTGAAATTTGTTCTGTAATAACTTCCTCCCTTTATTCAATTTATTGTTTTATACTTTAAACAGAAAATATGGTAAAAAGTCATTTGTTTTGTTGCTAGTTATTTCTCGGAGACAGGATATGGCTTCAGTAATTATGATCTTTTTGACTGGTGGAATTAGTAAGAAGGCAGTTAAAGTTAAATGAGATGAAAAATAATAAAATATTTATCAAGGGAAACAACTGCATGTGATTAGTAATTATTCTTTCTAGGATTATAGAAAATTGTAATTACAAAAAAAAAAAAAGAAAAATAAGCTTTAATGGTTTATTACAGTGAGTCACAGAATCACAGAATTGTAGGGGTTGGAAGGGACCTTTGGAGATCTTTTTAATGGTAAAGAACATCAAGAACAGACACCAGATTCAAACTCTTTCTTCAGGTACTGTCGGACTGTATTGTCTCACTGTGCAGCAAATTTTCATGTCTCGTCTCCTTACATCAAGATCCATTTTTGCCTCCTGTCTAATACTGTTGTATGGCTCTTCATCATTGTCCCTGAGTAGAACAACCTGTCAGTCAGTTGAAAGTGCCCATTGCATTGATAATAGTATGGTGATTTATGATCCTTTTAATGTGAGTAGTGACCTTCTAAAAGAAATGTGGACAGAGCTTTTAATTTAAAAGTACATTTAGTAGTGTTTATTTTGAATGCGTTATAGTTTTAGATCCCACACATCTGTATTTTCATGAGTTATGTGTTGGTTTACATGGTCCCGATGCCTTTTTTGTTTTTTTTTAATTAAACCAATTCTTAATATCACTGTGATGAACACTAGGCTAAGAAAAGTGTGGCTATACAGCTGCAATATCTTCTCTCTCTTAATGTAACTTTAGGTTTGATTCATAATACAGTGGATTCCACAGAGACACAAATGAAACTAATTTTCAGTACAAATGTGCCTAACCAGTGTTAGGCAAGCATTAGTGGTGTGAATTATATTGATCTTAGTCTTATAATCTCTCTGAACCTATCCCTGAAAAATCATCTGGCTATTTGTAGGGAATATCTTAGAAACTTTAGAAGACTTATTCAGTCATTAAATCCCCATCACATGCACGTCTAATAGGAATTTTTTGTTGCTAATCTCAGCTCAGCAGACTTAGTCCTTCCCTTGTTGCCACTATAATTTATGTGTAATCATAATTTGACGACCTTAGTCTAACACTGCACTCTGTCCTCTAAGGAAGTTTAATACATTCTGCTCTGTACACTCATAACATTTATCACTTGAACAATAGATGTATATGACCCCTCCAATGTGTGCAAGGACTTCTCGGGTACAGCCAGGTTCCCAACATGATATTTCAGTGCTGGTTTGCAGCTGTTGACTTGCAGATAGGGTGTTGTTGCTCTTTTTAAATTGAGTTAATTTTTCAAAGAATTTGTTATTTCAGTGGCTTTTCTTATCTTGCTTTCTAATGGTACATTCCCATCAATAAGTGAAATATGAGTTTATACTAATCGCCATGTTTTTTCAAGGGTACAAAGCCAATATAAATGTTTTATATCTCTCAGGAAGGCAGCTAAGATGTGCCCCTAGACAGACAGCGAGATATTTCTGACTACCAGACAGGCATTATTTATTCTTTACCGTTTTCCACCTCTCTTGTTGTGGCAGGTTACCCCTGGCTAAGCAGCCAAACTCCTGCCCAGCTGCTCACTCATTGCCCTTTCTCAGTGGGGCAGGGGAAGCAGATAGGATGAAAAATCTTCCGGGTTGAGATAAAGATGAGGAGGTTGATTACCGATTACTGTTATGAGCAAAACAGGCTTGACTTGGGTAAAATTAATTAGATTTGGGTAGTGAGAAACAAAAAGAAAAATACAAACCAAAATCTTTCCTTGCCCCTCGGCCTAGCTGAACTCGGATGTCTTGCCTGAGCTGCACAGAGAGATTACGGTCAATCCACAGCAGTTTCTTGCTGCTGCTTCCTTCTCATACAGTGGTCCTGCTCCAGCATGGACTGGTCATGGCCTGCAGTGTGAATCCTGGAGTATCTCCTCCTCCTCCTCTTCTTCTCCCCACTCCTTCTCTTTTGTTCTTGCTGATCCCTCTGTTGTTTCTTACTTGTTTTGGTCCCTTCTCCTGCCTCTGTGAGAGGCTTTTTGCTTTTTCTTAAATATTCATTCCCAGAGGTGTCCCCATCTTGGCTGGGGGGCTCAGCTGCGCCCTGCAGCTGGTTGGTTGGAGCCAGCTGGAACTGATTGTGTCTGGCTTGGGCCAGCCCCGGCCTCTCCTCACAGAGACCACCCTGCAGCCAGCACCTGGGCACCTGCACCAAATTCAGCTGTCCTTGATAAATACCAATGATTGTAACAGCTTTGTAAAGGCTTAACTGTGAAAGGAATGCAGACACCTGAGGATGTAGAGTGCTTCCTGATTCAGTTTGGTGAGCATGGCCCTGGTAATGCAACCTTGAGGGATGGCTCTTACCTCTCATTTCTTGCACGGAGCAGGGTGGCTAAGTGCCCCTGCTCTCAGGGTCTGTCCCCCACAGCGGGAGGCCCTCGCACCCCATCACTTCAAACAACAGCAGCTTCTGGTGTCGCTGAACAAACTTCATGGAATAATACAGGAGATCGTGGGGTCATCTACCTTGCTGGTAAAATCTTTTAACTATTTGAGGTTTCTAAAAAGGGCATCTGACTGTGAAGTTTCACTTTATTGTTATGTTCTGATATGCTTTTCCTAAGTAGATGTTACTGAGCAGCTTCGGAAACAACATGCTAAGTTTGGTATGCCTTTGGTCTGAACCAGTATGACCATATGCTCAAGTATACTTGTTATGATTTATTTGTTAACTCTCTGAGCTTTCTTACATGTGTTTGAAGGCGAAAGAGGACTGTAGCTCTGTAATAAATAGCTTGGGAAATATCAGGAGACTTCTGGAGTGTTTGCTTCTATATGTAACACTATGTTGAGTAAATATTTTTCTCCATGGAAGATTGGATGTAAGTCCAGTGGGCGTTGCTAAGCCTGGGGGAGCTGTTAAAAAAGTGTGACATAGAACTACTGGCAATGTTGGAGTGGCCAAATAGCTTATAGGGAGCATAGTGATTTTTTTTTTTTTTTTAAAGGGCTGCTAAATCATCTTTTATGTGTAACTAAGCTGACACATGGTCTTTCAGTTGAATTGCTGGAGGGGTATGATACTCCACAGGAACAGCTGGGAGGAATCTGGTCTGCCCTGGGATGCAATATGTTTCTCCTGCATTAAGATGGACATCCTGCTTGTCCACGTCTGTAGTCTACCTCTCTGGACTCCATTTGCTATACTGTGGAGCTGCAGGCTGTGTGTGCTTGGAAGAGGGCGTGAATGGGGAGGTGTGCTGTACAGGTCTTATGCAGAATGTTTTTTTGAAAGGAGAAGGTACTCAAACCTCATGCAGGGTTCTGATTTTGTCGGAAGTTCTTCCATAAATGTATATATGGAAGCATAAGATGGTACAGGAGAAGCCTGTGATAGAGAATATGATGTAGTTGAGATGGATAGGACAGGAACAGAGCAGTGGTTTAGTATGTATCAATAGCTGTTATGGGTAGTTCATGTCATTTTAGCATTTGCTAGGTGAAGTAGTAATCTGATGTTCAGTTAAGAAATGTGAGTAGGGCAGAGAGGACTTGGTTGGCCTATCAGCCAATAAACATTCTTCACACATTGAATAGGTTTAAGATACATGTTTGCATTATTTATACTAAGTTTATTAATAGGTAAAGTAAAAATATTTTATTAAGATTTTTTAAAAAAACCAGAACATTGAAATACTAATAATAGTTTTTTGCCTGTGAACCTTTGTTCAGGCAGAGATGCTACTACTTCTTAAAGACTGGTCATCAAACATAGCTAAGCTAGGTAAGATTTCTGTATTAAAAAGCCTTTCTTAATTCTTACATTTGTTTATTTCATCCTGTACCACACTTCAATAACTCATGTGTTTCATAGCATGCTAATACAGGAATTTGCTGTGTATCTGCATTCCTTTACTCTTTCTGTGTTCATTATATTTCATGATTGATTTATCGAGTAATTTTTGAGAGTCTAGTGACTTTGGAGACGTTTACTTCAACACTTCTGATTTTTCTGCTAATATCTGGATGGCAGTGTTGCCCTGTTGATGATCTCAAATATGGAATAGCCATACATTGGTCCAGGAGCATTTGCAATTCAAGATATATTCTTCAAAAACTGGTAACCAGCTAGAGGTCTGTTTGACCAAGTATATTTCCTTCAATTCATTTTCTTGCTTGACATCTCCAAAATAAAAATTATGGAATTGTCAGAGTTGGAAGGGACCTCTAGATATCATCTAGTCCAACTCCCTTGCTAAACCAGGATTGCCAAATGTTATCAGTCTTTGTGCCTGAGGAATAAGGAGATATTAGGGTCTTTCATCATCTTCCTGAGGTTACCTAGAATAAGAGCCCAGTTATCCTAAGTTTGTGAGAGCCTTAGGGGAGAGAAGAGAGACATACATTTGGAATAGATGATTTACGCCCCTTTACACTTTCTCTTGTTTTTGTCTCAGTCCTGCACCTAAGTTAGGTGAAGCGCATATGAACTAAAGAAACCAGCTACCAGCTCATGAGAGGAGGGCAGCTACCTTCTCCTGCAGATGGAGCAGCAGATGGATTGTAGCAGGAGTCAGCCACGTCACTTTCATATTTACAGAAATTTCCTGGATCCTGAGGATATTCTCTTTTCCTGAATTCAACTGTCTTTGCTGCTTTGTAGTTTTGTGAAAGACCCAAGTACAGGAGACATTTTTCTTTGATATTTTGGTATTTCTGTGCCATGCTTACAAGCTCTAATGAGTAAGGGGGAAAAGTGAAACTCAAGTGGGGTAGCAAGGAGAAACAGATCACTGGCAGGGCTAAATCTGTACAGATCCTTTCAACCAGCTCCTGGCTTAAATGAACTCAGTGTGAACAAGATATTGCTCAAGTTGTATTTACTTTGTATTTCAACTAATTTAATTGTTGATTTAGTTTGTCCATTAATGCCAGTCTGAATGTGTGTGGCTGTTGCCGTGTCATTTCAGAGCAGCTTTGTGTGGACTACTGTAGAAGGTAGTTTAAACTAGAAGTCTAGACTTGAGGCACTGCAGTGTGTAAGCATATGCATCTGCTGATAGCAAATGGCCCTATCACAGGCATGGTATCATCCAAAACTGCTGCAGCAACATTCATTGGAGTTTAACTCTTATATATCTAAATAAATTGGGATTCAGGCTTAAGTTATGGCACAAGACAGAATTTTGCCAGTTACTTGTCTCAAGAAGCTGGAAAAACTTTTTGTCCCTAGTATTAAAAAAATGTAATAAATAACTCTTAAAACTGGAAAGGATTGCAGCATGGTGAAGGAAGGCACTATTCCATGTTCCTTTGCAGACTTCCACATGCCTGAGGTCTCTTTTTGTCTTCAGTTATATAGAGGAAGTTAGAAATATGTTGCATTAGTAAGGCTCCATAGGCATGAAAACAACCAGAGATCAGAATCATATACTGTTTTTTAAACTGTGCATTCTCTTTATAGCTTAAGGTCAGCAGGTACTCACTTTATCCGCACATCATGTGAGTCGTTAACTACAGCTATAGTTGAATAAGCAATGGCCAGTGTCTTTATACAATCAAGTGTGACATCCATCCAAAGAAGTACTTGATTCTGTCATTATTGATTTTACATAGTATCATGTTGTTTCCCTTCAAGAGCAGTACTGAAATCACAGTGGCAGATTTCAGAAATAATATATCCACTTAGTACACTTGCTGCTGACTTTGCCAATGTCTGATTAAAATGACTGCTGAGTTTTGCTTTTAGTAATGACTTCTGATTGCAATATCTTGCCACAAGCTGCACTGAATGAACAGGAAAATGGTTGGCCAGCTTATCAAGTACTACATGACTCTTGGTAATCTCAGTGTTGAAATCTCTGGGACAAAGAGTGAAATTGAATTTTTTTTTTTATTCCATTTGGTAAATAGAAAAAAACAGACTAGAAAATACTGTAACTTTTATCCAACAGTATGTACGTTTGGTTCAGTATTAAATATAAATCCCTTTTGTGTGCCGTGGACCTTTCAAATTACGTTTGTGAACACTTAATTACTTTCTTTGCCTTATTACTAGCAGCTGTACTTTGTATCCTTTTATTTTAGTGAATTATACCTCATGCCAAAGAGACAACTGTTTGCAGGAGATAAAGTGCAGAGGCACAAACATTCAGGTCACTGAATCTCTTGTGTGTGAAACACTTTTTTTTTTTCTGTCTCTCTATTTTTAGATACTTTTAATATATTTTAAAAGAGGCAAGATATGCAAACACAAAAAGCAAACAAAACCCTGAAAAATAGTTCTGATGCATACAGCTGAAGAGTCTAGTAAGTCAAAATGTGATTCCAAAGAAAATTGAGCTCTGCATTTTAAAAAGCTACTTCTTTTCCTGGGGCAAATAGAAGTTGTGTATTGCAACACTTTTACAAGAAGTGCTGTGGGCTTATTTTAGAATGATCACTCTTTCTTAGAGTTTATTTTCTGGCAGTAAGACTTACAAGAAATGAATTTTGTGATTATTTTGTTACTGGTATACTTGTGCACTTCTCTGAAGTACTGAATGGTCTTTCAGTTAGTCATAAAAATAAGCTCAGGGCTAAAGAGCGGAACATATATTTATGGGCACAAACATTTTGTTTGTGTACATGAATCTTTGGTTTTTAGCTGTGAAATTGGGGTGAGAGAGTGTTAATGTTCATGTTCTGGAGTGCCACAAATTGTTTACTCTTTTTCCTTGAAAACATTTGCCTTTTTTGAGTCTTCTATTTAAACATTGGCAGCCAAGCTTTAATGTGGGCTTGGTACTTTTGGTATTGGGGAAAACTTGTACATTACATCTTTCTCATTAATGACAGAACTTATAAAATGACAAAATAAATCAGTTCCTTAGAGACTTTAAAGCATATAAAGTATTTATAGTTTGTTGCATAGAATAAATGCACTGATACCCTGTCTCCTCCAGTGAGTGAGGTAGGGTGAAAGGGAAAGGAGGCTTGTAATAATTTCCTACTGTGTTCATTTAACTTTATGATGGCTCCTCTCAGGAGACCATAATGAAAAGATAAGAGACTAATGATCCATAAATTTAACAGAACCCAGATTGAACAATCTTTCAGTCTGACAAAATTAATTAACATTAAAACACATTTTCTTGAGATATTCCTCTCAATGAGTGTGTGTGTGAGAAATAAAGCCCCAAGATAAGACCATTCCTTAACTTTTTGATAAGTTCATTTTTAGACTGCAACTTTAACCTTCAAAATCTGACTAATTTCTGCTTTCACGATCTAAGCTTGATATTTTTCATTAGTATTCATGGTTTGTTTTTCAAAAATACAGCTGTCACTGATCATATTCATGACATAAAAATATTCACTTTTTACTTCGCTTCCCTGTATGTCACAACAACTTAAGTGACAAAACTAAGGTTTTTCTTTAAGGATTCTTTTTTTTTTTTTTTGTGATTATCTCTCTAGCAGCAACATAGCCAAGGTCTTGCATTTACTAAAAAACTAAGCCAATCACAGAATCACCATGGGTGGAAGGGACCTCTGAGATTGAGTCCAACCTTAAAAAAAAAAAAAAAACCCACAAAAAAAACCCAAACAAAAAAACCCACCAAAAAACCCCCACAACCAAACAACAACAAAAACTGCCCAAAACACAACAACCCACCACATCACACCCACCCACAAACCAATAATCTCGGGCACAAGAGCATGCCCTGAAGAGACACGTCTAAACAGTTCTTAAATACCTCCAGGGATGGTGACTCCACCGCGTCCCTGGGCAGGCTGTTCCAGTGCCTGACCACCCTCTCAGTAAAGTCATTCTTCCTAATATCTAACCTAAACCTCCCCTGCCACAGCTTTAGACCATTTCCTCTGGTCCTGTTGTTATTCCCTTGGGAGAAGAGGCCAACACCCACCTCTCTACAACCTCCTTTCAGGTAGTTGTAGAAGACAATGAAGTCTCCCCTCAGCCTTCTCTTCTCCAAACTAAACATGCCCAGTTCCCTCAGCCTCTCCTCATATGACTTGTTATCTAGACCCCTCACCAGCTTGGTGGCTCTCCTCTGGACAATCTGTAGCTCAAACACAGATCCTATATCAAGTTCCACGCCTGTACTAACAATGTCAATGTACAGAGCAGTTTTTAAGTCGAATTGAAAGGCCTTGTTATCTGCTATCTCAATGACTCTGTCATTTCAGAGTGTGGACACCCTCACTAGTGAGTATGTAGTTAAGTCCTCCGTAAAATCAGCTCCAAAGGAGGTTAAATTTTCTGCCTCGTAGTGCGTTACCAACACACACCAGCATGGATAAACCAGCTGAAATCACTAGAGTTCCACCATTAAGACTGAGCTTGACAAGTAGTTATGTATTAGTCTTCCCACAAATACAAGCTCAAGTTATCTCGTTATGATACATGGATCTGCATAAAACCAGTGTAACTATTAGGAATGTTTGCTAAGGTTGTACCAATGCCTGTGTACAACACCACAAATTCTGTTTACTGCAAGTAATCATACCTGTATTATCTTTAACTTAGTTACTTCTGAGAGCAATAAGTTCTCAGAGGCTTGTTCTTTAGGTTTGGGCATATACAAGCTGAACTGAGTCTTGACTCATTCACAGGTGGCTGGTTCCTACTTGCCTGGCTATATTCAAGCTCTTTTATCTGTATGCAGAAGTCAGATTTCTGATGGCACTACAGAATACATCTGTGTTCTTTTTCACATGTGGATTTGGTTTTTTTACATATTTTCCTCCATAGCAGAAAAAAATCCAAAAAGTAACTGTAAAAGTTATGTTTTATATGGATGATTGATACAAATTTCACAGATAGGAATTGTGTCACAATAGGCCTAACTGATTTATGATAACTTCATGAATCAATAGGATAGTTATACATCTGTTGTACAGTCCTCTGAAGCTTTTTTGTTGTGGTTTTTTACTTTTTTAATTTTTTTTTCTCTACCTACTGTGCTGCATTGCAGAAAATACATGAAATTCTGGTTCTTTACTTGCTTTCCTGCCTCTTGCTCAGTTTTGAAGAAGTAATTTCTTTCAGAGAGAAGTGATTCATTTTTTTCTATGTAAATTCATAGTATCTTACCAATATTTTGCTCATTCTCCCATACTTTTTAATGTGACAGCACTCCATATATATGCTGGAAGCAGTGCTCTTCATAATCATCCCCTCTTCAGTAGAAGTCATTAAGTCTACATTGTCAAATTTTACCTTGATTACAAATATACACATTTTTCCATGCTGCTAATATAAAATAAATGCCATGTATTTTTATTTGCAGATCTAGCCAAAGTGGTTGATATTAAGGAACCATTAAGGAAACCTGAATCCCAGATCATTATTCATTCAACAGTCAAAAAAAAGCATCTGTGCATTAGATGCTATTAGCACATGCAGAATGCCAGATATAATGATCCCATTAAATCAGACTTGATTAATAGTTTATAAAGACTGAATTTGTGTTATTTTTGGAAATGTGGTTTATATTATCCTTTTGCATTACTTTTTTGGAAATACTGGTTCAGTGAAGAACGGCCCAAAGGCATTTCCTTGGCAGGTATATAATGTTCCGTCAATTCTGATCTGCTTCCACCTAGACCAGGGAAGTAGAAGGTCATTATACGGAGCAGAATGGATTTCTCCTACCTAGCATGTACAGAAATTCACTCTTACTACCCAGCCCCACATTAACTGTTCTGTGTCCTTAAAAGTTCCTGAAGGATTCAGCAAAAGTTCCTACTTTCTCTATCTGGCTGTCAAAAAAAATGATTGTGGTTTTAGGGGTGTTGTATTAATTAAATCAAGGTAATTGTAGACTTGCTTTCATTCCACTTGTAGAGATGGAATGAAAGGACTTTATTGCAAATGGACATACTCCAATGGGGTTTTTGTTTTGCTGCTTGGACTGCCACAGGTGAGATATTGTCAGTGTCAGGATCTTGGGTTTTATTTTGTTCCCATAGAATTCCCTAACCTCAAGCTCTTGTTTTTAATAAGCGATTACATTTCCAGTGCCACCAAGAATCACTGAATAATACCCTGATTTTTCTCTGGGCCAAAATTGTCTTTGTCTTTACTGACCTAGCAATTCACTCAGTGACTTTCCAAGGCACCTTGGTTGAGATGAGCTGCATAGAAAAGGTAAAGGCTCTGTGCCTGGTTTTGCTCTGCCAGCCTTGGTCAGTGCTAGAGCCCTGTTGCTTTAGCTTCACAGGAAAGAAAAATCTTAAAGCCTTATCTTCACTGTCATATCAGACTTACTTAGACAAAGGTTCACTGAAACCGACTAAACTTCTAGCAGTCAGAGCAATTATGGGCTTTGCTTGTAAGATTTATATTAAATGTTGCTTCCAGTTGGGATTGAAATTCTAAGACTTTGCGTATAATTATTTTGGTAGACTTAAGGAAAGGCAGAAAAATTCTGTACTGTAGTTGAAAGTTCTGTTACATTGGCAGTTTCAGTTTACTTTTAATGAATAGTGTTTCAGATATTGAATACACAACTGTACGAATGGCCATTTGTACTTGTGTGTGTACTTATTACTTGCGCATGCACGCATGAGGAGTGTGCATAGCTTTAAGGTCTCTCTAGAGATAGGATAATGTAGTATACTGCTAAAACCTTTATTAAGTAACACCTAATTTCATGGGTTTTTCTGAAGGATTAACATTATCAAAGAACTCAGCTATTATTATCACAATGGGGAACACTTTTTTTTTCTTTTAGCAGTACAAGGAATTGTAATTCCTGGATTTGGGAAATTGTACTTAATTTTATATTCACTTCCTTCAAAAGAAATCTTGATCTTTACCATCAAGCTTAAGCAACACATGCAAAGACTACCTCTTTTCTCATCTTAGAGGAGCTTCAACCTCAAACAGCTGAAGACACATCTTGTGGTTTTTTTTGAACTGTAACTTCCTCTCCAAATGTTGAAATCCCTTGTTTTCCAATACACATCACCTTTTTGTATCACATCCTGAAAATGTTTTTCCTTGTCTAGTTGTCTACTACAGCTTATTTGCCTCAAAGAAGTTGCTGTTAAGAACTGATGCAAATTTAAACAAAGATGCAGTTCATAAGAACACCTCATGGACACTCTTGTCAAGGGGAACGATTGACTGTTTTAGCAGGCAACACGCCCCTGACTGTTTTAAGCAGAAGCCTGTCAGGAGAACTCTTAGTTTTGCTCACTGAACCACAAAATTAAAGTACCATGGAAGAAATCCAGACATGCAACAATGCCAAAATATGTATCACACTATACTGAAAGGCTTCAAAATTACTGTATTTACACAAGGGTATTACAGACAGAATAAATGAAAATTTTATGGTCTAAGAAAAGAAACACAATTTTAGTTAACTAGCATTTTTCTACTGCTCTAAAGCTCTTAATGGGAGCAGAGGGAATTTGCACTCAGTGAAGTAGATCAGTGAAATGATAATTTGTCTTTGAATGGGTACTTTTATCCCATTAATTTCTGCCATTATGGTGTGAGATAAGATGTAAGCCAGCGACTAACTGAAAATTAAGGCCCCAAAAAGAGGCAACGAAACAAAAGAATGGCTTATGCAGTATTACACAAAGCGTATGCTAAAATTAATTTTTACTCAACCTTTTATTGTAGGCACTTTTAACCTCAAGTCTTTATGCACTTTATCATGCCTGCTTCTGCTATATTTAAGTATATTCATTTTAGTCATCAGATCTCTTTTTAGCAATATTTGATTAAAAGCCTTTTTTGTTGTAGTTAAGAGAAAAAAAAAAAAAGGGGGGGGGGGGGGGGATGTTATGTATATTGCTTGAAAGGAACAGGATTCTGATGAGCAAGATGCCTTCAGAAAAGTCGCTGAAGCCATCATCTGGTTCTTCCAGTGGAAACAACCTGCAAAATCAGAAACACTGGCTAAAATTCTAGCATAAAAACAAATATTGGTGCCATTCAACTCCCAGTCTACAGGAGCAATAAAGATAAGTATGATCCCCTTTGGCAAACACAAGTAATGTAGTGGAGATATGCCTTAGGTGAATGTATGTCATTGAAAGCCTTCCTTCCTGATATACTGCAAACAAAGAAATCATTTGGTGTATCACAGTGAAAGCATAAGAGAATACTTTAGCTTGTGTTATTTGCAAAATTAACCTGGCATTGTATACTAACCGCTACTATCCTTTTTCAAAGAAATGTAATCACTGTGATGTTTTGAAAGTACATTTCAGGGTAACACAAAAAGAGGAAAGGATCATAGACGTATGTTGTCAGACTCTCCAGAGTTCAAGGCATTTCATTCAATCCATTGCAGTGAAGCTGGATCACACAAAACTACCATATGCTTGTCTAATCTGTTCTTAAAAACAGTGAAGAATGGTTCATCACATCCTTGGGCAGCCTGCTGAAGTGCCTCATTACTCTTCATTAGAACATTTTTACTGCTCTAAACCTAAAATCTCTGCTGCTTCCTTCTTGCCCTTCCCCCTATGTACGTGAAGAAAAATGTTCATCGCCCTTTCTGTAACTGCTTTTTAAGTAATGGAAGACAGTTATGTTTTTCACTATCCAACCAATTCCTTTTTTTGACTAAATAGATCTATTTTTTCTTCTAAGTCAAGTTTTCTAAACCCCTTTGCATCTCCATATTTTCTCCAGTTCTCCTCTCTGGGCTTTGCAGCTTGCCAGCATCATTCTTAAGAGGAAGGTATCCTCTTAAGGATACCAAAATGAGACTGAATCCTCTCCAGCTAGAGATCCCATGCTACCAGTAAATAGGGCAAAGATAGCTACTTCTCTTGTCCTATGTAGGACCTCTTAGTACACTTCCTGAAGTGAGATCTGCCTTTACAACAGCGCTGCTTTATGAATTTATAGTATACCTCTGATCTTTTTATGACCTTAATATATTTTCTGCTTGGGTGATTTTTCCCCTCTGGGAATTATGTAGTTGTGTTGTGGCTATTATCATCTTTGAGTATTTTCTGTTAGTCTTCTGGAATTCATCTTGTTCAACAATCTTGTTAAGACCGTCCAGCCTTTTCACTAAAAATGTGTGTGTGCAGTTACGATCATATTTGTATCACTGTACGCCAAGAGGCTGAAGCCATGATATGGGTTTTATAAATAAAGCCCACAATAAAGTGTGTGGGATCAACTTTAAATGTTTCTTCTGAAAAAAGAGAATGATTATGAAATCATTAATACAAATCTTGAAAAAAGGTGTATTTTGTTTTGTTTCTCTCCAATTGTTAGTAAATATCATCATGAAGTGTAACTTCCAGAAAAATAAGTAGGAGTAGAGAAGAAAAAAGAAAGAACTTTTATTTTCATAGCTGTAAAAACAGTAATAATATAATGCCAAATTCAGAAATCTTCTATGAGAGCTTTTCAAACACTAGGGAATCTCTGATGTCACTTAGACTAATAAGGTATGCATTACAACTACTTTTCCCTAAAAATACCTGCTAATTTTATTTTCATTGTATACCTATAATTAAAAAATCTTTAAAAAGAGAACTTCTCATAGAGAAAGTAATTGGAAGGAATCTCTACGCTTTTTTTTTGTGTGTGTGTGAGAAGAACATTAGCCTTATTAAATGCTTTACACTGTATTTCAAAGCACTTTACAAATTATCCTGCTATTAGGTTAATTCTTATATTCAGCATTATTTGGCTGGGAATTAGAACCCTCTGGAAAAAGAAGGGGAGAGAACCAAGGCAAAAAATTATAATGTGGAATCTTGTGTTGTAAGGCAGAAAGTATTACGACTCTTTTTTAATAAACTTTGGCTAAACCACCAAAAAAAAGGCAGAGCTTGTAGGATGTTTGTTCCTTTCAGGCCCTGTTCAGGTAGGGTCCTCTCGGATTTCACTGGATTTCACTGGATTTCACTGGAGTTGGAAGGGACCATAGAGATCATCTAGTCCAACTCCCCTGCTGAAGCAGGATTGCCTAGAGCTAGAGCATGTTACTCAGGACTGCATCCAGGCGGGTCTTGAAAATCTCCAAGGAAGGGGACTCCACAACCTCCCTGGGCAGCCTGTTCCAGGGTTCCGTCACCCTAACTGTGAAGAAGTTTCTCCTCATATTTGAGTGGAACCTCTTATGTTCCAACTTGTGCCCGTTGCCCCTCGTCCTCTCAGTGGGAACCACTGAAAAGAGTCTGGCTCCCTCCTCCTTCAACCCTCCCTTGAGATACTTGTGGGCCTTATCTTCTCCAGACTAAAGAGTCCCAGCTCTCTCAGTCTCTCCTCATAAGGGAGATGCTCCAATCCTTGAATCATCTTTGTAGCCCTACGCTGGACTCTTTCTAGTAGTTCCCTGTCCCTCTTGAACTGGGGAGCCCAGAACTGGACACAGTACTCCAGTTGTGGCCTCACCAGTGCAGAGTAGAGGGGGAGAATGACTTCCCTTGACCTGCTGGCTACACTCTTCCCTATACAACCCAAGATACCATTGGCCTTCCTGGCCGCAAGAGCACACTGTTTACTCATTG
>NW_015094507.1:10814230-10908750 GCF_001431845.1 Calidris pugnax
ATGAGGGGCAGTCTTAACAGTAAAAACTGAGGAAAAGAAAGCCTTCAGCAGCTCTGCTTTCTCTGTGTCTTCCACTACTAGGGTGCCCACCTCATCCATCAGTGGGCCCACATTATCCCTAACCTTTCTCTTGCTGTTAACATACTGAAAAAAACCCTTTTTGTTATTGTTAACATTGGTGGCCAAGATGAGCTCCACTTGAGCCTTGGCCCTTCTAATTTTCCCCCTGCATATCCTCACCGCTTCATGGTATTTCTCCTTATATGCCAGGCCCTTTTTCCAAAGATTATAAGCCTTCTTTTTGTTCCTGAGTTCCAGCCGAAGCTCTCTATTCAGCCAGGCTGGTCTTCTTCCCTTCCTGCTTGATTTTTGGGACTTGGGAATAGCTTTATCTTGCGCCTTTAAGAGTACCTCCTTGAAGAATGACCACCTTTCCTGGGCACCCTTGCCCTCAAGGACCATCTCCCAAGGGACACCCCCAACCATGCTACTGAAGAGGCCAAAGTCTGCCCTTCGGAAGTCCAGGGTGGCGGTCCTGCTGGCCTCCCACCTTGCTTCAGTGAGAATCGAAAATTTTATCATTTCATGATCACCTTGTCCAAGACGGCCTCTAACGTTTACATCCCCCACAAGACCTTCTGAGTTAACTATCAGCAGGTCCAGTAGGGCACTTTGTCGGTTCCCTCACCAGCTGCGTTAGGAAGTTGTCTTCCACGCATTCCAAGAATCTCCAGGACTGTTGCCTCTCTGCTTAGGGTGATTAGGGTGACTAAATTCTGGGCACTGCAGTGGTGTGGCCAAATTTCACTCGCTCGGCTGGGGCTCTATCCTACTCGCTCGCCTGGGGCTCTAACTACTCGCTCGGCCGGGGCTCTATACTACTCGCTCGGCCGGGGCTCTATACTACTCGCTCGGCCGGGGCTCTATACTACTCGCTCGGCCGGGGCTCTATACTACTCGCTCGGCCGGGGCTCTATACTACTCGCTCGGCCGGGGCTCTATACTACTCGCTCGGCCGGGGCTCTATACTACTCGCTCGGCCGGGGCTCTATACTACTCGCTCGGCCGGGGCTCTATACTACTCGCTCGGCCGGGGCTCTATACTACTCGCTCGGCCGGGGCTCTATACTACTCGCTCGGCCGGGGCTCTATACTACTCGCTCGGCCGGGGCTCTATACTACTCGCTCGGCCGGGGCTCTATACTACTCGCTCGGCCGGGGCTCTATACTACTCGCTCGGCCGGGGCTCTATACTACTCGCTCGGCCGGGGCTCTATACTACTCGCTCGGCCGGGGCTCTATACTACTCGCTCGGCCGGGGCTCTATACTACTCGCTCGGCCGGGGCTCTATACTACTCGCTCGGCCGGGGCTCTATACTACTCGCTCGGCCGGGGCTCTATACTACTCGCTCGGCCGGGGCTCTATACTACTCGCTCGGCCGGGGCTCTATACTACTCGCTCGGCCGGGGCTCTATACTACTCGCTCGGCCGGGGCTCTATACTACTCGCTCGGCCGGGGCTCTATACTACTCGCTCGGCCGGGGCTCTATACTACTCGCTCGGCCGGGGCTCTATACTACTCGCTCGGCCGGGGCTCTATACTACTCGCTCGGCCGGGGCTCTATACTACTCGCTCGGCCGGGGCTCTATACTACTCGCTCGGCCGGGGCTCTATACTACTCGCTCGGCCGGGGCTCTATACTACTCGCTCGGCCGGGGCTCTATACTACTCGCTCGGCCGGGGCTCTATACTACTCGCTCGGCCGGGGCTCTATACTACTCGCTCGGCCGGGGCTCTATACTACTCGCTCGGCCGGGGCTCTATACTACTCGCTCGGCCGGGGCTCTATACTACTCGCTCGGCCGGGGCTCTATACTACTCGCTCGGCCGGGGCTCTATACTACTCGCTCGGCCGGGGCTCTATACTACTCGCTCGGCCGGGGCTCTATACTACTCGCTCGGCCGGGGCTCTATACTACTCGCTCGGCCGGGGCTCTATACTACTCGCTCGGCCGGGGCTCTATACTACTCGCTCGGCCGGGGCTCTATACTACTCGCTCGGCCGGGGCTCTATACTACTCGCTCGGCCGGGGCTCTATACTACTCGCTCGGCCGGGGCTCTATACTACTCGCTCGGCCGGGGCTCTATACTACTCGCTCGGCCGGGGCTCTATACTACTCGCTCGGCCGGGGCTCTATACTACTCGCTCGGCCGGGGCTCTATACTACTCGCTCGGCCGGGGCTCTATACTACTCGCTCGGCCGGGGCTCTATACTACTCGCTCGGCCGGGGCTCTATACTACTCGCTCGGCCGGGGCTCTATACTACTCGCTCGGCCGGGGCTCTATACTACTCGCTCGGCCGGGGCTCTATACTACTCGCTCGGCCGGGGCTCTATACTACTCGCTCGGCCGGGGCTCTATACTACTCGCTCGGCCGGGGCTCTATACTACTCGCTCGGCCGGGGCTCTATACTACTCGCTCGGCCGGGGCTCTATACTACTCGCTCGGCCGGGGCTCTATACTACTCGCTCGGCCGGGGCTCTATACTACTCGCTCGGCCGGGGCTCTATACTACTCGCTCGGCCGGGGCTCTATACTACTCGCTCGGCCGGGGCTCTATACTACTCGCTCGGCCGGGGCTCTATACTACTCGCTCGGCCGGGGCTCTATACTACTCGCTCGGCCGGGGCTCTATACTACTCGCTCGGCCGGGGCTCTATACTACTCGCTCGGCCGGGGCTCTATACTACTCGCTCGGCCGGGGCTCTATACTACTCGCTCGGCCGGGGCTCTATACTACTCGCTCGGCCGGGGCTCTATACTACTCGCTCGGCCGGGGCTCTATACTACTCGCTCGGCCGGGGCTCTATACTACTCGCTCGGCCGGGGCTCTATACTACTCGCTCGGCCGGGGCTCTATACTACTCGCTCGGCCGGGGCTCTATACTACTCGCTCGGCCGGGGCTCTATACTACTCGCTCGGCCGGGGCTCTATACTACTCGCTCGGCCGGGGCTCTATACTACTCGCTCGGCCGGGGCTCTATACTACTCGCTCGGCCGGGGCTCTATACTACTCGCTCGGCCGGGGCTCTATACTACTCGCTCGGCCGGGGCTCTATACTACTCGCTCGGCCGGGGCTCTATACTACTCGCTCGGCCGGGGCTCTATACTACTCGCTCGGCCGGGGCTCTATACTACTCGCTCGGCCGGGGCTCTATACTACTCGCTCGGCCGGGGCTCTATACTACTCGCTCGGCCGGGGCTCTATACTACTCGCTCGGCCGGGGCTCTATACTACTCGCTCGGCCGGGGCTCTATACTACTCGCTCGGCCGGGGCTCTATACTACTCGCTCGGCCGGGGCTCTATACTACTCGCTCGGCCGGGGCTCTATACTACTCGCTCGGCCGGGGCTCTATACTACTCGCTCGGCCGGGGCTCTATACTACTCGCTCGGCCGGGGCTCTATACTACTCGCTCGGCCGGGGCTCTATACTACTCGCTCGGCCGGGGCTCTATACTACTCGCTCGGCCGGGGCTCTATACTACTCGCTCGGCCGGGGCTCTATACTACTCGCTCGGCCGGGGCTCTATACTACTCGCTCGGCCGGGGCTCTATACTACTCGCTCGGCCGGGGCTCTATACTACTCGCTCGGCCGGGGCTCTATACTACTCGCTCGGCCGGGGCTCTATACTACTCGCTCGGCCGGGGCTCTATACTACTCGCTCGGCCGGGGCTCTATACTACTCGCTCGGCCGGGGCTCTATACTACTCGCTCGGCCGGGGCTCTATACTACTCGCTCGGCCGGGGCTCTATACTACTCGCTCGGCCGGGGCTCTATACTACTCGCTCGGCCGGGGCTCTATACTACTCGCTCGGCCGGGGCTCTATACTACTCGCTCGGCCGGGGCTCTATACTACTCGCTCGGCCGGGGCTCTATACTACTCGCTCGGCCGGGGCTCTATACTACTCGCTCGGCCGGGGCTCTATACTACTCGCTCGGCCGGGGCTCTATACTACTCGCTCGGCCGGGGCTCTATACTACTCGCTCGGCCGGGGCTCTATACTACTCGCTCGGCCGGGGCTCTATACTACTCGCTCGGCCGGGGCTCTATACTACTCGCTCGGCCGGGGCTCTATACTACTCGCTCGGCCGGGGCTCTATACTACTCGCTCGGCCGGGGCTCTATACTACTCGCTCGGCCGGGGCTCTATACTACTCGCTCGGCCGGGGCTCTATACTACTCGCTCGGCCGGGGCTCTATACTACTCGCTCGGCCGGGGCTCTATACTACTCGCTCGGCCGGGGCTCTATACTACTCGCTCGGCCGGGGCTCTATACTACTCGCTCGGCCGGGGCTCTATACTACTCGCTCGGCCGGGGCTCTATACTACTCGCTCGGCCGGGGCTCTATACTACTCGCTCGGCCGGGGCTCTATACTACTCGCTCGGCCGGGGCTCTATACTACTCGCTCGGCCGGGGCTCTATACTACTCGCTCGGCCGGGGCTCTATACTACTCGCTCGGCCGGGGCTCTATACTACTCGCTCGGCCGGGGCTCTATACTACTCGCTCGGCCGGGGCTCTATACTACTCGCTCGGCCGGGGCTCTATACTACTCGCTCGGCCGGGGCTCTATACTACTCGCTCGGCCGGGGCTCTATACTACTCGCTCGGCCGGGGCTCTATACTACTCGCTCGGCCGGGGCTCTATACTACTCGCTCGGCCGGGGCTCTATACTACTCGCTCGGCCGGGGCTCTATACTACTCGCTCGGCCGGGGCTCTATACTACTCGCTCGGCCGGGGCTCTATACTACTCGCTCGGCCGGGGCTCTATACTACTCGCTCGGCTGGGGCTCTAACTACTCGGTCGGCGTGGGCTCTATCCTACTCGCTCGCCTGGGGCTCTAACTACTCGCTCGGCTGGGGCTCTAAACTACTGCTCGGCTGGGGCTCTAACTACTCACTCGGCTGGGGCTCAAAGTACTCACTCGCCTGGGGCTCAAAGTACTCACTCGCCTGGGGCTCAAAGTACTCGCTCGGCTGGGGCTCTATAGTACTCGCTCGGCTGGGGCTCTATACTACTGCTCAGCTGGGGGTCTAACTACTCGCTCGGCTGGGGCTCTATCCTACTCGCTCGGCGGGGGCTCTAACTACTCGCTCGGCTGGGGGTCTATCCTACTCGCTCGGCGGGGGCTCTAACTACTCGCTCGGCTGGGGGTCTATCCTACTCGCTCGGCGGGGGCTCTAACTACTCGCTCGGCTGGGGGTCTATCCTACTCGCTCGGCGGGGGCTCTAACTACTCGCTCGGCTGGGGGTCTATCCTACTCGCTCGGCGGGGGCTCTAACTACTCGCTCGGCTGGGGGTCTATCCTACTCGCTCGGCGGGGGCTCTAACTACTCGCTCGGCTGGGGGTCTATCCTACTCGCTCGGCGGGGGCTCTAACTACTCGCTCGGCTGGGGGTCTATCCTACTCGCTCGGCGGGGGCTCTAACTACTCGCTCGGCTGGGGGTCTATCCTACTCGCTCGGCGGGGGCTCTAACTACTCGCTCGGCTGGGGGTCTATCCTACTCGCTCGGCGGGGGCTCTAACTACTCGCTCGGCTGGGGGTCTATCCTACTCGCTCGGCGGGGGCTCTAACTACTCGCTCGGCTGGGGGTCTATCCTACTCGCTCGGCGGGGGCTCTAACTACTCGCTCGGCTGGGGGTCTATCCTACTCGCTCGGCGGGGGCTCTAACTACTCGCTCGGCTGGGGGTCTATCCTACTCGCTCGGCGGGGGCTCTAACTACTCGCTCGGCTGGGGGTCTATCCTACTCGCTCGGCGGGGGCTCTAACTACTCGCTCGGCTGGGGGTCTATCCTACTCGCTCGGCGGGGGCTCTAACTACTCGCTCGGCTGGGGGTCTATCCTACTCGCTCGGCGGGGGCTCTAACTACTCGCTCGGCTGGGGGTCTATCCTACTCGCTCGGCGGGGGCTCTAACTACTCGCTCGGCTGGGGGTCTATCCTACTCGCTCGGCGGGGGCTCTAACTACTCGCTCGGCTGGGGGTCTATCCTACTCGCTCGGCGGGGGCTCTAACTACTCGCTCGGCTGGGGCTCTATACTACTGCTCGGCTGGGGCTCTCACTACTCGCTTGGCTGGGGCTCTATACTACTCGCTCGGCTGGGGCTCTATACTACTCGCTCGGCTGGGGCTCTATACTACTTGCTCCCCTTATTTTTTTCATTCTGGAAGAACTATGATACTAAATTCTTTGAGTGCTGAAAACTCTTATTTATCTCTTCTTTTCAGTACTCAGTCTTTTGCAGAAACATCTGCTTATATCCATGTATCCATTGTACCCCATATATATATATATATAGAGAGAGAGAGAGGGGGGATAATTTTTCAGCATATCTTAACATGTTAAATGTCAGTATAATTTCACCTGAAGAAGCATTTAGTCTCAAACTTTTCAATGATCCTTTCTAATTCTAGTTTTAAGCTTGGCAATTTGTAACATTCTTTTCATTCAGGTGTTCCCACGTTACTATAAAGGTATGACAAGACATTAGCATCTTGTATGTGCCTTTGAAACTAATGTGTGCTTTGGAAGTCTTTTGCTCTTATAGTGATTATTTTTGTATTTGTATATTTTATCATTCCCCACTCTTTACAAGTCTTACAACCAATTTTCTGCCTGGCCTCTTTTACTGCTCTCATTTTCATTGGTGCAACTAGGAAAGGCTAAAGAATTCCTGTATGTTTAGAATCCAGGAAAGCGGAAGTGAACAGATACCAAGGACAAAAAAAAAAAGGTGAATAAGGAATCTCCTGTGTTGATGTTACCTAGAGGTTCTATAGTTACCCAAACTAGAGTAGTCTTTCTCAAGCTCCATGCTCAGTTAATCACGGAAAGTCTGCACTAGCTTTTTGTAGAAAATATGGAGCAACAGATAATATTTTCAGTGGACAGAGGTCCTGTGAGAAGTGAGATGCAATTTATAGTGTAATTGTGGTGAAATGACCTAGGTAATTTTAATCTAAAGCAGAATTCTTTCCAAAAAACACTAACAGTGCATTATATTAGTATTAAGAGTTGCTAAGTTTATTTAGAGGATATTTTAAATATTTTAATAAAATAGTGAAAAGCTTTGCAAATGAAAAGGTGCTCTGTTATATGCTAGTAAACTTCCAAAATCAGGATTTCCATTACAGTTGTTTACACTATGATTTTGAGTGGTTTATAATTTGTCAGTACAAATTCACTGCAGGCTAAAATTTAGCTTACTATTTCTAATCCACAGAAAACATTTCTTCTACCAGATTCCTTTTATTAAGTTACAGGATCCGTGCCAAAAAGTTCTGATACAGGCGCTGTTTGCTGCTTGTTCTTGATCCTTCTTTAAGACATGAAATCCTTCTATTAAAAAAAAAAAAAAAAACAGAAAAAGACAAAGAAGCTTCCTCCTAAAAATGTAACCTCTATTTTCTTTCTTAGCTGATGTAGTATTACAACAATTGGACCTTGAATATTCTGTAAGAGATTCTAAATCCCCCTAAAAATGGAGTTTGAAAGTTATTATTTTAGGCAAACTGGAATAACTATAAAGAAAAAGTGAAAAAAACTAAGAACAGAAGCCACCTTGCTAAGTGGCAATTAGTTCAATTTCTGTTTTAAGCTACTGGACTTTCCAGATGAATGCACAGCTCTTGTTGCAGCACTCTTGTAGTCAGGTGAAAGAAATACAGTCCCTCCATAGTCCTGGTCTGGCATTCTTATTGAAGGGCTCTGCTGCTCCCATCTAGCCTACATGCTTGCATTTTATTTGTGTGGAAACCAGGAGCTGCAGAGATGGAGTGCAAGGACAGTCTGGGCCACCACCAGGTTTCGGACTCTGTTGGGAGCCGGTAGTTGTGGGAGTGCGTGAACCTGAGAACATTGATGCACTCCTGGATCCAGCAATATAGATGTCACTTACAATGCTGCGGTATTATTGGATACGTAAAAAGAGCCCATTCAACTGCTGTGAATAATTAGTGTTAAACTGTTAAATTTTTGTGAATAATACATTTGTGCATATTGATGCCATTCACCCTCTTGAAGAAGAAATCACTTGTATGACATTAGGAAGAGATATTTGGTTCACTCTGTGTGTCTATTACTAGAATGTCATTTAAGCAGATGCATTTTGCATTGTAATCTGAGAGTAATTAGGTTAAGTAATGAATACAGAATAGCATAACGACTTTCTCTCAGGGGCCCCATCAGCTATGGTGTTTCCTCTCAGCACAGCTGCCATGATCAAGAACAGAAAGGAATAATTCTTGTGATGTATCAGTCAAGCATTCTTGTTGCCATGAAGTCTCAAAGTCAATAATGCATAGTCTGAATCGGATTTAAAGTCCAAGATTTGATTTATACCAAGTATTTGTTTAAAATACAAAAGTTTAAAATCATGGTCGAGTTCATCACTTCGTGTTGCAATGAGGTATGTGTTTCTGTTTCTCAGGAACAGGAGCTCACAGAAGCAATGAAATTTAGAATGGCAATGGTAAATGGCCTCATGGAAAGAAAAATAGTTTTAGGAAGAAGTAAAAATGATGAGTGTGCATATTCTTAGCAGTGTGAGACTGCTAAGCTAAAAGTAAAACTTGTTATCACAGTTCTGGTTTATGAAAACATGACTGGTGCAGCAAGAATAATATTTAGTTCTGGTCTTTGCTCATTTTACAGAGCATTTGTGGCGATCACAACTTTCTTTTCCTGAACAATAGTTTTGTGTGTCTTTTATGACACTTTTAAAGGGACATAGAGATGTCTGTAACATGTTGGGAATACCATATGTGCTGTGTCGTCATTATTTAGGAACAATTCAAGCAGGAAGAGCTGCATGTAAATGGAAGAGGAGAGGGTGATCTGCTCACAGGCGCACAAAGAATACTTGAGAGAGTTCATAGTGTCAGTCTTTTGGGAGGATGATGGTAAAACTGCAAGTGTCTTGTCTTCAAAACAATTAAAGGTCTAAATATTTTTTGCTTACCAATGAGTGTGATTTAAGATTGTACACTTTTTAAAAGTGAGAATAAAGCTATAATGGACTAAAGATCTTGATGGTCTGAGGAAGCTGAAGTCAGCTAGAAATACAGCTTCTGCAGAAGTCCTTAGCCCAGAAAAATGGTCTGGCCTTTTGTAATGATTACAATTCTGGGGTTGGACCAAAAAAATACCTCAACTGCATACTTTTAAAACAAGAAGCTGGCAGAATTTTCTTTTTTGTTCTGATTTTCTGCTTCCATTTTTGTCCTTGTGATTCTACAGAATATAATTTCAGGAAATAAAATCTTTGTTCATTGCACGAAATTTTATACAATGATATCAAGTAACTTGCTGAAATCAAGATGAAAATATGTTTACTACACCTGTTGAAACTTCTGCAGTCTTTCAATTTCTTTCTGTTTCCAGCTTATACTTGTAGGGTTGGTTTTGGTTTTTGTTTTTTTTTAAATATTAAATGTGAATTTCTTCCTTCCTACGGTGGTTTTCCTTTCTTCTTAGTTTGTTTCTTTTTCTTGCTGCTTGTTTAAATTCAAGCTGGAGTTGTGCTATAATAGATCTCCCACTGAAGTGATTACCTGCAGCACTTTGACTAAGTGATAGTGACAGGGATTAGCTAGTGCCAATAGGTTTTATTCTTATTTAACTTAGGTCTGTTTCTCCAGCTAAGCGGTGTGAAGAAGCCTTCACCTAATAGGCAGTGAGGTCTGATGAGTTGATTTAAAATTGAATTCCAACACATTTGAGTGTACCTTGGTCAGTTTGCTGTCAATGCTTGTCATTTAGCACAAATCCCTTTCATATGCTTTCTCTTTTCAGTGCCTCTTATGGTTATTTTTAATTAAACATTGCACTTTGAATGATATTTCAAAGGTTTCCTTTATGGACCAAGGAACGCTGTAAAGATGAGTTTACCAGGTCCCAGTCTGAAACTGTTCCAGTCTAAAATCTGTCCTGTTGCAGTACCAAAAATTAAATGCATTTTTTATGACACCCAAGCTTAGCCATTACAGTTCATTGTTTATTAGTACAGAAAGAAGTTTAAAGCAAATGTTCTTTTTTTTTTTTTTTAACTTGAAAGTCAAGGCTGCTTTTGTTAATCTGTCCTAGTTATGCTTTCCTGTTTGTCTGCATTGCTGTTAGTGCCCACTAATCCATGTATAGTTGTAGAGGACTTCTTGCATATCAAAGCTGAAATGGCTGGCGGGATGCTCACTACAGTGTGTAAACACGTGCATGAATTCCACCCTATTGGTGCGTGCAATATAATGACTATTGGGACTGAGGAGGATTTTATTCCTGGTTCCCCAGTAGTCTATTGAAAGGCTTAGGGGCAGGTATTCTACTACTTGCGTTTCTCAAGAGCAGAGATAGTGCTATTTATCTCCTTCGCAAAACACTTATAAATCTGCTACAATATAAATGCCTGCTATTAGTAATAGTCATATAAAATGTACAACCTAAAACAAAAGAAAAAACCCAACAAACTAAAAGAGGTCTGGTTTTTACTGGCCCTGTGTGATGTGATAGAAAAGTTGAGAAAGCTATCATAAGGAAAGGTCAGGAAATCACAGAAATCACACAAAAAATCATCAGGAAATTACAGAAAATTGAAAGCTTGTCTAAATGAGAAGAAAAAGAAAGCCCATAAAACATGGCAGCTTGAGCTTAAAGACAAAGTCTGAAGACTAGAACAGAATTTGAAGAGTGGCTTGCAAAGTATGCTCAAGAAACAGTTTCCTTAAGAGGCACTAGAGAACGTACCAGTGTCTCTATGTGTACAGGAGACTTGTTTTAGGAAAGAACCCTTGTAAATATGAATACCCCAATTCCTTATGGGTACAGAACAACTTAATAACTGTTGACTAAAAATCTTTCATCAGAAAGGGAATCTCATCAACATATCTGAAAGAAAACTTCCACAATATGAGTTTCTACATTTAGCTTTCTTTCTAGGCTATGTCTACATTAGTGGGTGTAATAGGAGTGGGTCTGGGGAGAGATGTAATGCTCCCACTATGTGTGTTTAGGTGCTATGGAAGTTGCTTTACATTAGCTCTAATCTGGTCCTGTGGACTGAATGCGCAATAGCAACTGGAGAACAGAAAATCTCTGAAATAGATATATAATTTGGTGTAGGTTCACCTGAAAGGAGTTCATATGCTATGAGACCCTTTCAGTGAACCCTGTGATGAACTGAAGCTTATTAGATGGAAGGTATGGGGAAATGTCCTTCAAAAGAGCACCCAAGATCTAATGTAAAATGTTTGCAAAGGTGCAAAGATGTAAAGTAATAGTTAACTCAAAGAATGTAAATATGTATATTACATATTACAGTTTTAGAAGATAATACATGCTGAAAAAGTTGATGAAAATCAACTATGAACTATAGATTTGATATGTCTTTGTTAACTGCCCTTCCACACCCTTCCAAAGTGCAAAATTGAACCGCTTTTCTGGAACCAGGTTTTTCTTGAAATGTTAGCTTTTGATTACCAGAATTCCGGCTTGGTGCTAACGAGGTCACAAAGGTCATGGATTTTTTGTTTAGCACATCAGCTTTTATCCCAGAGGAAAAATCAGCTGATTTGCATTAAATATGGCTCATGACTTGCATTAAATATTACTTTTGAATATGATTTGTATCCTAGATAGTACACATCAGTGTAAATGCTGTCCTCTGCTTGCAATATTCCTCCTCACTGACTGTTATTTTGTTTTTAATCTACTGTTGCTCCCATGATGTAGTGGTAGGGTAGGGATAATGGTTTTAAACTAAAAAAGGCAGATTTAGATTAGATAGAAGGAAAAATTCTTTACTCAGGGTGGTGAGACACTGGAACAGGTTGCTCATGGAAGCTGTGGATGCCCATCCCTAGAAGTGTTCAAGGTCAGATTGGATGGGGTTTGAGCAACCTGATGTAGTGAAAGATGTCCCCACCCATGGCAGTGGGGCTGGAACTAGATGATCTTTAAAGGTCCTTTCAAATCAAAACCGTTCTATGATTTTAACAAGTGTAAACGATCACTTACCACCAGCTGAGCGATACCCTGCCAGTCTCTGAGCAATGGCTACTTTGGAAAAATTGTCCCCCAATTTTATTGCTGAGCACAACTTTATATGGTGGGGTATATCTCTCTCTGGCCAGTTTGGGTCAGCTGTCTTGTCTTTATCAGCTCCCAACCTCTTGCCTATACCCAGTCCACATGCTGTGGGGGCAGAGCGAGCAGCAGAGAAAGCCCTGGTACTGTGCAAATAATGTTCGGCAACAGCTAAAACATCATTGTGTTATCAACATTGTTGTGGTCGCAAATCTAAAACACAGCACTGTATCACTGCTATGAAGAAAATTACCTCCATCCCAGCAAGGCCAAGAATGTTATGAAAAGAGTTTCAAGAGATGAGGACTCTTCAGTTTGGAAAACAGCTGAGGGGGGAATATGATACAGTAGCATGGAGAAATGTAACAGGGAACAATTATTCCCCCTTCCTCACAACAACAGTCTAGTGGAGCATCAGATGAAATGGTCAGGCTGCGGGTATAAATCAAGGAAAAGGAAGTGCTTTTTCACACAGCATGCAGAAAAAGTGTGGAACTCATCACCAGAGGCTCCTGTGGAGGCTCTCTCTGCAAATGGGTTTGAAAAACTCTTAGACAAACTCATGGAAGAAGAATCAATCAAGGGCTATCAAGCAGGATGCAGATGCAGCTTTTAAATAAAAAAAACCCTCTATATGGCAGACTGCTGGAAACTAGAAAATTAGTGAGAGAAAGTAGCTCTCTCAGCTCGCTTTTAGTACAGGCCCCTTTCAGAAATGGGATACTGTGGGTGAACAGGATTGTGGAAGAAGCAGAGACCAAAAGAAGGAATAGAAGCAGCAGGAACACTGGCAGGGGAAGGCCCATGAGCAAGTCCTAACGACCCATAAACAGCGCCTGATAGCCTGACTGATGGAGGGGAATTCTGCCCGCCTGGCAGTTGGGTGTTGCAGGGGTGCGTCAGTTGGGAAAGGAGATACTTTAGTGCTATATAAGCTGCCTGTTTGTTATCACAAACGAGTCTGATGGCATCTTGGACGGGCGTCTGTGCCTTCATACGCTACAGATGGCTCCCACGTTGGGCATTAATCAGGAGCCTAAAGCCGTCCGGAGCGGTGGTGCAGCCCGATGGAACCAGGGATTGTCTCCAGGACTGACCCCACCGCCGGCCCATCGCCTTCTGCAGGACCGAGGTGAGCGAGCGGGAACCATGGGGAACACTCTGCCGACAGAGCAGCAAATGAATTTCAAAGTACTACAGTATATTTTAAAAATTCGGAATCGATCTGTACCTACCCTGGCTTTACTAAATTTCTTAGACTGGGTACAAAAAAATGACCCGGACTTTCCTAAGACCGGCACCTTTGTCGGGGGTGTGTGGGACACGATAGTAAACTTTGGAAAGCGGCCCCAGGAACAGATACAGCAGCCACCGAAGATTTACCAATCTCAGAATCCTTGACACACATTAGAAAAGAGGCAAAACCTGATCCCCCTGAAGACCCAGAGCGCTCCGTTACTCCACCGCCGCTCCCGTGTAACACTGCGGCGGAAAACTCAGCCCCCGGGGCTGGACCATGCTTCTGACCCTGGTCCTGTGAACCTTGAAAAGGAGCCGAATCTGTGGCCCTCTGATGAGGACCCGAGGGGGGCGGTTGGGAGTGCTGCGCCGACTCAGGCTGTGTATGATGGTGCTCTGGAACAGTGTAGAAAAGAAGCTGTAGCCCAGGGAGATACAGAATTCCTACAAGCTTTCCCTGTGATTTCCCTGACCAGCAGCCTCGCTGGGAATCTCTACCTTATGATGCGATAAAAGAATTGAGAAAATCGGTAAAGGACTATGGTCTTTAATGGGCATATACCTTTAGCTTATTGGTGACCACTGGTGACGGATATGTTATGACTCCTCATGATTGGAAACTGTTGTTGTGTATGATTTTGTGGGCTATGCAAGATGCTGTATTGGTGACTGAGTACCGGCATCTCGCGACTGCTAAAGCATTGGGGAACTTAGCGGGCAATTTAAATCCTATTGGTGTGAATGAGCTCTTCGCGAGGGGCTCGGGCTGCTCCCGACGTGCAAGCCCAGATGGACAGATGGGGTTTTGAGCAAGTAAAAGAAATTGTACTGCACGTGATAAGACAGGTACCTGACAATAGCCGCTCCAGAAGCTTCCTTTTCTGCTAGCACACAAGCGCCTGGAGAACCTTATAGAAAATTCCTTGATCGGCTCCAAAATGCAATAGAGAGACAAGTAGATAACCGAGCAGCTCGTGACATTCTTATGAAACAATTAGTGTTCGAAAATGCTGAAGCTGACTGTCGTAAAGTATTGCAAACAATTAAGAATGCTAACCCTTCCATCACTGATATGATAAAAGCGTGCCAAGATATCGGCACAGAAACTCATAAAATGAGTCTCTTGGCTGATGCTTTGTCAGCGCAGCTCGCCGTGGGGGCTGCTCAAAAGGACAAACTGCTGCATTTGCATCAGTTAGTACAAGAACGACTGGCCCCATTGTAAAAAGACAAAGACCTGCAGATAGTCATCTGCCAAGTCTGCCTCGCTGTCCAAGGAGCAGGCTTACAAATAGCCGAGGAAAAGGTCCAACGTGAACCACCCTGGAAATATCTAGGATGGAAAGTTACAACTCACACCATCCAGCCACAAGCACTAAAGCTGGAATTACAAATAAAGACTCTGCATGATCTGCAAAAAAATTTAGGAACTATCAGCTGGCTCAAACCCCTTCTAGGTATCACTACACAAGATCTACACCCCCTGTTTCAGTTGTTAAAGTGTGATCCTGACTTGGACTCTAAAAGACAATTGTTAGACGCTGCAGTCCAGCAGGTGTCCTTACTTTCTCATACCCCAGTTTCCAATGCAGTTACAGCATTCACAGACATTTCCAGGAAAACACACAGAGTGGTGGTCCTTTGGTGATCCACCGACGATCTCTGGAACCAAGATATAAAATGTGTCAATTTGTTAGACGCTGCAGTCCAGCAGGTGTCCTTACTTTCTCATACCCCAGTTTCCAATGCAGTTACAGCATTCACAGACATTTCCAGGAAAACACACAGAGTGGTGGTCCTTTGGTGATCCACCGACGATCTCTGGAACCAAGATATAAAATGTGTCAATGGATCGCCCCAAGTTGTTGAGCTTGCAGCTGTTGTGTGTGCTTTTCAGCTTTTTTCTGATGTAAATTTCAGTATCATAACTGATTATATTACAGGAATTGTTCAGCGTATAGAAGGTGCTTTCCTAAAGGAAGTCAACAACCCAGCGTTATTCACACAACTTAAAAAATTATGGCACTATGTTTCCAATCGTAAATTACCCTACTATATTATGCATATATGGTCACACATTTCTCTGCCAGGACCCCTAGCTAAGGGCAACTGTGCTGCTGATAAAGCCACAGTCACCCTTGCCACACTGCTCAGATGTGTTATGTTTACTTTCCTGCTCTTACGTTTACGTTCATCTTATTAGGCTGCAGTTCATCTCAGTTTATACTTTTCCAGTAACAAATTTTCAGTATAGGAGGTCACGAAGGATAGTAAACAGGATTTCCTGACAAAGATGAATAATTTAAAATGTTTCCCATCTAATCCATTGATTTGTGTTAGGTGTTCAAAACTAATTTTTTCCCCAGCAGGTGATTTCCAGTTGGAAACATCCCTGTTGACCTCTGTCTTCAGTTCTTGTTTAAACCGTTTGTATGCCTTTTTTCCCCTTCTAAGTTCACAAGTCTAATTTCTTCCCCAGAGGATGCTCACAGTTTCTCAAAGCCTTCATTTCTTATCTGGAGGCTGTGATGTTGCTTGACAACATTCATACCTCCCGTTTGGCAGGTCACCCTGGTTGGGCAAAGAAGAGGAGGTGATTCTGGTTAGAGATGCACTGAACTAGCTGATTCTAATTAAAGGAGGTTAGAAAAACACTCAATTTCAGTCTGCTGCTTTCATTTCAGATAGTTTATCCAATATCTAAACTGGAAACAGCAGGTATCTGATCTAAAAATAAATTGTTTTTCCTTAAATCTCAACCTTAGTGTTTTGGTATGTTTTTTCACCTGACTTAGTGGGAACAGGCACATCAAATTCTGTTTCAGAATTGTAAAACTTGTAGCGCTGTGCTACTGTCTGAGGGTGGTGTATGGGTTTCAGTGAGGGTTTTTAGAAAAATGTTTCTAAAATTGGCAATATATCTAGTGAATACCTGTTCCTTGGAAGCTCTATTCCAAGGAACATGTATTCTAAATGGAACCTGAACCCCGATCTTCTTCATCTCTGTCAGGACACTGCAGGGGACAGGCACTCCCTGAGAACCTGGAGTGGTGAGGGCTTCCCATGGGGGTTATCAAGGCAGGGCCTGGAAGCCAGGACCTGTTCCACTATCCGAGTCAGGAGCAGGGAATCTGGGGGGCACTGTGGACAGCCCCAGGCATCATGCACCTCCCTGGGGATGGGCAGGGCCGTGGGAAGTTGGAGACTAGCCCCACTGCAGCATCATTGGGGCAGGGACTTGTGCCCTAGGGGGCTGAAATGGGGTCCTGGGCCATGGGGAGGCTTAGGGGAGCCCTGGAGGGGTTGAGCAGGGCCAGCAAGGCCCATTGGTGCCCCCAGGGCCCTGGCAGCCTCTTTCCCAGCAAAGTATTTGCTTCTGAGCTACCTTATGTTCCTGTTGCTCATGCTTTCTTTCCTCCCTTGCAGTCCTGTGGCAAGATGGAAGATGAGGAGTGATCCAATCCAAAACTCATAACAGCATACAGTAAAAAGAGACGTCAAATGCCAGAACAATTAGCACTATTTCTGCCAGGTGAGAATCTACTTTTATTTGCTAAGGTGACATCATTTCTACTCAGACATAATTCACCCCCTTTCTTATCTCTGTAAACAACATCATACAAGCTGCTGCATCTGTTGTATGCTGTGGTATCCAGGTCACCATGGGTAGTGAGTAGAATGGAGCTGAAGTTTGTAATGTGGTGGGTTGGCACAGGGTTAACTACACTGCAGATAACGTATGGTTTTTCATTACGTACTATGACACTTTCTGTATGTGACAAATTTTTGAACCTATGGTTTTCGGGTAGGTGATTGCAAAAGAGTTTCTTATGATACTTTAGAATAAATGTCTGATGATTGCTAATTCATTTCACACTCCTCTGTAACAATGTAAATCATGATGTTCTTCTGTGGCATTAGTGGATGTAATCTCTTTTAAAAATCCCACAAAATCCTCTATCTCTTGTCTCAGTATAGTCAAGTGTATCTGCTTTAGTGTATCTAGATTTGGCAGTGCTGCAGTTTCTTTGATCTATTTAGTAGAAAGAGACTTGATAAGTAGGTACCAGTGTTTAGGGATGAGCAAAGCCAGTTTAATATAGATATTTAAATTTGATTGAGATTCAAGAGCTTGGCTCTTTTTTAATGTCTCTTCCTTCTCTTGCTTACCCTTAAATTTAATTAGATTGAGGTTTATTAGGCTTGGAAATTAAATCTTAATATCTAACTTAAAAGGAGACTTTACTGTTTCTGTTGGGCGGAAAAAAAACCACAACAATTCCCCCTGCCCTTCCCCAAAGGAAAAATAAACAAAAACCAACAAACCCCACAACAACACTCAACCAAAAAACAAAACCCAAAGCTTTTTACTCTTTTCTCACAGTAACAGAAAGAAAAACGGATTTTGCATTTAAAAGCTGTTTTTGCCAGCCAGGAGACTCTTATTCAATAACACAGAACAGTAAGCGACTATTTCTGAAGATGTTTTAAAAGACACTTGTAAGTGTTTTACAATATTTGAAGTAGTGGTATTTCACCGTTTTTAACTTCTCTCATAACATTCTTCACGTGGAGGAGCCCTACTTGCATTATACAAAAGCATATCTCTTCATACTGAGGTATTTAGTTATTAGGTTTACAGAATTGAACTGTAAGCACTTGACCTGTGTTGATGCTGCTCATATAACATCATGAACAGGCTGATGGATCACGAAAAACCGAGGACAAAGATGTGTAACAGAAATAGAACTCCATTTTGTTGTTCCTTTCTCTGCTGAGGTTAATGAGAAAGCAACTGTTCCTGCTTAAACACATCATGCAGCTCGGCTCCTTATCATGGCAAACACTAAATATTTTCATGCCTTACTGAAAAGAGTGCATTTAATAAACAATGTGTCTTTGTGAATCAGAGTGGAGAGAACCTTGAAACAGACCATTTTTCTGAAGGCAGGATTACCTGTCCCTATATCGTTGCAGTCCAATGTTTGTTCTGTATATCTTGAAGACCTCAAATAATGGAGACCCCTCAGCATGCTAAATCTACTTCAGTGCTGTGTCATGAATAGGGTTATCCAGCTTGAATCACACTTCTGTCATTCTGGACTTTTTCCTGCATTTGGGTGCAATTAGATGACCATGCACAAACAGTTTCCTTCTGTTTCTGTGTTTTCTTTTGATTTTTTTAATAATTCAACTCCTGGTTTTACGACTCCCATTGAAATACAGATGGAATTGCATGGCCCATAAATTTATCCTGATTATCTGATTTATCTCCTTTTTGCTTTTTTTTGAATTTCCTTCCTTTATTCCTTCCTTTCATCAGTCACGGTTAGGGACTTGGAATTGGTTAAATTAAATATTGAAACCATATCAGCTCTCAAAATACCAGTTATCAGGTCCCCCCCGCAGTCATATCTTGACGCATATCATGTGGTCTATGTCTTACAGATATGGTAGAAAAGTACCCTGCTTCTCAGGTAAATGTTTCAGCTTAAGAAACATAATTTTTTTGCATATATGCAGTTGTGGCAATTGAGCTCTAAATCTGGACATTTCTGTTGAGAAAAGGCAGTTAATCATTCTCACTTTACACTTGTCTCTACTTTAAGTTACTGGTCCCATTTTACCCCGTACCAAATTCTATGGCTTCTTTGAAGAGAGCCTCTTTGTGTGCTAAGACTCATTTTTTAAGGCTGTTTTTCATTGTTTGTGTGCTGTTAAAAATCAGCATCTGAAATGGCTTTGCAGCCTAAGGCGGGAGAGAGGCAGCAGGAAATAGAGATGCAGGAGTTCAGCTTTGTTTTTCTCCTGTATGTCTGTTGGCAGTCCCTCCATATGTTGGAATTCAGTCTCCCCCAAATCAGTGCCTGAAGCCTTCACAGTGTGTTGCTGCAGTAGAGCAGCAGGAATTCAAGGGTTTATCTTTATTAGGTTTGATTACTCACTGTTTATGAGGCAGCACAGCTTGTGCTGATAATGAAAGACCTCCTCTTTCCCCCCCTCCCAATTAGTAGGTCTTGTCTGTCTCGTATTCCTTAGGAAAAAGGTTCAAGTCAATACTGCCAAGATGAGAAAAGGAAAATGAATTGACTTTCCACAGCTTGAGTCTGATCCTGCAAAAAATTCTGTGGGAGCAGGGCTGGACTCCAGCAGTTCTGTCTTATTCTCTTAACACTACCCTAGAACACAATTAATACTTTAGATGATGAGGATGTTGCTTATGACACTGACTTTAACATTTGTTTCATATTACTCCAGAGTGTGTTCAGGGTGTTATGACTCACTGCACACAACAGTAAAAAAACCACCAAACCCCAAACACCTTCCCCATCAAAGGGAATGAAGAATCCACTGAACTTTCCTTACAACTGAGGAACTGGTTTATGGGAGTTGACATTGTGAAGAAGCAAATGGCAGAAACCCCAGAATTTCAAAGAGGCGTTGTCTTGCGATGAAGGAACTAAATCGCACTAGTTTGAGGTACCAGTAGTTAATCTTTTGAGGCCCCTTATTTGCAAAATGAGATAGTAATACATCTATTTACCTTTCCTCTGTCTTGCCTGGATCAAATCCAGACATTTCAAGTGGTGCCTCTTCAAGGCAATATGTATATATAACACCCAACCAAAGAGAAAATGGCAAAAAGATGAGAAAACTTTTAATCCCTGTTAAAATTAGGTACCTGCTTTGTATCAATCATATTTAATGATGATATAAATAGCAAGAAAATGGCTACCTAAGTGATCTTTAATAGTTAAAAAATGCAGACATAGAACAGACCAATTAAGTATAAAAAGGAGGATCGGTACTATGTAATAATAATAATTTACAAGTCAAGTGAGCAACACAAAGTCAATATATTGCTTAATAGGGATTCAATTAACTGATTAGAGACTAATATCTACGTACTGCTGTTCACCTTGCACAAGCTGTGGTGAATCATACTGTGAATCATCTGCAGATGATGGCTTACTACAGATGCCAGCAAGGAAACTTTTAAGCATCAAGTGAAAAGACTGCAAAACACTTTTTCTGTAACAGAATGCAATTTTGAAATCTACTGTCAGTGACACCATTAAGCACCTAATATTTTAAAAATACGTATCTGGTAGACAAACTGTTAAGGTTTGTTAACCTTTGCACTGATATGGTGTACTTCATCTTCAAGGGGCAAACCAACTTCTTTACTACCTATTGTTTTCTTTTCCTCTTTTTCTTCTCCCATTTCTGAGTCACATATTCCTGGTACTGGAAGAAAAAATTGATGTGATAAGAATTAATCAAAATACAGAACTTAAAAGACATGGTCAACATTTGTTCTTGGTCTTTTTCTCCATTAATTCTTTAAGATCTTCATCTGTCTTCATACCTAGAATATATATATAATCTAGATTTGTAATCCTAGTTTGAGATTGTTAGTACAACAGTGAAGCTGAAATCAAGAACCAAATCTGATGATTGCATTAAACCCAACAAAATGAGCCCCACATGGGAGTTCTTACGGGTTTTGTGGGAGACTGGGTTTTTACTTCTGGAAAGCTGGTCCTTTTATGGAGCAATGTCTTAGCAGAAGCTTGCATAGACCAGTACCCATCAGCAAAGATAAATACTGGGGCTCTTCATTTGGCTGTTTTATGTCTAGAGTCTCATGGATAGTGGAATGAAATTAGAACTACTTCCTCTGTAGACTTCAAAAATCTTTCAGTAGGCTTTGTGATGTAGCACCTGATTTTTGAAAATAATTGGTGTGTGCCAATTACGTGAAGACATCTCTAGCCAGAACAGAAATCAGACCAACATGTATTGCAGTTGTTAAGTGAGAAGCAGCATTAAAGAGTTTGAACAATAGATGCTTGAACTGTTTCAGAGCACAGTGAGGTTCTGTAGCAGCTTCAGTAGGGTGAATGTCAAAACAAACAAGCAAACAGAAAACTAGCTAGTTTTCTGGTGATGGTTAATAAACATGATATTGTTGATTTAAATTCTTAAGGACTTTTAAAAACAGTATCTTCCCATAATGGTTTTATAGGCTTTTTTTTGACAGTTAGTACACTTTTGAGTCTGACTTCATCTTCTCAAGATCTCATGCTTAGCTGTTGAATGTTTGAGTAAGAAAGTGTTTTTAAAAGCCTTCCACTTGTACCATAACGCTGTAGAATGCATCCAAAAGTAATGTGCTTACATATGTCTCCAAACAAGTTTGTTTTGCTAATAACATTAGCTGAAATAAATTTAGTTCTTAAGGATACAAGAGTTTTTTTCCAGAAAACATCATTTAATGTAGCAAAGAAATTTTGAAAGACTTGTGCATGTCTCACCTATAAGGGTGGGAGATTAAATTACCTTGCTGTTCACTGCCTTCCAACAAGAAAAGCATCACATGAATTTCATTACGGACAAATACAAGTTAGTGTTTTTACAAAATGAGCTTTTTCAACCCCCAGCAGTGCTGATACAAGTATCTGTGTCTCAGTCTTAAATGCAGAACTTCCTAAAGCCAGCCTCACATTTTTGAAAAGAAGTAACTTCTTATTCTGTTTTATTGTTTACAAGTTAACTAGTTGCTAGAAAGTGATTCACTATACAGAAACCTCTTATTGGACATTAATAAGTGCTAGTTATATATTAAAGCTATATTTAAGCAGCTACTTGTAATTAATTTTCATGATTATTTCTAAATGTCAATCCCATATGCCCTATATATAGTTGCCTTGCAAAATGAAACTGACATTTTGAACATGATTATTTTTAAAATTCTGTATATTGGGAAAACAATAATAGTCTCTTTTATTAGTGAATTTAAATGACTCTAAGAAGTTAACAATTTTGAAATAAGACATTGTGACATGCAAATTGTTGTACAGGAGCTTGTTGAAAGATGCTAAGAATAACATGACAGCTCTTTTGCGTATACATAGCTAGTGACTATGTTAGATCCTTGTTTCTGTGTTTCATTAAATACACAATTGCAGTGTTCTATAAGGAGTAAACAGTTTAAAAGCTCATTTGCATGTGTGTGGGTGAACACAAGGAAACAGAAGAAAATTCCCTCCCAACAATGACAATGCATATCTAAATGAGAAAGATTTGATCTTCAACATTCATCAGTGTAAATACAACTGGAATAAAGTTTGCACAGATATAAATGTAGATTTTTTTTTCTGATTTTGTGAGAATTTTGAGAAAGTTGGTTTTATTCTATTGACTGAATATCTTGCCGACGTTAATATTTCTTAGTACTAAATATTAATACTAATTAGTGCTAAATAGGCATACTAATTAGAAGCATTATTAAATACAGATCTATAACAGCCCTGGTCACCATATATCTGCATATATATGTCTTTTAAAAACACAGGACAGGATTGATCTAATCTGATTTAACTGGTCTCACCTAACCCTAAATCAGCCTTCTTAGTCTTTTGTTTAAATCAGGAAGGGTGAATAATGATATGGCTTTTCATTTCACGTATTTTGACCTATTTTATCCTATTTTAGGACAGATACAATGTACCTATTTCTCTCCATCATCTCTAAAGTGAATTTGAGGTATCTATGTCTCATGTGAATGATTAACATTAATGTGCCTAATTTGAGGTAGATAAAATCCCTTCATAATATTTAACAGGTCTGCCTTTTCAAAGGTAAATTGGGATCACCTTTCACATATATCTTATATATCAAGTATTTTTAGAGAGGAACTGCCTGGAAAATTTGCTGCCTTATGATTTTGTTTTTGTAGGAATTTAAGCATAGGAAATCTATCCGTATCTAAAAGATCACTTGAATTGGCATGAGAAATACTGGGTTTTATTTCCTGGTCTTTATACTCAATGATCCAAATTTTTCTCTTACTTATAATGGTCTAAACCCAGAGTGACTTCATTGGTTCTGATGAATTATTTTTCTATTTCTATAAGATAAATCCTTTATAATAGAAAATGGAAGAAAACCCTCTCTCTTATTGCCAGTGAGGACTTTTTAAAACTAGTCTATTCATAATAAGTAACACGGTCCTTTTAGTAATATATGTAGTCTATATTGGTGCTGAAAATAGAAGTTATTATTATCTCACACCTCATATTGAAACATTAACCATAAAACTGGTTTTATACATTAGCATTCCTTCTGGCAAGGTAGACAGAAGATTAAAATACTTCTCTAACAAAATTCTTGTAATTTCACATTATTTAAGTATTATCTGAGATGGAGAACTATAGTGATTTATTGTGGAAAAATTAAAAGACCTATTACTTGCCATGGGAAGTACAGACATACTTTTAGTTTGACATAAACCACATAAAGATATTAAATGTGACTCTAATTAGTTTTATTCACCACTCGAGTCTCTGCAGTTAGATTCCTTTGATGCCATCCTGCTTCTATCTAACATGAGTAATGGGAATGGTTAGTGAACAATATTTCATACTGCCACATTCCAGTAGAAGTGGTTTCCACTTGTATGCACAGTTCCAGTGGATGCACTTTGATAAAGTGGTAAAAATGAGAAGCTCATAACTATCTCATTTCTTGACACACAAAATCCTGCAGATTGGTGATACATCAGTATGTGCAAAATTACCCTTTGCTAATACAATGAACCTGTTTACTGTAACACACTATGCTTACTTAATCACTGTTGTACAATGCATCATATTTGCTATGTACTTACATAGTGCTACTCAGCAATAAAGGAACATCATATCATTCAAAATAGCCTTAATTAAACAACCCAAATCCAACTTTCCAACTTGTTAAAAGAAACAAAACAACCCAGAAATAGAAAGAAAGTGTCTACAGCTTACACTAAAAGTTCTGGTCCCTAAAGAATAAGGTACCTGTTGATCAGTGTGGGTCCTGTCCATGGGCTGCAATCCTTCAGGATAAACCTGCTCAGCTTGGGCTCGTCTCCATGGGCTGCAGTTTTCTCAGGAAATATCCACCTTCCTGGATGTGACCCTGTAGGGAATACCAGCTTCACCATGGTCACTTCCAAAACTTCCACGGGCTGCAGGGAAATACCTGCTTCAGTTCCTGCAGCGCCTCCTTCCGGCCATCTTCTCTGACCTCTGTGTCAACAGTATTGCTGGTTTGGTTGGGCATTTTTTTTTTTCCCCTCACCCCTGTCAGGTATTTTGCCCTTTCTTAAATATGTTTTCCCCAAGGCATCACTTGGCTGAAGGGCTCAGTTGTGTCCTGTGGTGGGTCTGTTGGAGCTGACTGTGTCTGGCATGGGGCAGCCCCTGGCCTCTCCTCACAGAGAGTTGAAACTCCTGAATGAGGAAATAAGTAGGTAAAATATGTTCTTGCTATTTGTCCCTTTTCACAAGGAATATGTTAATTTTATGTCACATTGTCTAGGACTTTGTGTGTGGCCTGCTTAATGGGAAAGGCAATGAGGAATGCTGTGTTAAATTTATGTATGATGGAAATTGGCCACTTGTGTCAACACAGAACAGGGACAACTGTGCTTGGGTTTATTGGCTTATGAGAAGGTTTATTGGTTTATGATTAAAAAATCTGCTTTGTCAGCAAGAAGGATAGAAAGAAAAATCCTACATGTAACCAACAGTATCTGTGTGGCAGATAGTTATATTAAATAAAAATGCTTACAAAGATTGTGTTTTGGAAATCAGCAATATTGAAAAAACAATGTTTCTCCTCATACATACTACTTTCACTGGGAGGTTTTCCAGGTATAATTGTACTAGAATATTGATAAAGATTCAACTAAGTGGTTTTCCAGATGAAAAGAACAATCTAAATAAATTAGTATTTTTTATTACACTTTAATTTTTCAGCATTGAAATGCACTTAGCGTTTTTCAGAAGCAGTAAAAAAAAACCCAACAACCCACCATCAAAAGTAAAAGGGAGCTGCAATGAAGAATAACAGTGGTGGGAGCAGGACTCATGGTTATGCTGATTAGAGAATAGGTTCAGGTTTAGGCTGTAGCTTAGAAAAGGCACAAAAACAATTGTGAAAGAAAGTAATTGCTCCTGAAAAGACAGCAAGATAAAGAGAATATTCTATGTCATTTATGAGGGCAATATGAAACTTTTCTGTTATGACCTTAATGACTTTCTCTTTTTTTGTCCTTTTTTTTTTTTTATTATTTTTTTTCTGGCAAGCTGGCAAAGATAGGGCTGAAATGAGTTCTTAATTAAAATGAAGTGAATTGAGGAAATGCTGATGATTCTGTATTATCTTGAAAACTCCTTTAGAAGGAAAAATGAAGAAATGAGGGGCACATTTAGCTAAAGAAATTCTAGGCTAAATTTTAGTTAGTTATTATTTTAATGTAATTTTAGACTTGAAATACAATAATAACTGCTGACATATGTTTGAGAAAAATTAAATTTAATGACTGATATTGCACCAGGAGTTTGATGCTTCAATCTTTTGGCCAGTAAGGTAAAGAAATATTTAGGGAGTAAGCAGGTAATGCAAATAAAACACCCATAAAAGACTGTTTTGAAACAGTGGTGCATTGGATCCAGGTTGATAAATTTCCTCACACATATCTTCCCTGTTGTGTGCTCTTCAAAGCAAACAATGGAAAGACTTCAGCCTGGATTGAAGACTTTTTTACCTTAAGAAATGTGGAAACATTAACCCCGCCATGTGATTTCTACTGAAGAAAATTTTGGATTTCATGTAATAATTTCAGTGTGATTGGAAAGAGTTATATACATTAAATAGGCATAATAAAGTGTCAGTTAAATGGGTGTTTATTAAAGGAAGAAAAAGGAAAAAAAAAAAAAAGATTAGGGTTGAAAAATGAGCCATATTGTGTTAGATTAGAACAGGGTCAAACATAACGACTGAGATTTTCACTGGGTCTCTGTCAGAACTGAATGGCCATTAGAACTGTCTGTCTAATTGAACCTTGATGGGATTTGAGTATCTAGTTCCCATTGGACTGAAAATTCCAAACATAAGCACTAATTGAGAGAAATAAAAGGCAGAACTCAAGACAGAGAATTGCACATAGAAGTCAGAAAATAAAAAGACTAAAATAAAAACTAATCTTCCACAAGCTGAAGCCCTAACCATAAAAAGTATAAGCGATACCTGCTGTTGAGCAAAGGTGCTAAAGGAGAGTCAGGAATGCATATTTCCCAGAGTTCATATAAGAAAGGAGCCAATACCTGCTCGTAACAGTAGCATGGAGCTTATACTGACCCTGTAATGTTTGGGAATATATTTGTCCGTGACCCAGACTCATGCCTCACTGAGAAACTTTTTGCCCTGTCTTTGAAGCAAAGATATAATTTTCTCAGCAACTAGAAAATGTTCCAGGAAAAAGCAGTTACCCACAGAAAGATTACAGCACAAATGGTCTCTCACAAAAGCATTTTGTCTGCTTATCAGGAAATACTGGCTCAGCTTTTGTTCAGTTCATCTAATCTTGAAGGAAGTTATGTCCACTGGAAAAACATTCACTGCATCAAACTAAAGCATACAAACATAGGTAATGTTTAATTAATGTTATGGTCCACTGGAGAGATAGTTACAAGCAGGGACAACTGAGCTCCAGGGGAGTTTTCCAAAGAATAACAATGGCTTTCCTTGGTGCAGGAATTGCGAAGCAGAACATCTTCAGTTTGCTGAAGGAGCCTGCTTGGAAGGCATTGCATTGCATTGCCCAGTTGTAGTGGACAGGCTTTCTCTGGAGACAATACTTGGGGATAATAGAGCTTTACATTGTAGTGAATGACTCCAGGCAGACTCTAGACTGGCAGAGAGACTGCATCATTACTTCTGTGGTTTCCCTGTTAAGTACCTGCTTAGTATATCTGTTTGGAGATCCATGCAATAGTTTACATAGTTGGTGAAGTGAGCAATAGTAAATGACAGTCCAGGATCTCTTTCTATTTCTTCAGCAGGTTCCCTGCCAGTCACACTATGCATCTATTCCTGTGATAAAAGGTGACAATAGAGGCACTTCTTCATTTCCTCCCAAGCCCATATCAGCTATGTTTGCATTCTATCTAAGTGTTTCGTTGTCTCACATTTGCAGGAAGATGGTAAAAGTAACTGTTGAACCTTAATGTTTTCAAGACAACCCATTCTGTCATGTCTGTTTTCAAAGGAGAATGAAGCAGCAATGGAAGGTGAGTCGTTAGAACAGAAAAGGGTTCAAGAGCTATTGTTGATTGCCAAAAAGGGTGTTCTTTTTTTTTCCTCACTTCACCTGTTTGGGAGGTAGGGATAGGCAATCCCCTGTCACTGCTTAGACCCTCCTTTGAAATAAATGAGAATCTTCCACCTCTATTTGAATTGGCTAACATTTCTGAACTGTCCAAAACTAACAAAATCTTATGCTTAAGGAAATATGCTCACTTGATGACATTCCAGAATGACAGGTTTGCCATCTGTCTTAGTTACATCTCTTCTTCTCATTCCAGTCCTCTAAGCTTTTTCTAGAGAAATTCCACTGTAAAGGTACTGGCATTAACTATGTGAAATATCAAGCCAAAAGTGAAAATTTTAGTGAAATATCTAAAAAAAGCTGTATGGTGTTTGACACTTTAGCATGAAAACAACATGTAAAGGACATAACACAATGATTTTTGTGACTTTTTGATCAGCAAATGTTTCCATATAATTCAGCTAGTAATATGTCAATACTGGTTGACAGCATTAAAACGTTTTCTTGTCCTCAGAAAATGAATTCTAACTCTCTTCCACTTCGAGGCAGCTGATGTCTAAGTAATAATGTAGACCTGCATAGTTTGGAACCATCTATAATATCATTATGAATCTTATAATGTGCACTCATCTATGTAATTTAATGTTCTCTGGGTTCTTAGCATCTAATGCCACAGCTGTTTGGAAAGACCTACCAGTAATGCATTTAAAAATTTTGGCATGTAAAATGAAGTTTCTGTGAAGCTACATATACATTTATTCATCAGCATTTTAAATTTAGGAGTTATCTAGTACTTTTTTACCTAAGCTTTGCCACTAGATATATAGTCTGTGTATTATAATCCACATGTGTAAGAAAGCTCTGAATACATGCACTGTGCAGTCGATTGTAATGGACTGCTTTAAAAATCAGGTGAACTAAACATAAATGTTTTCATGTGAGCCATGCTGATACTGTTTTCTGATTGTCAAATTCAGCCTCAATGAATCTTTAGGTACTTTAAAGATCATGAAATTATTAAATTTGTATCATAAGCTAGGACATTAGAAAACAAAATTTTGCATTTAAATGTCCAGGTAAACTCAGCCATGGTAGATACTTATATTGAACTGCACTGTCACCTGAACTTGCTGCTAATTCTGAAAGGGAAGGTACGTGTAGAGAATACGGTGGAACATGAACTTTCAGAAAATATAATCGTGTGAAATAAAAATAAGCTACAACAAAATGTTGGGTTTTTTTAGAAAGCATTGTGAAATCTCTTTGTAAATCAGCCCAGATAAAGCAGTACACTGTCCCAATCTGCTGATTAAGACCTTGCTTACTTTAAGTTGATCCACCCAAATGGACTGAAACATGTTTACACATATTGTTGTTGTGGGTTTTTTTCCAGATCAAAGAAAATTATTACTATTTTAATGCAGAGAATACCTGAGGGTATGAAGTAAACATATTCAGAGTACTCAAAAAGAAAAAATACTAGACTTTAATCCTAAAATTTTGTGCATATGCATGTATATACATACAATTGCACACACATATTGAGTATATCTACATATATTTTAAATATAATCACATACTCTTGGTGTAATTGCATCTAAATTCATTGTGTATTCATTTGGAAGCCATGTGGTATATAATGTTAGGTGAATGCTCTCTGCCAGCACCTACTGATGAGTCCAGCCTCAGTGCCAGCGGTGACAAGAAGTGTGTCAGCATAAACACACTGGCTTTGCTTTCACCTAATGCTGGGAGACAGACTGTCCTTACAGTCATGGGCTTTGGGGCACTGCTAACCAGTGACAGCAAGTCATGACAGAGTTGCGCCAAAAGATAATAATGCTGTGTCAAAGAGACATATATCTACCAGATATACATATTGTCAGACATGGGAATAGTGGCAGAGTGTTTATGCCTAAAATAGCAATATGCTGACTGAGTTGACTCTGTTTATATAAACATGGATTTTCTTATTGCTACCACATTTAATTGCATCTCTTTTCTGAATAGTTGCTTTGGTGTTCTTTTATTTTAGATAAAAATTTGCTTAACTAAGAATGCTTGATGAAGTAGTTAGCTCACCCAGCTTTCTAGGTGGTGGTCAGGGAGCTGTGAGAGAGGCTGCTCTGCAGGGGAAGGAGACTTGGGGGGTGAGGGTGATGGCAGGTGTATCATTGATAAAGGCACAGTCCTGTTACGCTAGAACAAGGTGAGTGGAGCAGGACCAGCAGCGGTAACCAGTGTCAGCCAAAAGTCTGGTGAATGCCAGACAAGTCTGTAGTCATGAGATCTCCCCTGAAATGAGCCATTCCATCATCAGCACATCCTTTTCCTTAGTGATCTGTCTGTCCAGCAATAGGATATTTGGACTACACTATTAAGGAGCAATAGGCCTTTCAGCCAAAATAACGAATGCCTCAGTTGTGCTTCTGAGGTATTCACAGATGAATTTCAATCTACTCCCTAAAATATCTGTCCCTGAACAAGTTTCAGCTGTACAGGATCGTGTCTTCAGTTGCCACCAGCTCACCATTTCTCACTTAGCATTTTAGATACTCTGTGATATTTGTTGGTCTTGAGTTCAAAAAATGCCCTGGGATGATCAGTGGTTCTGAGTATTGCATGCTTAGATTTTAAACATATCTAGTACAATATACCTATCCCAAAGCATTAAAGTACATGATCTTTGTAACTTGGCACTTGATGAGAATTAGCCAGATCCTTTAGACTCTTTAGGAAGAGCCAGGAGATCAATACTGGGCTCCAGGCCTGGGGTCATCAGCAGAATGTTGGATTTTTCTTATCATGGGTTTGTTTACATGACACTGGGTCTGCTGGCAACAGATGAGTACACCTGTCTCAAAGAGAGAAAAGGGTCTTTGCGCAGGAGTTACCAAGGCTAACTGAAAGAGCTTTAAACTAGATTGGAAGGGGAAAGGGATAAAAGCAGGCTCAGTAAAGATAAGCCCAGAGGCAGCATGCCAATGCTTGAGGGATGGTGTGCTAGTGAGGTCCCTCGTTCTGCCATTTCAGTGGAGGTAGGGGATGGTGATCCATGTGGCAGTAAAGATGCAAGGGTTATTGATCTGCTGGAAACCACAGAAGTGCCTGAAAAGGGTCACATAGGAATTAGGACTTCTCTCCCCCAAAAAGGTGGCAGGATCAGTAGCGCAACTGAAGTGCATCTCTACACCAATGCACGATGGATGGGTGACAAACAGGAGGAGTTGGAAGCCATTGTGCAGCAGGAAAACTATGATATAGTTGCCATAATGGAAACATGGTGGGATGACTTTCACAATTGAGTGCTGCAATGGATGGCTGTAAACCCTTCAGAAGGGACAGGCAAGGAAGGAGAGGTGGTGAGGTTGCCCTGTGTATTAGGAAGTGTTTTGATTGTCTAGAGTTAATTGAGGGTGTTGTGGTTTAATCCCAGCCAGCAGCTAGATCACAATTGAGTGCTGCAATGGATGGCTGTAAACCCTTCAGAAGGGACAGGCAAGGAAGGAGAGGTGGTGAGGTTGCCCTGTGTATTAGGAAGTGTTTTGATTGTCTAGAGTTAATTGAGGGTGTTGTGGTTTAATCCCAGCCAGCAGCTAGAACCACTCAGCCACTTGCCCACTCCTCCCAGTTTGGACGGGGAAGAGAATCGGAAGAGGAAAAGCGAGAAAAAAATCATGGATTGAGATAAAGACAGTTTAATAAGTAGAGCTTTATATACTGAGCATGACAGCACATGGTATGGAATAGCTATCCTGGCTGTGTCCCCTCCCAACTTCTTGTGTCCTCCCAGCCTGCTCACTGGCAGGGCAAGATAAAGAGAAGATTTATGTCTTAGTTATGTGTTACGTATTATGTATCATGTGATTTTGGTTCTACTGGGGGGGAAGAAAAGATAAAAAGGAGGCGGTAGAACAAAAGGAGTTAAAGATAATGGTGGCAGATTCTATTCAAAGTATGGAATGAGTTCCATACAAACATTAAGTAGAGGATACTTTAACTTGGAAAAGAACTGGGTGATCTTATGGTAGATTCTATAAAACCATATATCTAGCAGATATCATTATTCTGCTTAGTTGGTAGTGACAGATTACTTCTTCGTAAAACATCAAAGTGACAGGCAAAAGATAAGCAGGGAAGAAATGGTAACTATTTCTGACATCAGAAAATACTAGGGCAACTTAATGAAATTAACAGGCAGCAGACTTAAATGAAAGGAATTCCTTCCTTACACAACATAGACTTAAGCCTATGAATCCGTTGTGGCCACCGAAGCTGCAAGTATAAGTGAGAAAGTGGAAAGCATTAAGATGAATTAATGGTAAAGAAATTGAAAAGGGATTATTTAATATGGATGTATAGATATAACCTTTCACTCAGAATGTTCTTCAGCCATAGACTGATATTAGCTGGGAGGAAACACCACGAGGGGTACAATGGTGTATTCATTTTTGAGTCTCTCTGTATCCTCTGTCAGAGATTAGTTTTGTAGAGCTCAAGGGAAGTGATATTGCAGCGGGGTTACCTGCAAGCTTAAAACGAACCATATTAATTAGTGCTTCATGATTCAAGAAAATGCTGATTCAAGAAGCCAAACCCCCTTCTTAGAGTCTGGATGGAATTGATTTCTGCTGTGCTTGTATTCATCATAAACATGAACTGTAGTCTTATATGATGGTATTTGTTTACAATATATCAGTATAACAATTTCTCTGGGAGAAGTTTAAAAGCTCTCTAAATGCAGTTTGTCAAGAGAAAAAAGACACGAAAACATAAAGCTTCATGAACAGAACTTACCTTAACATTTTGGGCATAAAAAGTCAGAATTCAGCAAGTGGACATCATCAATTAATTTTTATGTGCTGATGCAGTGCCTGTTGTGATTTTGTGTTTGTGAGCTTCTTAAAGGCCTATATTGAAACACAAATTTAGTATCCAAGAAACAACGAAAATGTGCAATGACCCAATGGGGCCTGTTTCCTGCTACTAAGTTTGCTGTTGAGCCAACTTCCCTGAAATGGCTCTGCCCACAGAAATGTTACACAGGAACAGAGAGTTGGAGCAGGTACAAATTTAAAATTTTAATGCTAATTTTAATGCCCAAATCATATCCCAAGTGCTATTTATCAGTGCTTTACAGAAAGGGAAGACTGTAAAAAAAATAGGAGTGAGGGTAAGGGAAAATTATACCAGTATAAAACAATTGTGCAAAATGAAAACCATAAAGAGAATGCTAGAAGAAATCAGTGGAAGCCCTGCTTGTGAGGACTGATATGGTAATTTATCGTTTCTAACTTCAGTGCTTGTAAAGGTCTTTGGAATCCTCGGATGAGACATATTATTAAATGTGCAATATGTTACTAACTTAGCAGTGTGAAAACCCAGGCACGATTCTGTTTTTTTTTCCCCTGTTAATTTCTGAACCACTTTGTTGTTCCATCAATACGCTGCTGCAAGCGCGATGTTCACCTGCCATTTCATACAAACAAAAGCAGACCCAAACAGATGGTTGACTCCAGACTACTGCTGACCAGTTTTAGCAGAGGTGTAGTTCATGATGAGAACAGGTGTTAATATCTTTCTCATGCAAATTATTACTTCTAACTAGTGCTCCCCAAATCATTACTATCCAATATTGGATTCCCTGTAACAAAATGGTGTTGCTAGGCAACATGAGTGGTCAGCCTTTTTCTTGTGAGAGCTGACTTTAATAAATAAATACTTGATGTATTCTTTTCTAAAATTCAAACTATTATTATTTAAATATGATTGCAGATGCGTTAAACTAGGTTTTCATATCAACCAAAGAAAGTAAGACTTGACTTTTGCTTTTGAATTCCAAACTTTTGATTCTGGGACACATTTCCCACTGCAGTTTTGCATGCAGAACCATCAGAGAACATTAATTAGCATGTTGTTAGGATGTAACGGATTTTAATGGCACAATTGGAAGGTCGCCCACATGTCCCTAGAAAATTATAAGCAGAGATTCTCCAGCTAAAACAGAAAAACAGATGGATAAGTATGAAAATAATGTTATTTCTTCTGGGGCCAGAATGTCAAAGTGAATAGCTAATGAAGTTTCTATTTTTTTTTTTTTTTTTTTTTTTTTTTTTTTGACAAAAAAAAAAAAAAAAAAAAAAAAAAAAAAAAAAAAAAAAAAAAAGTTCTAGGAAAAATATTAAACCCAACACACCCAAAGACAAACAACATAAGAAAACCCATCAAATGATACATTAAGTTAATTAAGTTTTTATTTTTTTTTTTTTTTTTTTTTTTTTTCCTTGAGCACAAAACACACAGCGCAGAAATAAATCAAGTATCAGTTTAAGACTGGAACTTAAAGAGGACTTAAAGTCATTTAAATGTATATTAGAAAAGAGTGAAGAGCTGAAGCTTTACTTAGAGATAAGAGTAAATAAAGTCTTTTACTCATTTTATGCACGCTGAGGTACAGCACAGTCTGACTTCCATTAGAAATCAGTCTTGAGTCACAGAATTCAGATCATGATGCAGCTCTCTGGAGACTGGATCCTGGGTCGACCATACAATTCAAAGACAGATTCAGGTCTGCCTGTGATTTTACATCCATTTCACAAAGCAGGAAGTAAATTATTATTTTCCTCAAATTACTTAGGTGAAAATTGTTTCTAAAGACTGGACTAAGAAAAGTTTCTTCAAATTCCAGAAGATCAGCTTTGTGGTTTTGGCAAAGGTTTGTCTCTACAAAGTCAATTTCATACACATAGTATTGACAATATTTAAATAAACAGAGTTAGAAAATAGTTGTGCAATAACAATGTGGCGTATTGCAATATGCATTATGTTCCACAATGACTCAAACTTACAGACCCAGGATTGGGACTTGTTTGACTGTTAGATAAAAGAATATTGGCAAGGACACCAGGATTAGCATGACTGTAGTACTACTGGGGGTCTTTAAACTTCCATCTGTCAAGAGAGGCAAGCAGATGTGGCTTCTTTGTAACACCTCATTGAAAGGATAACAACTCTAACAGTGCAGGACCTTGCCAAAGACCACGCTTAGTGAATTGCTTATTTGATTTCACAGAAATAATTTTGTACCTTCAGCAACAAGTTGGAGAACTTGATCAGCCATATAATATCTACAAAATTAGTGTCCTTTATGTTAATTTAAATAAGTGGTTTCAGAAAACACAGTAAAACTAAGTAAGTAATTACTTGCCCCATGGCCAAGCTATGAACCAAAAAAGGTTGCTGCTGATTTCTAATTATTTCTCCTTTAAATGGACTTGAAAAGGCTAAATACTAGCAATTCCAATGTCTCAGACCATCAAAGACATGACTTGTGTTCGTATCTCTAATACAGCTGCAGTAATGGGGCAGTAAATACGTGTGGTAACAACACTACAATTTTTTTCTAGATTTTTGATGTGTCAAAATCTGAGGTGAAACTACAGAAAGCCTGTGCTAGAAAATGTTAGTTTCATTATTAAATATCTTTGACTGAGTTTACAGTAAGCTCCTATGCTTGCCTTGGAATTAAACATTGTTATCTGCAGGAATACAGCTTGATCTTCCTGCTCCAAAAATTTCCACATTGAGATCTTCATCATATTCTGCCTCCCACCAAATAGCAAAGGCTATCGAGAATACTAGACATATTCGAGAACTAGTCTAGAGAACAATAGTAGAAAACAGTGACACAAGTTGAGATGACAGTGGTGGGATATGTGTAACTTCTTTACTCATTAGATATCCAAGAGGTATGACTTGGGTTCCTCCCTAGTCAATAAAGTCAAAGAACTCTCGTCTTTTTTAGGCATATGTTTGAGCATTGGTGAATCTACCCATGGAGCATCAATCTCACACTGCAGTATTTCTGCAAAAAGCCACATTGCTTTATGCTGCAGTCAGTGCAATGACATCATGTTAATGTAAAGCTAGGTTTAAATCAGCCAACTTCAAGAGCAGAAGTAATCTGACCCAACTACATATGACATAATTCAGTGATAATCAAGATAAATTAGCCTATGCAGAGCTTCCTGCATAGGCTAAATTACTTTCGATAGTTGAATGGGCTTATTGATAGGTCATTTTTTTGTCTCTAGAGAATACTGTAGCCGCCTGTATAGTCATAACTTAGCCATTTTTATCACAAGAAAGCATCTCGTCTCTTTAAATAGGGAACTGAACTGAACTGAAACTAGCTGAAGAGAAGGGAAAGCATTGGTTGTGCTTGCCTCATTTTCACTTTTACATGGCATAACATTATGACTACAGCCAGAGACAGTACACTGATCTAGATGGACCTTTGGGCCTCTTATTCCCTTTCATAGTTTGCTATTATAGAAATACTAACTGTACAAAATGAGCCTGTGTATGGTGGCACATCATTGTGGTACTGAGACTTTAAATATTTCCTGTTTCCTTTCTGTTTTCAGTTAAAACAAACATGTTTGAACAAGTAAGTGTTACTTTAAAATTTTCTATTATCCCTTCTCAATTTCCATTTTGAACATTGAAGGTTCAAAGCTGTTGATTTCAGGGATGTGTCAAAACAGAATTGAAGGATGGGATCTGACTCTTCTGACTGCTAAATAATGGTGATTAATGGTGATTAATGTGGAGAAGCATTGCCCTCCTCATTCAAAATAGCAGTAATTCCATTTCTAGTAAGGAGATGAGACTGGCGTGCACAGTGGGATCTTTGGGATTAGCACACTGATTTCCCTTGGTCCAAGCACTTCCCACTAAATCTAAGAGATGGAGTTATGTATTGCAGAATAAAACAGAACAGGTCTTTTGCTGAATTAGGAAAAAAATCACCATAAACTGAAAGAAACATAGCCTATTTATAACAGCAATTTATCAACAGTAGAAGAAATTTAAATTCATCAACATTTAAATCAGAGTACGTAATTTGTGCTTTTTTTGGATGTATATATTTGTAGTTTTTGTTGTTTGTCTTGTGCAACCGATGGCTCATTAATGTTTCATTAGAAAGAACCAGTACATGAATTCTGATTACTATGCAACAAATTTGTTAGCTGTATTCTTACCATGTTTTCTCTTTTTCTCATTTTTATATAAGTGATGTCTCATTAAAGTATTGCCACTTATAAAAGTTTGGGGTTAAAGACAGCTTCTGTATTCTCATTTTCATGGTTGCTTTTGCAATGTCAAACTTACTTTATTGTCAGTGGAAATTTAATACCAGTTAAGAATATGACAGAGACAGGCAAGCTGAAATGAGACCAATCAGAAAAGGCATATGATAGTAGACAGAAAGTAAAGATAAATACGTAAGCTCTTATTTCAGTCTTCACGTGTTATGATTACTGGGGAAGGAACAGAAACAAAAAACCATAAACATCCAGGTTCACGGAAGTTGTCATGGTGATCTGCCACTATTTGCAGATAAGCGGCACATACCAGAATACAGGCAGTAGTAATTCATATTGTTTTGTATAAAAGGGTCTTGCCAAAACTTAGGGACATGTCTTCACTAGGTTTTGATAGAAGTTTTCTCTCCTCTGTCAATGAAATCTCCTCCTTAGGAAACACTCCATCTTCCAGTCTATAGGATACTTGGCTCTTTCATCATGCATTAGTAGGCTGTGGGATGGTGAAGTTACTTTCCTTTTATGACTCTTCCAGAGATAGCAAACACCAATATTAGAACACAATAATCTTTTTCTTGGGGAAGAAATGGTGTTACTTCTGACTCAGTATTAGGATAACTCTTTGCAGAATGCCTAGTTTTATTTGTGGTGGTCTGTCTGCGCTACCAATGACAAGCACTAACAGAACTGATCTCTATGGTCCCTTCCAACTCTAAAAATTCAGTGAAATTCAGTGAAAACTTCCAACCAGACAGAAAGGAAAATGGCATGTTTCTAACTCCTTCAGAATATATAGGACATGATAAATGTAAGAAAACTGTGTATAAGGGCTGCCTCCAGATCTTACAGATAAAGTGTTCCTGTGCCAAAACATTATTCAAATGTGATGAAAATTGTCTCCAAAGGTGTCGTAGGTGGTAGGGAGACTGATAGCCCTATTCACAACACTTCAATCTCCCTACCAAATACAGTTTAAAAATAACATGACACTGGTTTGACATAAATTGCTGCAGACTATACATTTGTCGTTCTTTTTACTGAATAGAAACCAGGCATTATGAGCTGACATGCATTTCATTCAAGTATGTCTGAGACACTTAGATTGGAAAATAAATGAAACCTTCAATACTAGTGATGTGATTAATGTAGGGTCTGGCTTGGGCTGAATGTAAAAGTGTGCAAGAAATTGCTTGCTGGAAATCAGTATTTTCACTGTGCAACAGTTAGGGGATTATGGCTATGAAAAGCACCTTCAACCTCAGTGAACCAGACTGTGAGGCAGAAACTTGGAGAAGTGTTTGTGTTTACAGTGGAACTGAGTATGGTCTTTTATTTTCCTGATTTGATATCTATAAATGGCAGTTGAAGAAGGGGCTCAAGTGAGCTTTGTAACGGTTTCTGCTGCTGCAAATACCTTCCTCTGGTATTAACTGCTACCATGTTCTGAAAGCAACTTAAACTGAAGTCTAAGAATGGATTCAAATATGCCTTTGTGAAAAATAGACATGGATGACCCCAGTAAATACTTACACAAATTTCATAGGTTCTTTATATCAGATAACTTCTAGAGTGCTCATTTTCTATGAGTGCATAAGCAAATTAATTTACAAAGTGTGGAGGAATCACATAAAAGCATCAAACATTAAGGAAGTTCTGCATAATACTGTGGAAGACACATTGAAAAATGGTTCTTATGAATATTGATGGTAGTAGCTTTTTTTCATAACGTAATCCTTTGCAAAATACTTGTAAATGCCCAGGGCATTATAGTTCCTCTTCCTACTAAAGGAGAAATCACTGACGTGAAGTTTAAATAGAACTTGTTTTACTTGCACTTATATACACATTCTGGAATACGGGTCTAAGAAGTCATCACTTTCACATGTATCAGTTTAGCACTCTTGTTGAGAAAATCAGCCTCAGGATTTCACTCTGATCATAGCACAGTTTAGAGACGAGAACACATTTTACCATAAGAAAAACTCCTGCTACCTTGAATAAGCAAAAGTAGCAGGGAGTAAGATGACTTTTCCCAACAGAATCTTTGATCAAAATCCTAGAATAAGAAAAATCAGCAGGGTAAATGTAGCAGTGACCCAGGATGATATCCAAGATAATAACTGTAAATATTTGCAGCTCAACAGAGAAGTTGGCTTTGAGCTCTAAATTTATATGTACAATTTGCAAGAATGAAAACTCAATCAGAAAAAAGAGATGGTGGCATTCATGTTGCTCAGCTTTTGATTAGGTATCTTCACCTGATTTTCTCACTGGGGTCTACCTTTGTAGCAAGCAGAGAGAAATAGGAACCTCTATGGCTTAGACATGCAGGATGTAAAATCAGTTCATTTAAAAAATGTCTGCTACTATAATGGATGTTTTGGATGAAATAGATTTACATCCAATTACTTCCTGCATTTTCATGTTTTTATATGTTAAGCATTCATGATTCTGTTTGTTCTTGAAAAAATATGCTTGCTCCCAGGGGAAGAGGACTTTTTACCTAGTGAATAGAGATGCATGTCTCATTATTATTGTCTACAAAACTTGCATTTGCATAGACAAAAGTGGCTAAAAAAATAAACCAAGACATTATGATTTTCTGGAATCCAGAATTTCTAGTAGAATTTCTTTTACTGATTTTAAGACCAGCCTGAAAGTGAATGTAGTTGTCAGGATAAGTTCATAACAGGACTACAATTTGATAGATGTTATGTAGGCAGAAGATGCTCCAAAAAATGGAGCCGGGAGTCAAGTATTACCCGCTTAGTTACTCAGACTTTGAGCTTCGATCCAGACTTTTTCCTGGAATGATTCAGCTGGCCAGACCAGATTAAATACTGATGCTGCAGGACTTCTATCTCCACAGTTTTACAGATAAAAACTTTGTTACTGTTTGTGCCGGCGAGCTACAACAGCTGAAAAATTACTTGGAGTCAAGGCCTTGAACAGCACTAATACTGATCCTGAGAATTAGAGGAGACAAAAAGGTTGGATTCATCTGACCAAATTATAGACATCTGCAGTTGGGTTCTTACTTCCAGGGTATGTGTCTAGCTAGGTTCTCTTCCTTGCAACAGAAAGTGGTTTTCTGGGGTACAAAACTTCTCATCTCACAGGAACTACTGAACCTCAGAAGCACCTCTTTCTCTCCATTGCCCAGGAGGGCAACCAGGCGTTACCAGTTCATACGTAGATGTCTGTATTGTCAATTACTATAGTCAGTTGAATGGAGGAATCTAACTAGGGTGATCAAGGAGGAGTTGAGTAATCCTTACTCCCTCTTTCTCCTGGGCTGCTGCAGACAAAATGAACTGTAGCCGAAGTCTGAGGTAGCTCTTTGAAGCTGCTCAAACTTATCTTTCCCCTGCCTGGCCATTCCTAGGAATTAATCTAACTAAATTTTGACTAACTCTAAGCTGTAGACATACATTTTCACACTCCCTGATTCACTGTTTATTTCCAGGTAGAAGAAAGTTCCAGATTGGGTAATTTTTTTCTTGCAGGAGAATCCTCTCTGGATTTCTTAAGCAATTTATGCACCATTGAGTATTATAAAGAAAGGGAAAGGTTTTTGACCCTGAAATCATCAGCTGTTATTTAAAAAGATGCATACCAAGCAGAGAATGCTATTTTCCTGGTTCCTACTAAGCATATTTAAAAGCTCATTAGTAAATGCTTTCACTCATCAAAGCACGCTTTTCAATATTGTACTATATGTCACCAGCATTGTAAAACTAATACAAGTCCTGAAGTATTTCTCTCATTCTTTTAATCCTTCACCTTTCTCGTGGCACAAAATATTCTTGTAATGATGTTAAAATCACAAATAGATGAGTTTTTTTGAAACAAACCAGCTTTTATGTATATTTCTTGTTACAAAATACATTGGAAATAATCTTTCACAGCACAGCATGTGTATGTATATTTGTTTTTATAAATTATATACGGGTATATGCGTTTGTACATATATAGTATGTATAAACCATCTAATCATAACATCAGCAAACAGAAGTTGAAAAGAATCAAGTGCTCGGTTAATGAAAATGAACAAGCCTGAAGGAGGCTGTACTGCTTTACAGCAGTAGGTGTTCAAAGTGAAGTATTGGATTTGATCATAGCTGAGATGGGCAGTTTGCTTGAGACTGTGAGCTGTACATGGTTTTATACAGGTACCCCTTGGACGTGCATGGGTCTCAGTAGCATTTAATGTCTAAAGTTTTATTTTACTTATCTTTGAAGAGTTCTGTCTCTTTTCTTGTTCCTTTTTTTTTTTTTTTCTTGGAAGAAAGATGACTGGGGCTTGTGAATGAAAAGGATGACTATCGGAATAGCTGTTTGATGAATGCAGACTTTATTTCAACTTGTACAATGGTGCTTGCAGGGGTGAGAGTAGGGATTCTCAAAAGCATAAATGGAAAATAAGCAGAAATTGCTATTGACTGGCACTGGGTGCTTAACAGCCTTTGATGACCCTTTTAATTCAATTAAGATATCTGTATACATTAATAAATCATCTATAAAAAGAACACAAAGCAACGGTCTACAGAAGGAATTTTAAATAATGAGCTCCTTTTGCTGAAAGGTAGGGCATAAAGCAGCAGTGTTATAACATCTGAGTTGAGAAGAAATATGTAGATCATAGCCTGGAAAATCATGCAGTAGAAATGTGTTTGCTACTTGCTCATCCCTTGTATTTCAAAAACAAAAGGGAGCAGAAAAATATATTGGGACTAATCAGTACAAGGACTGAGTGCAACTTCTGTTATAAAGCACTTTCTTTATGCAGCAGATTAGTGTAAAATAATATTCACTACATATTGGCATTGGTACTAATTATTGTTTACATAGCATCTTGATAAATTAAAAATATATAGACAACAGCTTGCAGAACGTGGCATGTTTTGGTTTTGATTTTGCTATGTACTTTTCAAGAGGGAAGAGTCTGGAAAAAAATAAAGGAAACCATGCCTGTCTGTAGAAATTTATGTTTTATGATTTGTGGAAAGGCGCTGCCATTTGCTTCACAAGATCTCTGAATTTTCTCTATTGAAAAATCCTACTTTCTGACATTACATGAATCACATATAAGAAACGTCTCTGGGGGATGGAGGGTGTAGACTGAGTGAGATCCCTTCTAAGAAAAGCAATTAGAAAAATAATCAAAAAGCCCCTCTCACTGCAATCCTGAAAGAAAGCACAGCTTCTTTTAAAAGCAAGAAGGAAAACCAGGAAGCAAAGTAGTGAAAGTAGTCTATAATTGTTGAAAAAAATGTAAATTTACATTATAGTAACCTGTAAAACAACAGAAACAAAGGAATTTATACAAAATGCATGTTATTATATTTGCAATTAATTTCCCATTTAATTTGTCTCCCTCAAGTGCAACCCGATATCACTTCATGGGGGAAAAATGGAAGCTCATTAGCATTAGTGGGCCATTTATATTCTTCATGGTTTTTAGCTTACAGCTGCCCAATCTGAGAGATTTTATTTGTTATGAATATTTATATTATTCTTCACCATGATAGTCACATTTTCTCACAATACTTCCTTCAAACATAAGGATAGGTTATAAGATTTCTTCCCACACATTTTTAGTAATCACTTTGCAAAGTGATAAAACATTCTTTATGCAGCAGATCAGCTGTAAAATAATATTCACTGCATACCTGCATTTGTACTAAATATTCTTTCTGTAGCATCTAGATCATTTAAAAATATAGAGACATCAACTTGATGAAGCGGTCAAATTCACCAATTCTCTATATTTTATCTCATTTTATTCTGTGGCTGCGGGCCTCCATATTAGCAGCTTCTCCCTCTTTCTTTGAGCCTGACTTTATTTTATGAGCAGCTTTCTCCCCTTTCTTTCTGCCTTATTTTTTTTTATTTTTCTCTTCTCCATCCAATTTTGCATTAGGGAAAAAGAAACCTGGGATCTTTTGCTGACATATGGTGTATAAAGAGACTGTATGGCAGAAGTAGTTGACCTAGTAGTGGTAATCGTGCACAGAAATAGAAGAACTGCAGGGTGAAGTTTTTGATCCATAGCGTGGAGCTGTGCAATGATCAATTGCCTGTCCAAATCTGTTCCATACTTATTATTTTTATGGAAATGTATCATCCCAGCTTCTGTTCGGTATTCTAGCTTTGCTCTGTCTCCACCCCGTGTTGCACCAACTACTTCTGTGAGATTTAATAAAATACCCTGAAAAACAAACATCCAGTCTGAAAGACTGGATATTATTCTGATTGCAGTTGGAAAATCAGAGCTCCAACTCCATTTTCTGAGAACCAGGATTAGAAAATGCAGATTGCAGAGAGCTTAATGGAACTGGCCTACTTTCTGGAGTCATTTGTTTTGATGAGAGCCTGAGTGTAAATTCTGTGCAGAACACAGACAGCTATTATGCAGTTAATTATGCACAAAGTAAACATGTACAATTGCAAACAGCAGAATGCCACCTAATAATGGATAACCTGAGATTTATGGTATGCATGCCCAATCTGTAAAGGCTTCTACTTGTGAATCTGAAATGAATGGAACATTACCTAAATGATCCAGAATGAAGGATTATAACGTATCGCTCTACCCTTATTGCTACTTATTTCCTGTCAGCAGATTTTTCATTTGGCTTTAATTTATTGCACATAAACACTATGCAAATGATTTGGTCATATTTAAAAACATATGGCCTGTGCTGCTGATTACTGGTTAGGCATTTTGTTACCAATTACTTGTTAAAGTAATCACTTCTTTAATTATACTGGTCAGCAGATAATGACTTTGCCTTCATTTACTTGAAGACTAACTGCAGCAAAATAAGACGTAATGTGAATGTCCCTAGAAAAACAGGGCACATCCGTTTTTGCACAGATACATTAGCTTTCAGTTTCTTTGTAGGTGTTTTTATAAATGTGATTACAGTCTACATTTATTCTTACTTCAGGCTTTCTGTGCCAGAGACTGATCAGTGCTCAGATGGAGTTAGCAGAGTTGCCACTGCATCAGAGCCCGCTAATGGGAGTGTTGGCTCACACACCACGATTAGCCCTCATCATCTCCATTGTGTCTTCTCTGCATCGAGAGAAGAGCTTTGAAAATTTGTAACTAATTGCAAAGCAGCAAGGAACCCATCTGAACTGCTAGGCAGCTGTTATTGTCTCTTCCTGCAGTTGGATTTCTAGCTTGTCCCTTTTTTTGAGGGGAATAAACAAGCCAACAAGCTCCCAAACCTTAAGATATCTTTTGTAGCTTTGCTATAACAGTGATCTATGACACCAGGGACAGAAAGATTTGCATGTTTGAGTAAGTCACCACATCAATGGAAATATTGCTGCCATGGCTATCTAAGCCTTTGTTTCCTTCTCAGATTTGGATTGTCATTAATTGCATGTAAAGTCTTGCTGTAATCAGGTTTTTGCTTCTTTATACTTGCTTCCTGTCTTTATTCTTTTCTTTGCTGACTGATAGGCACTGTTAAAAGATTCCACTGACTCAATTGCATTGTACTAATCTTTTTACCTGGGGAATTAATAAAAAAACAAGACAGAACAAGTGGAAAAATAGTCAGGAATGTGCATACCATAAGCTGTGTCTATATTGCTGAATAAACCAGACACAGGGAGTGGGTTTAAGGGCTTGCTCTGTCATCATGCATGTTATTTAATTGCTATCATGCTGCCAGTCATGGTTTTGGCACCCACTGGAATTTTCTGAGACAATCTCTGGGAAGAATTTGGGGGATAGCATGTGTCAGGGAGCTCTCAGGGATATTCCTGCCCGTAAGAGGTACATGGTGCAACAATTCTGCCTTCTGCAGTCTTCCAACAGTATCCCAGCAAGACTGGCATCCCCAAGCACTCCCATGTGCCCACTCTCAGGCTACACCCCAAAGACTCTAGAACACCTCAAGTTTCAGGCAGTTAAACGCCGATAGACTGCAGCGCATTTCTCAGTAGTCTAGACACTTTCAACTGAAAATAAAACATATAGAGATGATAAGCATGACTTAAGGTGACTGAGGCCTGGGAAAAGATGAATACTAAGTGCTGTGTAGTGTGGATGTAGCTAAGCCAAACCATTTGCTCAGAAACTGGTCCGTCCCTCTGTTTTATTTAACAGCAAATATTGGGATTCCATGGAGAGAGATGGAAATGCATCATACTGTGAGATATTCTTGTCTACAGGTGGATGGATGGAGTACTCATCAAATGTAATGATTAGGTTTGTCCTCAATCTTTCTGATGCTTAGACAAGGAAAAATGATGTTCTAGGATTAGGATTAATTAAAACAGTCTGTTCTAGGCAGCATATTCCCCTTATGCGTGACTACAGTTCTACCACAAAAAGAAATGCTATTAGTACTAATATTGCCCTGGCTGAAGTGACAGGTGTGTTGAACTCCGTAATTCTCTTCATATAGATCACATCAGGAAATTCATTTGTAATAGTGAAGGAAGAACCGTGGTGATGCTGAGATACATTGCTGCTGGCACACAAGCTGTTTCAAACCTAGCGTGTGGTTTTGCCTTTGACTGCAATTCAGACATGCTTGGATACATAGCATCGCTGATGTTTGAACTACTTAGGCACTGTTGGCTTTCCAAACAGTATGTTATGACAACCCCAACCTCTGTAGGTCGAGGGGAAGATGCTGTACAGCCACAGTTTCTTTCAAGCTGTGTAGTTTTCTTTCCACAAAATGTTATATCTGACAAAATAAACCCCAAAACACTCAGTTATGAAACTAGCAATAGGGCATATTGTGTGAAAATGCAGAAAATGGAAATGAACCAAACTTGAGAACTAACCACCACAGAAAAAAGAAAGAAACCCCAAAGTGAAGAATTAGGTATGTCTCTCTTCTGGGCCATTAAAGGCTTCAGGTCATAAATGTGTACTGCATTGCCTCATTCCCTTTTACCACTTTGATAGTCCTACTTCCTTTTCTTGCATTTTTTTTGAATTCATCCTGCCACCTTCATTAATGTCTCATTTTCTTATAATATTTAATGGAGCTTTAATCTTAGAGGCAGTAGTTGTTTTTTTTTTTTTCCTTTTCCCCACTTCTTCCTCTGTAATTAAAGCTAACAATTCGATTGTTCTTTGCCACCATTTTTTGCTTGCATAGCTATTTAAAGATTTTTTTCCCCTTCCATTAACAATTCTATCTTTGATTGTGATTCCTTTCCTCTGGATCAGTCTGCTTTCACATCAGATCTCTTGTTGTTATTGCAGCCTGCTGTGTGAATCAGGTGAGCCTGGTAAGATGCCTTTACAGTGGCAGCCTTGATTGTGTTTTCTGGGTTATGAGGAAAACAAGAAGCCTAAAAAAAATCAACTCAGAGGCTTGTTCAACTCAGAGAATTGGCCCCTGCTGAATCTATAGTACAGAAAAAGGCAGAGAATTTTACACTTAAATTGAAAGTGTCTTATTGAAGTCCCTTGCTGAGAGGAAACTATCTCATGTTGTTAGCTTGATCTTAGTAGTTTTCATCTGTCTAATGCACTGTTCCAGCAGTATGTTATATGCAATTTGCATAGAGGTAAATGACAGCATGCTGCCCAAGGCAACAGGGAGTCAGGCCCTTACTCTTTACAAACGAGCTGTGGAAGCAGAGCAGTCACCCAAGCTAGGCTTAAACTGGCACCGCAGCAGCTAGGCTGGCAGGAGGAGGCACAGCTGCAACAGAGCTCTGGGGCTGGGGAGACCTCTGGCTTTAATGGTGGCTTTGCAGCTGCAGCAATTACTGCCATACATCCAACTGGGTGTGAGGGTGGCTGCTTCCAGCCTGAAGCCTACAAACAAGCATCCTCTGTTAATTAAGAACAGAGAAGAGGAGATCAGAGGAGTTAGGAAGTGGTAAGTCAGTGCTGTGGCCAGTTAATAGCTATACTTTTTCTTGTTATGCCCATGAATGTATTACAGAAGTATTAGCAAATCTTACCCTGCCTGTAGGAAAGTGGGTGGCTGACACAGAATAAGACAGACTCTTTTCTTTTAGCTGTTAGTTTGAAGCCTGTTCAGACTAGAAATGACAAAACTGTACCAGATGATGGTCTCTCTGATGCTAATCAACAATTAACAGTATTGAAGTATTTATTTGTTTGGCAGGAGCCTGTATCATAAAAATTGTCCCTTAGCAATAGAATTCCTTGTGTTTTAACACGTTAGGCCTAGGGCTTGGATAATATTAGTGAGTTGTGAGAATCATTGACTCTGTGTTTCTGATGGTTTTGCTGTTCCTCCAGTTTCTCCCCTTTTCATCCCCTGAGGCCTTAGCTGTGGTCTGAAATAAGTCTTGGACTAGGACTGGACTAGGATTTCCTCCCTGCTGTGAAAAAGAAGAGTCAGTGTTGGAAGAGAGGGGAAGTACATCTTTCCAATGAGAGGATGTAGCAACAGTACAATTGAGATCCTAGAACTGGGGTAGACTTGGTGTTGGGCCAAAATATGGTCAAGTATTAAATGTGGAAGAAGGCAGGTTACTGGTTAAGCATGAACTTACTTTCACTGTAGCTCGTGTCAAATTGTGCTGTGGGGCAATCATGTTTTCTTCCTTTTATCTGATGTTCCCCCTGTGAATTCTGGGAGGTCAGCTTTGGACTTGAATGAACAATTTCTTTTATTTGTTTGTGACTTCTGCTAGTTTAACCATCTGGCATGAATTGTGTTACACTGAGCATGTTCTGTCTTATCAAATTCTATTATCATTTTGTGTTTATCGTATAGTTTATCACTTTGCAGCTGCTTGTGTAAAAATAAGTAAAGCAAGGAAATAAAACTATTAGTGGTTTGAAAACCCTTTAAAATCTTGTTGCAGCCATTCCTTGAAACACCGAAGACCTGAATCCTTGTCTCAAATACAGATAACTTTAATGATCTTTTTGTTGTCTGTATAGCTTTATTGCTGTATAGTGTTATTTTACAACAAATTGAGTATCTTCAGTTTTGCCAAGCAGTTTTTTCCGTTTATTTTGCTTCCACTTATTTATCTCTAGTTCTAAAATATTGTTTATTTCATGTGTTTTCCTTCTGTTCATTTCTAGTTTAATTTGACTAGTATCAAGTTCTACTTTTGTTGCCTGATTTCTTTGTTATTTTTAAGGGAGTATATTTAAATTTTTTAACGTGGTTTAAATGCTTCATTTTAAGTGCACTTTTCATTTACATTTTATTTCAAAACCATCTCTATTTTTTTTTCTCTCTCTCTCTGTTGCATTTTCATTTATTTTCTAAAATATGCTCGATTTGTAGCCTAGAATTTAAGTACAGACTGCTTTCTTTCTTGCTCCGTGACCCCTGGTCGCAGTAGGTTAGTTTATTTATTTTTGCATTTTTAATTTTTTTTTTCAGTATAAAATCCTTCACACTGTGTCAGATAAGAGTCTGAACATCATAAAAATAATAAATAGAAGAGATTTCACTCACAGCCCAAAAATACTAGGGAAAACGATTTTCAAACGGCACTTTTGCAAACCATTATATGTAACAGGTTCAATCTTTGAAGTATCCTAAATCTGATAGTTTTAAATTTCAGCTCTTGTTTCTAGTTTCACCTTTTGATGCTTCTCTAGTTTTCATATAGATGCTATATACCAATAAATACTTAAGTCTGACTCCTCATGGAAAAAACCCTACCCTTTGGCCATATCTATGAACAACAAGTACCTGATCTGACTCGATGATCAAATTTCAAACAGTAAGTACAGAACAAAGCAACAAGCATTGCTCTGATGCCAGGACAAAGGTAACAAACTGAATATTTCTTTTTCTCTCATTAAATAGTGAGTGAGGAAATTACTATGCCAAGAAGAGTGCTTCTGTTCAAAGTGTTTTGACCCATAACACCACAAGACCCCATTCTGCCCTGGTGAATTTAGAAACGGAGCAGTCTTGGGGATTCTCACTGAGATGGTGAGGACACAGTGTAATTACATCCTAATTCCTCAGAAGAAAGTTGGTGTTACCTACAGATACTTCTTTACATGGTCTCAGTATTACCTTGCTTTTTGCTAAGACACTGAAAAATAAAAATCAAACTAACTAAATCAAAATTTGATAAATCTTCTGCCAGATCCAGATTTGAGTTACTCTGGCCAAAACACAAAACCTTGGGCTTACACTGGTGACAGAGTGACCATGATCAGAATGTAGCCGACCATGATTGGGATGTAGCTACCCATGAATGTGAATGGCAATCTGCCAATTTACAGATAAATCCTGGCAGAAGTTATAAACATTGTGCACACTGTTCTAAAGCAAAAATGTTCAGTGAAGCAAAGTAAATAAAGCTGGATGACTCAAAATCTTTATTAATTAATCAGTGTGAATTGTTACTAGTTCCTTCTGTCTAACAGCACTGTGAAAGAGTTCTTGGGTTCTGCTGCACTTTGGTTGAAGTGAAACATCTAATGCCTAGTCAGAAAACAGGAGAGCTTTGAGTTGAGCTTTGTGATTCTGTAGGTTAAATTCTTTATGAACAAACATGTGGCTTTATTAGTTCTGAATCACAGAAAAATATTGATTTAGTCTTACAGCGTAAGAAGGGGAATCTGTTGCTATTTCATAATAAGCTCTGTGTTTGCTTGGGAATCTTTTATTTATGTTTTTGTATAAGGTTTAAAATTTGAAATTCCCTGATCAGACTGGTTTTCCGAAACTGGTATCAAATGGCTCTAAATATTGTAAAGGCATCTTTTATTAGAGATCTGGATACCCAAAAAACTACAGCCAGCTTTTATTTTGGGTTTAGAACATATGAAACATGGACAAAGTGACAAGTTACTGGAAGCGTGAAAACACTTGTAATCATGATAAAGCCAAAAGGAAACTGAAAGAATTGTCTCGGAGTCATTAGTGCTTATGCCAGACAAAACATTCTTAGAATGAGTATTTTTACAATGTAAGATGGTTTTACAGCAGGACATGAAGGGTTAGTAAATAACAAGATTTATACACAGATCCCCTGGGTACTGGGTTGGACAATCACATTATTGATTGGCCACCATGATGGCACTAAACCTGAACCTCCTTAATGTCATCATCTCTAATCATCTCTTGATTAGATACTCTAAAGCCATGATCAGGTAGCAGGAGAGAGCTCTGATTGAGCAAATCAGTTTGAAAAGGGTCCCTAGAGAAGAATTTCATTTTCCAGGCCAAAATTATCATCTCTGTGCCTTTGAATCTATACTAATAACATAATGGGTGAGAAAAAAATATTTCTCATGCTGACATAAAACTCTTGTTTCCTCCCTTTCCTCTGGGTTGGGATTATCAAATTAGGAGCTGAGTACTGCACAGCTCTTTTGCAGTGAGCAAAATGGACTGATAGTAGATAGACATGTTTAATTTTTATGTTATCTGCTGTATGACTGCTGACATATGTAATTATTTAGCATCATATTTGAAAATGCTTTTAAAACTCTAGATAACAAGAGATAATTAGTGTCTCTTTGCAGAAAAGTAAATCCCATGCCAACTGAAACTAATAATATTATGGCAACTTGGATTTTAACAGATTCTGTTTGTGGCTAGAGCTGCAAATCAATGATATCCCAGTCTGTGATGCTACTCTGGAGAAAAACAAAACAAAAACCTTCTAACATTTACTTCAGCAAATTAAATTCTATATTAAGCTGTTGATGACAGTCAAGAAAGCTGATAATTTTATTTTGCTTTGGCTAAATTATACCAGTGTTAGGCTGTAACGTGAGAGAGAGTGCACTCGGGGAACTGAGATGAAACCATTGAGAGCTCTCACAGGCTGAGATTGGTGACACAGATGTAAGTGACACTAGCTTCATCTCATCAGTACACTGCTGCACATTCTGTCTCTCTTTGAAAGGTTAAAGTCGTACAATATCAAACCAGTTGCCCTTGGAGTCTCCCTGTTTAATAGGGTAAATAGGTAAAGTGGGAGGCCCTGGGCCCTCTGTTCAGATTTCCTTGGTAAAACCTACAATCGAAACTCCTAAAAAAGACAGATACTTCAAATAGAATTTAAGTACCTACAACCCAGTGTCTGGACTTTCCCTAAAAGTTAATAATTCCTGGAATAGCTTACATGGTACTTGGCATTATTTTCCTGTGTCTTTCCAGAATTGCCTCTATATTTGTGGGGTCCATGACCTCTTTTTCAGATATATGCTTGGATTTTTTTTCATTAAAATTTTTTTCATTAAGAATCCCTTCCCGAAATTGCTTTACAATCCTGACTCATAGATTATGCTTTGAGCCTTAAAAAAGGGTAGAAAGAGGCTGTGTAATGCTTTATAAACAGTTCTATATACAAATGGAACAACCTCAGGGAGACATTGTTAGCAGTGGGCTTGGCTGATCTACAAAGAATGCAGTCATGTTTACCAAGCAGACAGGTAAAGTCTTGGTGTGAAGCAGCACCAGTGCAACTAGGCAACACCCATGGGAAATGTCCTAGGTCCCACTCTCTTAAATCCCTGAATGTGGAATATGTATGGAGAGGAATACACAGGGATGGCAGGCAAAGGCTGATCTGCATTGACCTATATGGGAAATCCGTCCACCAAAGCTAGAAAGGGACATGCCTTAAGGTTGCTGAATGAACCTGTGCTTTTCCACTGCAGGAAAATTCAGTCAGCTCAGAACAGTTTCTGGTAGATATTTATGCCCAATACTCACTGTTCCATAGTCAACACAGAGCTGGTCCATACTGAGTAGAGTCCTACTCCCTCTTACCTCCTTGCAACATGTTGGCATTGCTAATTTAGGCTGTAGCAATGGCTGAGGAAAGGAAAGAGATAGTCTGATTTTTGATCTGCTGGCAATGCTGGGATAAGAAACTTCTGTGAAGTAGTATGAATCATAGCTCTGATTGTCCATCTATTTCTGCTTGTTGTTCTGGTGCCAAAGCAATTTGAACTCTGCTTGTGTTTGCAAAGGCGCTGTCAAGAAATAGGTGTGAGAGTTCTCTGTAGCCAGTTAGTGTGTGAATCATCTATGGCCAAGGAATTTGATAGACACTCTGTTCCTATGTAAAGAAAAAAAAAAAAAAAGTTCAGATTTCCTTGGTAAAACCTACAATCGAAACTCCTAAAAAAGACAGATACTTCAAATAGAATTTAAGTACCTACAACCCAGTGTCTGGACTTTCCCTAAAAGTTAATAATTCCTGGAATAGCTTACATGGTACTTGGCATTATTTTCCTGTGTCTTTCCAGAATTGCCTCTATATTTGTGGGGTCCATGACCTCTTTTTCAGATATATGCTTGGATTTTTTTTCATTAAAATTTTTTTCATTAAGAATCCCTTCCCGAAATTGCTTTACAATCCTGACTCATAGATTATGCTTTGAGCCTTAAAAAAGGGTAGAAAGAGGCTGTGTAATGCTTTATAAACAGTTCTATATACAAATGGAACAACCTCAGGGAGACATTGTTAGCAGTGGGCTTGGCTGATCTACAAAGAATGCAGTCATGTTTACCAAGCAGACAGGTAAAGTCTTGGTGTGAAGCAGCACCAGTGCAACTAGGCAACACCCATGGGAAATGTCCTAGGTCCCACTCTCTTAAATCCCTGAATGTGGAATATGTATGGAGAGGAATACACAGGGATGGCAGGCAAAGGCTGATCTGCATTGACCTATATGGGAAATCCGTCCACCAAAGCTAGAAAGGGACATGCCTTAAGGTTGCTGAATGAACCTGTGCTTTTCCACTGCAGGAAAATTCAGTCAGCTCAGAACAGTTTCTGGTAGATATTTATGCCCAATACTCACTGTTCCATAGTCAACACAGAGCTGGTCCATACTGAGTAGAGTCCTACTCCCTCTTACCTCCTTGCAACATGTTGGCATTGCTAATTTAGGCTGTAGCAATGGCTGAGGAAAGGAAAGAGATAGTCTGATTTTTGATCTGCTGGCAATGCTGGGATAAGAAACTTCTGTGAAGTAGTATGAATCATAGCTCTGATTGTCCATCTATTTCTGCTTGTTGTTCTGGTGCCAAAGCAATTTGAACTCTGCTTGTGTTTGCAAAGGCGCTGTCAAGAAATAGGTGTGAGAGTTCTCTGTAGCCAGTTAGTGTGTGAATCATCTATGGCCAAGGAATTTGATAGACACTCTGTTCCTATGTAAAAAAAAAAAAAAAAAAAGTAAAAGGTCTGTAAAAGATTATGGCATACTGACCTCTGCTTTTGCTGTACACACTGCCTTGTATTAGCAGAGTTTCGTGGATAGATGTCCAAAAATTTTTCCCTGGAGATTATGTGCTTTCTTAACACACATAAATTCCCTATGAAGATTTGAAAAACCTCAAACATTTCATAGACAGGAAAGGTTTATGATCTCAAAGGTGCTCTTGGAGGCTTCATAAGTGGAAAATATAATCATAGACCCTGAATCCAAAGGTTATTTCACATCTGCACCTCTTCATGATGCAGTATTACCTCACAAGGTCAAAATGGCAACCTGAGGACTGCACCTAGCTTATTTAATGTCTCTATCCAGCTCATTGCCACTGTCAGGAGGAATGATGGACCAGACAACCCCTCAAACACCACAACCAGGGAAAATCCTGCAGAAATTTGCTGGACCCCTACTACATCCCATAGGCAAAAGGGATAGACTGAGAACCTGTTGTCTCCTTTTTTTTACATGCAGGAGCAACAAAATTACTAATTTAGTGCCAGTATACCGGGGATTTTAACCTCCATGAGAGCAGCTAGTGGTTCATGTAGGGAATGTACCTGTTGGCTGGGGAGGCCTCCTGACCAGCAGTAGGTTTCGTTACAGCAGTAGTTGTGTGGTCTGTGGCAAAGACTGCCCAGTGAGTGTCTATAAAACTTCTCTAGAGCGTGACTTCAATAAAAAGGAAATGTTTACAGGCAGTGAGAAGGGAAATGGGCAGTTTTCTTAGATCTGTCTAGCAGGAGAACGTATCTTAGTTTGCTCCCACTGAGTGTGGGTTGTGATGGGATGAAATAAAATACTGCAATTTCTTTTTTGTGTAAGAAGAACACTGGGGGGGAGGGAGGAGAAGTAGCTATTGGAAAGTATACAAGGTTTTAAAAAATTCTGAGAGTGAGAAGTAAGCTGTTTTAGCCAAGGAAAAGAATTAACCTGTGGTCAGAATGAATCGTTTGACATATTTCCTCTCACGTTTGCTTCTACAGATGTTTAATCCTCAGATTACCTTCAGAATCTTCAAAACTATTCAGTCTTATACAAATGTAATGCTATCTTTGGATAAAAGCTTTTTGGCACAATTCTGGAAGAAAAATATTAACAAAGTAGGGCTTTTGCTTAATATTAGGGAAGGATAACTACATTAAAATATCAACCTAATATGGTGCAGTGGGAATTTGCTAAAGCATTATAGAATTGGATTTCTGTATCATATAAAAATGTATAAAGAACTACTGTAAGATGATATAATACAGTATAGGGTCACTAGCACATTTATTGTGCCCCATATAAGACTTTCTGGGTGGTGATGTTAACACCAACATTGATTTGTCACTGGCTACTCAATTTATTCTGATATCATAGATGTAGTAAGCAGGAATCTGTTTAAAATGATTGCTGTACACAGACAACAAACTATTAAGCTACTCACAGCTAGTTGGACACCATTTGTACTGAATACACAGAAATCTACAGTGTTGTCAAATTATTTTACGTTACTTTTGACCTTCAAACTTTTTCTTGTGGAGACTAATTACTTTTTATTGAAATAGCAATAAACTTACTCCTTATGAATGCATAAAAAGAAACAAATCTTCTTAAGATCTTAATTTTTAGCAACACACATTATACTTGTATTAAAGAGAAGTCCAAGATATTTCCAAGTTTTCCTGCAGGAGGTAAGCAATACTCAAATTTCAGACAATCTTCTTCTGGGTGTTTAAGAGATTTTCAGAAGTTGTGTGTCTTCAGTTCCCTGACTGAGAAACTTGAGGCGTGTTCTCTCATTATGCTGCAAATGTGACCAACTTTATGTTGCACAACAGAAAGGGGACAGTATAAATCAGTCGAACTGATCTCGTATTTATTTTTTGGACAAGGGAAAACCAAACAAACTTCAGATTCATGAAATTTGTATATGGAAAAGTTAGATGTTTCTGTTTTGTGATTATATTTTTCCAAATTTGATTTCCATATCTCTCATTCTCTACCAGTCTGTTTTGGTTTTTTTTGCTTTCTCCTCTTTGCTATTCTGGAAGGCAGTTAGGAAAGAATACATTAGAGCAGCAACAATTTGGAGAGACTTAATAGTGAAAAAGAAGAGGAAAGCAAACAAAAAATAGACTCAGGTTTCCCAAGATAAAACACTGCTAGGGAGGGAAAAAGGCACCAAACCCAACCTGTACTTTTTTTCTTCTAAATGAAAGTTACTCATGACGTAAGCCATGTCAAGCTGCTGAAGCACGGAGCCACCAAAGTGATCCTCAGTCCCAGAGCATTCTCTCTCACTGAAAAGAAGGAAGCAAATGCTACAGATAAGACCTCATCAGTGAAAACCCCAACTCTAGATACAGTACACAATCTGCCATTTTAATTCTAGTTCCTTGGAACTGCTTCACTCTCTCCTATAGATTTACTTGGAAGCACTAAAATAAATAAATATCCATACACTTAGTTTAAAGCCATAGAGAACAGAAATATACACAGATTTGAACTAAACATCTGGAAAGAAACATAAAATCCAAGGACCGTGCAGTCAGGATGACTTTTCTACATCATGGGACTCTCATAGTCGACATGCTCTGTAGAGCAGAATGGGATGTGTGAGTGGGACTACAACTTTGTCAGAGAGTCATCAACTGTGCAGTAGGAAGCACTGAAGCTTCATGCTTTCTTTGTAACACAGAAATGCAGTTAAAGGGAACAATACGGGACTACCTGTATTAATATAAATCAGACAGATCAGTATCGTATTAGCAATGAAGTCATTATCATTATATGAACACTATACCAGTTGCATATGGCTATAAATAGGCATTTAAAACAGGCATTCACATTTAAAAAACTAACGACAAACTAATTTTGGATAACTGCTATTTTAGCCTCAGTGCTGCATGATGGGTTTTTGCATGAAATTTGCTTCCCCCACTGTCCTTTATCAAACAATGGATAGATAAAGCAAGCAGAAGAAGCTATTCTACTTGAAAGGGAGATCTATCGTATGAGGATATTAATATGTGCAGTTAGGATAAATCTATGTTTCTGTCCTGAAAAAAAGCAGTACGCTTCCCAAATACCTTCACCTTAACTCAGCTGGCTAGGCATTTCACAGAGATTACTTAGCTGTGTGTATATGTTTGAGATTGTCACTTAATAATTAAGACTATTTATTGCAGCTCATGGGACATGGTGTGTTTTAAAGCCCACATAAATTTGATCTTTCACGAGCACTTGTTTTCAAATGACCCTGAAAGCACAATAATCTTTATAAATGTATGTATAAGATGTGAAGTTTAAATGTATTCACCTCCAACTACAGTGAAATCGATTTACTTTGCAGTTTGGCATGAGAAAAAAGAGATTTTAAAAAAATCCTTTATTTGTTTGAAGGATTTCCTCCAAATTTACCAGAAAATAGTGAAAGAAAGGTAAAAATATTGCAAATGAAAATTATAGAATACTTGAGTGTTAAAAGCAAATTTCAAGAAATGTCCTAATCTTTCAGGAATTAATAAGATCTTCTGGTCATGATTTCCATTCATAAATATTCAGGGCAGCAACTGTCTGCTCTTCATTTTTCACTTCTTTATCTTTTCTGTGCTGTTATCTTGACGAGCTAAAGGTATTATGATACTGCTGATCTGGGTAATCTCTCTTGCCGTAGACTAAGGATATTGTGTATGTCTAACCAGTACAAGCCAGCATTCCTGCCAAAAAAGCAGTCTCAGCCACCACAGGGGCTTGTCCTCAGTCCCCTGCTTCCATCTGAGGGGAAGCCACTGGGGGAACCATGCTGGGACTAAAACTCTGGGATTGAACATACTACTCTCATGATGTGTGGTGCTCCTTGGGGCTTCTCAAGAGCATGTGTATGTAACACAGTGGAGGTGGGTGTCTGGATGGGGAGAGTCAAGAAGAGCAACTGAGGAAGGTGAGGCAGCCCCTGTTCTTGCTGGCATGTGCTAGTGCAGTGTGGCTGCAGGTGGTGTGGGTAAAAGAGAAAGTGTTGTTTTGGTTATTGCCTTGTAAAGGTTTATTTTCTTATGCTAGTATTGCTATTAGCATGATCCCAAACGGATTCAGTCTGTCACGTTAGGAAAAAAAGGGAATACTTAGGGTCAACTATCACTTTTTGAATTTCCTCATTTATTTTAAATACTGGACTTGAGCCAATCCTTCCCTAAAAGCTGTGGAGAATAGAGCAAACATATGCTTCTCCTTTACCATAGGAGAATTACTAGTTTATCTACAAAAGCCTCTTACTCTCCTTTTTAGTTCCGTTATTCACTGGTCATGCCCAGTGGCTTTCTGTTTTTCTGCCTTTCTTAGGCACACAGTAAGGCCCATGGAATATTTATAGAAAGGTTTTCACCAGAACCTGATGTGTAATGCAGCTCTTTGGTAGCAAATATTTAGACCTATTTTACCACCTTGACATGACCCTAGCATTTTTCTGTATTATTCTTTTATCTGTTGAAATAACAAGATGCAGGTGGCATCATGAGAAAACTTCAGCCTGATCTAGGAGTGACCATTAGGTTAGAATAAGGAATACGGGAGAGGAAAGGATCACAAACAGTATTTGCTGATTAGGACAGGGTTGAGACAAAATGAAATACCATTTGCTGAATATTTAATAGTCAAATACTCATTGGACAAGCACATAATGAGAATAGAATTATTGTATGTGAGGAGTAAGGGAATTCTTTTGTAATGTTTTAATAAATGTCATAGATCTGACTAATTAAGTATGTCATATTAACCTATCAGAAAATACACACTTAAATAAAAAAGAAGTTTAAGAGGAAAGAGAGGAGCAGTTAAAGATAGAATCACTTGGAAAATATCTGTAAAACAGTGGAGGAGTTATTGTAGAAGTACTTCCTACTTGACAGCTCTACACTTTGTCTTTTAGTGTACAGTCTTTCCAGGTCAATTATGCAGAATTACAGGTAGCATTGTATTAGACATGCTGGACTAATTAATAGGATTAAATTATAGAAGATAAGACTGAAATCTGAATGGATTGTTTTACACAAACTACATCATATAAACAGATCAACCTGGTACTCTTAGCCTGGCTCCCTGGCATCCAGGGAAAGATTATTGCATTCTTAAAAGAAATATACATTTTAACACTTGGTTGTTCTGACACTTTGTGGTGTGTGTTATACGCTCTGGGTGAATAGGTAACATTCTGTTCTGGAGAACCTGTTTTCTGAGTCATTAATCAGCCAGAGTCTTCTGCTCCTGGAGAGTCTCAGCTCTGCTGGTTGTCTTGTCTTCCACAGAGCAGGAAAACAGATGGAGCTCTAGTCAGGGAGTCTGCGCAGCTGAGGGTCCCACCCTTGACAGAGGTGAAGAATCTTCAACCTGTCACTTGAAAAGAGGAAATAAAGGAGCACAAACATGAATCTTACCTGGTAGCATGGAAAAGAAAAGTACACTGGTATGTTGTACAAGTCATGTTTTATGCACTTAAGGGAGCAAAGCTTTGACAATTTGAGAAACTGCACTAATAAATATGCATGCTAACATGCCAGGTGCACCAGCTCAAAAGCATGGGAGAATTAATTGTCAAAAATGTGCAGAAGCACCCTAGATACTGGAAGAAACTTGTCTCTCCAGAATGTATGTCACTGCCTTATACATGGGCCATTGCAGCTGCGAGACAACTGACAGCATTTCAGCCTACAGTCAGTATATAGATCCAGTATCCAAAACTGCCAGTGAAAGGAAGAAGTTATATCTTTCTATTATTTTGCGTGTTGTTTTATATACATGCTCTTCATTGGCCTCCCTCCACCCTGGACATATTCAAATGGCATTGAGTGTTTTGGGAGGGAATGCACACACTACTCAGTAAGAGCTTTTTTTTTTTCTTTTAAAACTACAGCATGGAAATATGTGCTTCTGAGAGACATTTTGCTGTTTGAAAGTGTTCCAGGAACTAGTTCCATGGCTGTAAATCAAGTATTATAATGTCATTGTAATAATGAAGAACTTTCTTTTAGTCCCAAATGGGAAAATTTGATGTTCAGCTGACATGAATAGGATATAAGGCAGAGGGGGCTGTGAACCATTTGATAGCTTTCCCACTTCAAGATGCTAATATCACCACTGAGCTTTGGTTTCTGAATTTTTGTTTCACTCATGTTTACATGAAAATGCTCACCTGTCCACAGTAGTTGAAATGGCTGTTTTCCCGGTGAAGACAGAAAAAGGACGTGAATTTCTGACTTTTTTTTTTTAGTTTAAACCAACTTGAAAACAGGAACCACTTGTAAAAAAAATTCTTTAGCTTTCTATTTTTTTTTGCCTATAGAATGCTCATTTGTTAAAACTACTTGTGAAAAACTTTGTATTTAATTTTTAACTTGTTTGCTTAACTCTGAAATTAGGCAGAGAGGAGAAAGAGAAATTTATTACTCTGAGCTTTCACATGCCCAGATAATTGGAATTTCAGTGGCAGGCTCTGCTTCAATTCCAGAATTGAAGGACATGTATTCTCTTTTCTGTCACATCATATAATTCTGATCTGGATTTGTGACCAGGTTGCCAAAGAGATTCTCTAATGAAGTCAGAAATTTAAATTGTCAGAATGGGACTGAGTTGCAAAAAGAACTTGGTATCGCACGGTTAAATGGTACCATTAACTTCCAGATGCATGGCATGCAACTGAAGTCCACAGCCCAGAGATTAAGTCTGTAGCCCCGAGTTGAACATTGTCTCCCAAACACAGCACTGAGTAAGTAAGGAGAGCACTGTAGAGTACGGCACCACGATGAGCACGTGCACGAGCCTTGGCATCCTCTTGCGTGCTGGGTATGAGTTTCTAGAGATGTGTATCAAAACGCATCACCCTCCAGGATGCAGGTGTCTTTCTGACCCCTGTCAGGAATCCACGCCTCGCTGTTCAGCAGTAACAGTGGGGTTGTGATTTATCCTCACTTCAGCCATCCTGCAGAGCAATGCCTTAACTGCCAGACTGCAAAGAGGCCTTTCTGGGATCATGCTTTTAATTGCATTTGTTCCTTTTTACAAAAGCACTAAAGTTGCTTTGGGCCAGATGGTGAGAGGACAAGGGTAAGGAATTAGGGATGGCTGACTTTCAGGAGATCACTTATTGTAGGTTTGCTCCAGGATAGCTTACATATTTAAAGAAACATTTCCAGAGGGATGGAAACCCAAGGCTCTCCTTCCTAATTGAATGTTTCCACCTGTCTTTATCTGCTGAGAAGTTACACGTCCTTTGCTTTGCAGGTGATTTGGCAGGGATGTGTGAATTCCCTCTGGAAATGTAGGTGCACAGTTCCTACGGGTGTTTGAAAGCTGGCATCCTGAATGCAAAGGTGGCATTCATTAGCTTCCTCTCCCACTACACACACACACATTCACACTCCCTGTCAAAGCCGTTCTTGTAATCTGAGAATGCCTGATGAAGGGTTTAAAATGAAACAACAGTCACCCCAAGCCATGAATTGTTCTTTAAGAAGCCTCACAGGACTGAACTAATTGTATACAGATGGCAAAGTCATGGTTTATAGACCTCACTTGTGCTGATATGTGAAGCGGGTCTGAAACGGCTCAATTGGCAGGAGTGGATGCTTCAGCCATTCACAAAACAGCAAACAAAGTACTTAAACTTATAGCCAGGCCTATATTACTAATCTGAGCAGTGCCAGAGCAGAGGAATGGCATTTGCTCATCCTTACTGTCAGAAGAGTCCCTGCTACAGCTCTGGCCTGGGACGTTTGTGACCGTGCTGCTAATTCCCAAGTGCTGCCTGGGAGCTCAGCATGATTTGGGAGAGTGTTCTTGCAGGTGTTTTTCATGTGGCCACCCTGCTTTGGAGGCCCAGGGAGCTTCAGATCATGGCCACTGCTCTTCTGTGACAGCCGGCCTCAGGGCCAGAACATGGTCTTGAGCACATTTTGTTTCCAAGTCTGGTTTACTCATTTGTATTGTCCTGAGCTAAACTGCAACAGAGAAATAGGGGATTTTTAAAGCCCGATTCTAAGCCCTTCTGTTCTCCCTAACACTTATTTTTGATTCCTGTATATGCATTTTTAAAGCTAGCTAGAAACAAAAATATACTGCTGTTATTTTCTGGTCTAAATTCAGAATCCAAGGCAGAGACTTTACCAAATTCTTACCAGTTAAATTCAATCAAGACTAATGATCTATGTGTCCCAAAAATGTTGTTTAAATTGTTGCCATAAATGTAGACAGAAAGCAATCCAAATGAAATGCAGTGCGAAGACGGCATCTGTTACTGTTACACAGCAGAAGTAACTCATGGGTGATGGTGGTAGTGAAGGATAATATGTTGGGAAGAAGATCATATTTAAGTAGATAGAGTTAAGAGCTTTTTAAATCTTACTAGTCTGAATTTATTATGCTTCCGTGAGTGTCTAAAAGAATAATACAAATGCTAAAAACAGTGATCAAAGACTTGAAGCACCACTACTGATATCTTGTTTTAACTGAAGATTCATTCTTGAAAAAAAACCTCTTGTATACCACATTTTGGAAGTACCTGATATGGAGCCTTCTATTACACAGAATTGTTTTATCAACCATATTTAATTGAAATTAAATAAGATTTAACTGTTATGATATACTAGATTTCAGTCTAATTCCTTAGTAAATTCACCCAAAAAAGAAATGTGATTTCCAGGAAATAGAGAAAGCATGTCCTTTTGATTAAAATAAAAGAAAAAAAGCTTTAAATCCCCCAAACTGATGAGTTGTGTTTACTTGAAAATGTGTCAGAGCATATTCTTTACTACTGAGCACTGACACTTCTTGCAGGTTTAGAAACTGAGATATACCTTAAAAATTTTATTTGATAATTGCATTCTTCTATACTTTCTTTCAATAATGCAATAGCAGCATATCAACTATACTGTGTCAAAAACCCCTCTAACCCATATAATATTCAAATCAGTGATAGCATTGATCTTTTGAAAATGCAGAGACCAAAAAGAATTTGCTGCTGGAAAAAAAGAAAAAAGAAAAAGACAAAGAAGACTTTAACCTTTTTTTGTCCAGCGGCAGCAGAGTAGGTACTTTATTTATAAGAAGCAGATGTCTAATTCCAGAACAGGGTCTATATTAAGACTCTTGCAGGAGGTAGGCATTTAAGATGAAATAGAGCATTACCATGAATTGGAAATAATAATAATGTGTTTTTCTTCTATGATTGATTTTTTTATTTTCTTGTAAACTGAAATTCCTTCTTTAGGCTAAGATAAATTGAGTCACCCTGGCTACCTACTTCTTTCAATATACAGGACAAACAATACCATAACTTGTCTTTTTGGGCCTCTTGTTTGAGTCTAAATAAGAGATAGTGCTAATCATTATATCTGTTTTTTTCCATCTGCAGAGAAGCAATTGCAAAACTAAGGCCGTAGCATGCTCCTGCCACCACCCTGTAACACGGTTACAGAGGGATCCAGCTGTTGAATAAGTATCAGGAGAATTGGTCAAAGAGAAAGAAAAAAAAAAAAAAATAGTGAAGGGAGAAGTGAGGGAGAACACTGAGCTAGAACATAGTTCAAAATGTGTCTAGTCATGTCAGTAACCTTTATTACTCCTGAACGCAGGGGCACTTTCCACTGGCGAGGTAAATAATTCTATTCACAAAACCTTACACACATCAAATTATCAATGAAATTAGTGAACATACTCAGCTGAAAAGGAAAAGATGAAAGAAAGAGGGGAAAAAGCTGAATCGAGTGTTACACGAAGATATCTTTCTGCTCCCTTCATGTTCAGTCTATCACCCATGCACAGGGAGTACTAAATTTGCCCTTCAGCTCCAGGTTGACTCCTCGTAGATATTAACAAGGAGTCACCCCATGTCAAATATAGTTCTTTCCCTGGTTTTTTTCATGTGAAATGTGTTGTGCTTTAATTTGGACGTGATCTCTGGCTACACAACTTTACCAGAAAGGTACAGGTTCTTTTTATTATTTACCAAATATTTTATCTGTTATATGAAGACCTAAGTGCCTCTACATTTTCCTACTCTGAGGGCTTGGAATAGGAGTTGGAGCACAGTTTCATGGGAAACCATAGCTCGATTGCTCAAAGCCTAATGCTCACTGTCACAGACAATGGCTCCCATGGTGAGGGGACAACAGTCCCTTATATACAACAACCTTGTGCTCACAGTAAAAATGAATTTCAGCTCGCAGAAGAAACAGATTTCAGGAAAGGCAAAGAATGTGAATTTCAATATCAGCAAATGAATTTGTATTGAGAAGTGTACTCCACATCCCACTCAAAAAATCCATTAGGAATAGGAAAATGTCTATATACAAAAAGAAAAAAGGAAAGGTAGAAAAGATAAGAGAGAGAGATGTGCAGGCAAGAGACACATGAAAAACAAACCATATCTTATGGAGTACAAAAAAAAATATAATATACTCAACGAGTTCAGAATAGTAAAGTAATGCCTGCTACTCTGCTGTTCTTTGGTTATTTGCACTGATACAAAAAAGTATAAAAAGTAAGAATAAGTCCTTTACACCAGTGTTCTGTTAAGAGGATGAGACTACTATTTCAGATTTGCTGTTGATCTATGACTTTCATATTTAATCTATGGGAATCAAAAGATGTTTATAGCTGCCTACTAGTGTGCTTCCATCTCCTATAATTTCTGATTTATAGACCCTGGCAAAACAAAAGTGGGATAAATTATTGAATTTTTTATCATGACATAATGTAATAACTTTGATATGCAATAAACGTTTGTTTAATAGAGGATGTCCTTTATAGTTCCCTTGTAAAATCAAGAAATATGTGGTTTTGTGCTTGAGTTTTATGTTAGTATGTAGTGTATAAAGGTAGTATATATGTATAAGCGTACAGTATAAGCGTATATAAACTCTTTCCCCTAGCTTCCGCTCCTCACAGAAGTAAGATGCAGAATCGTATTTTTCTCATGCTGTAGGGCATCAGGATCCTTTTAGTCCTTTACACTTTATTGAAGGCTGTGAAGCTCCAGAAAGTGGCAGAAATTTCTAGCAGAGACTGTGCCTACCTTTACTTTGCTGAGGGTGTAAAATGGTAATGAAAATTTATATTCTATGTTTTGCTTGACTTACGTTTTGAGTTCCCTATAGACTCAAGATAAGTTGATAAAGGGTTTTCTGTGTTCCAGTCAACAGCTTGGGAAAACGGGGAAGAAGGGGAGAGGGTTAAACTGATACAAGGAAATGTTGTTTAGAGTTACTCTCCTTTTAAAATCTGTGGGTATCTGCCTGTGAAAACTTTTGCGGTCAGGTGCAGCCAGATAAAAATCAGCCACAAAGGGAATTTATCATTTATTTTAGCTTGGCTGAATGATGATTTCTTAGTATCACAGTTACTTTTTTTATAATGTATCTCTTCACTGTGAGAAGCAGATATTCTCCCTCTGGTATAAAACTGATAGGCAATAAATCTATTTAATATCTTGTAGTTCCGTGGGACTCTCGCTGAGAATTTTGCCAATACAAATGATGCTCCAGATCGTATTCTATGTTTGCTCATACTCACTGGAACATCAAATTTCAGTGGCAACCATCTTTTATTATACACACCATTGGATGAAAGCAGAAATGGAAAATATGATTCAGTGCAAATATAGTGGATCTTTTGCACAGCATTTTCTCCCTACTTACCCAATATTTTATCTTTCTTTTCTCCCTATGAACACCAGTTACTATCCACTAGACTAAGATATTTCTTTCTAGCATTATTTTCATTTTAGCTTTGTATTTTATTTAATACACAAATGCTGGAACTTAATTTTTTTTTCCCCTGAAAAACACTTTTCTCCTCTGATGTAAAATTGTTTTTTCAATCTGTATTTGCAAGTGGGCTCTTTTCAGTTTCGTTCTTTTTTCTCACTATCCTATTCTGTTATTAATTGGCAATAAATTAAATTACTTGCCCTAAGTCGACTTTGTTTTGCCCATGATGGTCATTTGTGAGCTATCTCCCTGTCCTTATCTCTGCCCACAAGCTTTTCTTCGTATTTTCTCCCTGTGTTCTGTGGAGGAGGGAGAGTGATGGAACAGCTTGGTGGGCACTGGGTGGCTGCCCAGTGTTAACCCACAACACTGCTTTAGTAATTTTTTAAAGAAAAGCTCCAAGTGCTTTTGTGGCTGTTCAGTCAAGTAGCCACTAGCATAGCATCTTTTTTATGCCTCAGCCTGATCAGAAATGCCCATGTAAACTTTCTGCCATTTAATTTCTCTGGAAGACCTAATAAAATAAATATGACTTTTTTTTTTTTATCTTAGCAATTTTTTCTGAGACATCTACTGAATTTTCTTATATTAATTTTATTCTTGTAGTGCTCAGTTTTGCACTCAGCATTCACTTGTAGCTGAAGAAGCTTGTGCTTGTAATTACTTTAACAGCTAAAAGGAGCAAATAATTTCATAATGGAAGTCAAAATTTGGCAAGCTATAGTATCTTGAAGATTTCAATTCCTAAACCGTCATGCACTTCCTTTCTGCTTTTTACATTGCAGAAGAGCAATTGCATTTTTTATATCAAAATAAACTGCCACCATTTTCTCATAGATGCACTGTGCTTACATGCCTTAAAACTTTGGCAGGCCAGTGGAGCAACTTTCAATGGGTGGCCCCTCTGTGGTCAGTTTCAGTGATTATTTAAAGAGCTATTATCTATGAATGACAGAACTTTTTGTTATGTAAAGAAAATTGAAATTCTTAGTTCCCATTCAAGTTCAGACTATCTGCTGTTTCATCTCATTTTACTGAAATTCACCTTAAAAACTACGGGGTCGCTATGATTTTTGATTCCTTTTTTAGGAAGCGAAAACTATGCTTGATTGGCCAGATCATATCAGGTCTGCCAAAGCAGTTGTAATCTCAGGTCAAGAACAGCACTTGAGGAAAACAAAATGAAAGACCAAGATTTAAGAACAATTCTGCCTCCCCTACATATGGCAGTTCAGCTGTTTCTTTACTTGTTTTTATTTTTTTAATACATCTAAAGGCTGCAGGGAACAATTATGATCATCCTGACTGAACTCCTGCATAACCCAAACTACACAATTTCACCCAGGGACTCTTGCACATAACGTAACAGCTTGTGATTGAATTACTAGAGCATGCTGAATTGCTGAAAGTCCTTACATGGAAACAACTTGTTTGTTCTTTAGAAGTTCACTCTCTGTTGCTCTACCAGTGTTAGATCTGTGGTATTATAATGGTCTTTAGCAGCATTTTGCTGTGATCTTGCCATAAGATGGTTATGGCTCTAGGTGAGCTGTGAGAAAGCAAATAGATGTTGATTTGAGCCCTAGCCAGTTGTAGCTGAACCTCAGATTTTAAAAACGTCCAAACCCACATCTTATATCCTTTTACTTTCAAACAAAAATAGTTCATGTGGTCAAATGAAGCTCCGGTATGTTCTTTTGAAGGGGTGGGGTGACAAAGACTGGTCTGTGAGAATGGTCTGGTATGCAAGGTGCTTAAAGGGCACTGCAGAATGCTCTCCTTTATTTCAGACAAGAAGGATGCCTCAGGTGAGGATTTTACAGATTATTTTCTGCAGAGAAGGCAGACTATCTCTAGGGAGCACCCCATTAGGTATTCTCACAGAGAGAGAATATTTTGCACAGAATGCATCTGTTTACCCAGTATTTTTTAAACTTTTTTTTTTTTTCTTCTTAAGATAGGCCCATTTCCTGTAATTGCTTTTGAAGTAAACTGCTGCCTAAATGGGGGAAAAAAAAAAAGGCTATTATGATCCACTGGTACTGGCAATTTTTGTTCAACTCTTTCTGCTGCAAAAATGTAACAGTAGCTGGGCCATTTTGTAACTGATTTGCAGGAATTCTCTCTGTCCAGTTACCAGATAACATCTGTGCCAAAACCCTGAAATATAGAACATAAAATAAGGACTGGGTTAACACAGTGTATTGTAATGCAAAAAGAATTTGTACTGACTTTGGCCAGCATCGTATCAGAGTTGAGATGTGACAGTGGTGAACTAGCCAAACATACATATCAGTTCAATTTGAGTCTGGGCCATGTATCGGATCCTGTGAAGTGCCGAAATCTAGTAATGTATTGTATTCCTGAAAATGAAAAGGCTAGGGCTTCAGGAAAACTACATGGAAGAGAGCAATATAATTTCTGCACATTGTCATTAACATAGTCTATGCATGGCTGAGACTCTTTTGACTTTTCTTTGACTGTTTAAGTAGTGCTTATTTCTGCTGTCAAAATTAAGTAGATATCCAGGTGCTTTGCTGCAGTTTAGTTGAACTGTTTAGTGAAGGCAGTTAATTAATTCTTTCCCAATGGTTTCATTAAGCCTCTAAAGTTATTCGGTGAATTATTTTATTTAAGTGAGTTTGTTAGTAGGCTATTCTCTTATCTACAAAACCAAGATACAAAAAAGAATGTATTCTAAAAGACTGTTGGAAATTGTAGGCAAGTATTTGAATGCGTACTGAGGGCGCACTTTTGTATAAGTAAATCAATACATGGAAGGGATGTGACATATGAGCAACTACGTATGTATGCTGTTTGTTGAAAAACATTGATTAAATCTCTCATGAATGTATTCCAAGGATTTAATCTTTAGGATTAAATCTTTAGGATGTGGTGCTTATTTCACCAAACTCAAGTCACTGATGGTTGATGATCCAGACATCTTCCAGCGCCAATGGAGAGAGATATACTGGTCTAACAAAGACTAGGGAACTAGAATAGACCACTACCTTTTACATGGCCAAAATTAGGTAAGACAGACTTTCTCATTTCAATGTAGGTAATCATTAAAATACTACCCATTTGTGTCTAATGCACTCCACGCTAGCTATAAAGTGTACTGGGGATGGCATTTCACAAGCTTTCCATTGTTCATCTTTTCAAATATCAGTCTGTAAAGTGGATATGACGTTAGCTGGGATAAGATGCTTATTTTACTGACATACAGGACATGCAATTGTGGCTTTGAATAAGACTTTATTACAGCTCTGATATCTATTTCACTGTCTAACTCATGTCACCTAGCACTCTTAACAGTTTTTTTGACATCAACTCCCAGTTTCTCGGAAGTTTAGAAATGGTATTTCAATTTAAAGCACAGTAATGGAGAGTAACACTGATGTATGCTGAATAGAAGGTACAAAAATACTGAATCTGGTTTTAATTGGAAATAAGCTAATTATTCTGGATTGGAGCCTGCTCATTTTGAAAGTACTGTTAATGGCTTTAAAAAGAGTTCTGTGGAGAATAAATGTTGTGAGTGTTGTTTTTTTTCTCCAGAGTTTTACTTTGTAGTTTAAGATCTGAATCTGCTCACTTTGTCAATAAAATTCTTAGAAATCCATGAGCTGATAAAGCAATAAGCAAGGTCCAGCATGTAGAAATATATTAAGAAGCTGTAATTGAATTTCTACTATTGCTTCATTATTTTTTTTTCACCGGACGTGTCATTCCGTAGCAAATTTTATAGAGCATGAGGTGAATTGATATAATTATCTTGGTTTCCTGCCATCTTTCCCATAGGTCAAGCCAATTAAAAGACAACTGGGGGAGACAGTACTCCAAACTGTAGCATATGGCATCATGGCATAAAACACACAGTAGATGGGAAACAAATTGGCTGGGATTTTAGCTCTGAAATTTAATTGAATATAAACTATGTTTGACTCTGGATCACCTTGAAATTTCCTTCTTTCTCTTGGTTTCTAATTTTCATCAGGAATCAGGGCACTGTTCTGTCCTTGGGTCATGTAATGGCATCTTGTTTGCCTTTGAATCAGTTCCTTGCTGCAGCTATTTTGCTGCTTAACATTTTTCTTTGGTTGTAAGTAGAGTCATTGGAAAGATGGAATTTCTAATTTGTGATGTATTTATAAATTCTAAAATTGGTTTTACTGCAGAGAGCAAACCTTCCTCTCACCCCACTAACAATGCAAATAAAATGTGTAGTTTTCAAATTTTCTTGCTGTGTGGAAAATAGTAAGATTAGCAATAAATGAAACTTTTTTTTTCTTTTTTTTTGGCTTCAAGTCAAGTTTCACAGCACCATTCCTTATCCAATCTGAGTTTGAATTCTAAAGACAGGGAACCTGATTTCCCTAGGAGTGGTTCTGGAGAAGTCTGGCAAAAATGCATTTGCCAGGAAGTTTCTGTCAATGCTTTATTACCAGGTGTGTTTGCAGGGTATTTCTCAGTACTGACACTCTGTCCTCTGTGTCTGTAAGCTGCTGGTGGGTTCCTTGGAATGACTTTAGCACATGCCATCCAGCACTTCACGGACAGTCCCTGAGTGAGACTCAAACGTTGGAATCACCTAGGAGAGATTCTCCCTACACAAGTTGGATGTGTTCACCTTCTTCTGGAGGCAGAGAACTTGCTAGCAAGAGGAAGGCTGTTGGATAGAGTACTTGGAAAAACAATCTGGGGTTTTTTTTTCTCATTCTATTTAGATTAGATCTTTTCAGGTAAGATCTGTTATTCTGTGAGTACAATTTAGCATACCCCTTATGTCAGCTGGGGCCTTAAGTGTTACCACTGGATTCTAAAAGGGTAACACTGAAAGCTGGGCTGTAAATCCAGGTACAGAGTATATGGTCACTTAGAAGAGGTAAAGTTCACTCCTTATTGTTTAGGGATTCTTTCCAATACAGGATTTTTTGAGTTCTTGTGATTTTTTTTTTTTTTGGTACAGTATAGTTCAGACAAGGTAACATTTTTTTTTCCTCATAGCTATTTCAAATCTAAAAGTACCTTAAGCATGGTTACATAGCTGCTGAGTCTGACTTTCCGTTGTTCCATTAAACACCAGCATAATTCATCTTTGCATAGACAATGGAAATATATGGAGTGGAAGTGCAGTTGTATGCAGAGTAATGTAGCTGCTTTGTAAATATAGTCACCTTACACATTTGGAGGACAGGCAAACAAGATCAAAATCCAGAATAAAACTCTTTTTCCTGGAGTCAAGTAATGAATAAATTAATGTCTGTATATGCTATTCACTATGATCCTTGAATGTACATTGGGATACTCTCTGATGAGCATGAGAGAGCAAAGCGTGTCTGCTTAATTTTTAATCTCATCTATGGGTTAGTCCTTGTAAAATAATAATTATTATCAAATCAAATTCTCTGAAAGAATGAACTTGTCAAACTCACATACTTTATCTGCTGTGGCAATTGATGTCAGTATGAAAATGCCATGCCAGCAGTGCTTAAGCTAAGAGTTTGTCAGTTGCCCCATGATAAACTCTAGCATTTGAGAGATTTTTTTCATCCCAGTTCATCAAATCACACAGGTCTGACATTCAATATGCAGTCCTCGGGGTTTCAAATGTCCTTTTGCTCTTGATTTATGCTAGCAATAGAATACTTGAAAGAATGAAGGCTAAGTATCATTGCAGTGGCCAAGTCACTCTGATTAAATAGCTCCATTTGGACAGCTGCATTTGGATGAGTAAAGTTGGCAGTAAAAGAAAGCTAGAACTTTGTACTGGTGCAGGAGAGCAGGGGAAAGAGCAGCTTATTTCCCAAATTTCTTTGCTCTGAAGGCAAGGAGGATCTTCAACACATTCTTGGTATTTGGAGACCAGGCTCAAGGACTCATCTTGCTTGACTTTAGGGGTCCTCCATGTAGAAGGCTGCATGTGTGTTCATCACTTTATGCTTAGGCACAGACCTTTCCATGGTTTGATTCTTCTATGCTTTCTTTAAAGTAAGGTACACCACACTTTCCAGTACTTCTGTGTGTTCACTGACAACACAGACTCTTGATAGCAAACAAAAATGTTTATGTCCACGTTGCACATGCCTGTGAACGAGCAGCTGAATCCCACTCCCCACTCTCGACAACTGTGCAGGGAGTGAGCAGAGAAAGAAAAGTATTAATGTTGGCAGGGAAAGCAGAGAGCTTTGCTGCAGGTGGAACAAGCAGTAATTCATAGAAATGGATCTGAAAGTCTCCTTTATTGGCAGAAGCACATGACAGATTGTATTTAAGATCACACGGAGACTGGTCACAATCAAGTGCTTAGCAAGGGAAATGTCTTTTTTCTGAGTATATTTTCCCATCCTATCTTAAATGTACTAATTATTTCCATTCTCTCTCAGTCACTCATTTTAAGTTGTAGCAATCATAGGATTTTATGCAGGAAATTGCATAAGTCATTTTCTTATCTCTTTAGACATATTTTTCTATGCTAAAAAATCCATTTGTTTAACTTACAGCAGTATTGTTTCCCTGTATATAAAGCGTTCTGGGAACTTTATTCTCAGAAGTATTCAATCAGATTGATCATCCTAGTGTTTTACATATCCTGGTGTCTAATGAACCCTCTTTAAATCCTTCTAGATATTCTTAAGTGGAAAAAAATCATACATCTATATATAACAAATGACCATGGGCTTTTTTTTTTCTTTAAAATAAAAGCTCTTCCCCCACACTCTCTCTCATGCTGGATTTAGTATCTTCTGCTGCCTGGTCTTGCCTTATAACAGTCAGGAAACAATTTATTTGTTTCCACACGATGCAACTAAATTAGAAGACAGAGGGTCTGTGAAGCAAATGTTTTCCAAGCGAAATATCTATTCTCCAAAAAAAATCAGGGGAGAGAAGGTATGGTGTATTAGCATCACCTTTCCAAACTTCCCTCCTCTCTCTTATTATGCCACATTCTTTCAAGGTTATTTTGAAATTATACAAAACTCCATTTCTCTGGAAAGGGATGTTATCTTCTCGTTTAAAATGAAGAGCTGTACTTCAAAATGTTTCCCCCTCGTCACTTGAAACGACCACAAACGCTTGCACAGCATGCACTAGAGGGCAATAGTGAGCTATAAATATTTTCCAGTTTACCCTTGGTATTTACATTACGGTGCCTCTCAGGCACTTTAGGTGCCTCTTTGCCCCTAACTACAGGCCGATCTCACATAAAATCTTTTGCACAATAGGACCAAATGCAATGAAGTGCTTTTTCCATTGTTCTTAGGATTTGGCGTATTTCTAACACATGGATGAAATCGGTGACTTTCATTACTCCAGAAGGTTACTCACAGATAGTCTGTACAAACCCAACATTCAGGCTTTCCTGCAGTGCTAATATACCTTTCTCTCATTCTGCACTCAGTCTGCTCTTTTGCTCTTGCCAACATTGGTAATATCAAACAAGAGTGAGCAAGTATGTGGGTTTACGTATTTTGCTTTGGGATTCTTTTTAAAGCAGTTTAAACCCTTTGCTTCAGAGATCAAGGGCTAGTATGTGCAAATGTTATACCTCATTTCCATATGTATAGTTATATCTTGTTTTTCAATGTATGAATGCAATACAAGTGGCAGAAAATGTGAAAAGAAGTGAGTAACAAAAATTTTTCGGGGAAAATATAAGAGGGCAGCATTTATGATTCTTTCTTAAAATTGTGACATAGTTTCCTAAATAAGTTTTGCCTTTCATATTTGCTTTAGAATTTGTAAGAAAACTAAGCAGCAGTTCCTGTGTTTTTAATTGCTCTGTGGCTTGAATTGAATGACATTTCCAAAACTAAGAAGTTCACCTATCCCAGCTTTCTAAAACTTTTGTACTATTATCAAGGGACTGCAAGTAGAAGCAACCCCTTTATTCCTTTGACCTCTGCCACTTGTCATATGGATTTTTTTCTGCTTAAGCTGGCTGTTGGAATTAAGCTTTGCTGACAGACTCAGGATGGAGGAATTTTTTTTTTTTCCCATCAGCTGCCAGTTCATTTTGCATGAGTGTAGAGATTTAGAGAACAAGTCATTATGACCTTATATATGTGTAGTACATCATTAACTGCAAATGAGAAGTGATCTCTCTGAGATGGGAACATACAGGTAATATTTAAGAAGTGCCTGAAATGTACTTTTTCCCTAAGGTTTCCTTTGGCATTGGTAAATGTTTTTCTTACATAATCAATGGCATTGCACTTCAAATGAGTTTTTAAAGTGATCTCCAAATAGCACTAAGGCACTGTCCCCAAATATCCCCCCCAGGATGTCTGACCTGATGGTAGCTACCTTCGCTATTTTCTGAACTTCGATTCCCACAAATGCCTGCCTGATTGTTCTTTACTTGGATCTATTCATGGGACCACAGTTGTTAGTGAGAAGCCCTCAGGTTGTGAGCCTGTGACAAGATGTGGTCCCAAGCTGGCATCGCCTCTTTTGCCTTTCATTTTTGTGGTGGAAGACAGGAGCTCTGAACTTGTTGCATAATTGACTTCTATATTTAATAGAGTGCCTTCCATTACATCAGTCTGCCCCTCGGGCCCTGCTGAAGTCCTGATTGATTTCTAATAGCTTTTAATGTTAATACTGTAGCCTGCTGCTATTTTTCAGTGCATTTGATTGGTATTTTTCAGTGCTGGCTTCCTAACGCATACCCAGATAGTGAAATAGTTTGAGTGTTTCTGACTGGGAAACACTGTGGGGAGGGAGAGAACACCCAATATTGTTTTTTCATCGCTTTTAATTGGAAATGCCACCAGAAAGCATTCTCACAAAGCTGCCTAGCATAGGTCAACAGTCCTGGGGACTAGGGACTAAGCCCTAGGATCTTGTTAGTGGGATCAGAGGTCAAAGCAGTTATGACTGGGTCCAGAAAAGTCTGCTTTTACTGTTGCTGCTTTTCACAAATTTAGGAAGTCTTTGAAAAATGCCTGTGGTCCACGTAAACTTCAAATAAAGCTGTACTTGAGACTGAAAGAGTATCATGCCTGCCTCTGAAATCCCTGCCCACCTGGCCATGCAACGGAGACGCAGGGACCACACGGTCAGTGGCAGTTCACCCACTTGATACCCAGGTGTTCTGCCCCTACCCAGCCACTTTCCACCCTGAAGAAAGTATTAATATCACATATAAAGCCCAGGAGCTTAAAAACATTGCAGGGCTGATGTATTTGTCCAGTACAGGAGAAGCTTGCTAGTGCTGAGTGTCCTGGTGAGAAGATAGGAGAAAACCAAGTGTATGGGCTCAGACTTGGCCTGAGTGCTGCTGGCTGATGACTCTGTTCTTCCACACCCTGACGCAAGTCCAAAACGATCTGTGGACTTTGGGCTGATAAGCTGGCTTTTCATATGGACCAGCAGTTTTCCGGTGCTGGCAGGAGTAATGAGCAGATGTCCATGAAGCAGCTGGGAAAGCTGCCTCGAGCTGCTCCTGACCAGACTGATGCCAGGCTGCCCCATGGCAGCGTTTGTGGAGGATGCTCTGTGCTTCAGTGAGGGTCACCCAGCTGCAGCCTCCCACTTGTACTGGCTCCATCCTGGCTCCTGTCCCAGCCCTGGCCTCTCTGCTGGGTCCAGGTCTGCCTGTTCTCCCTGGGTAGCTCTCAGCTGCCAGCTGAAGAAAGGTGCTGAGCGAGGTGGGGGTCAGGCACAGCTTCCTCAGCAGGTCAGGCAGCCCAGCAGCTCTCCCCTCAGACTACTGCAATTACCAGTTGTCTCCGCCCCCATTAGAAAATAAAACAGCTTTCCTCGGTCTGGGCTTTGTCCCACAGTTCCCACAGGCATCTTTGCAACTGGTTTTCCTTCCGCTGATGGCACAGTCTCCAGTGAAATCTGTCTCTTCTCATTACTACCGAGGAAAACTCTGAAAACCTCAGCGACTCATGCCTAGCTCGGTGGATAGATTTGCTGCTTTCTGTTTTCAAAACACAGTAAAATAATAATTATCCCTTGCTGCTCTCTTTGTGGTTCTTAAATAATACTGCCCTCATTTCGGGAAAAATGGCATCTGTTAAATCTAAACCACATAGTGAGTTGGTGTCAGAGCCAGCGTTTCAGCTTGGGAGTTCTTGGCTTTTGGCCTTGTGCTCAGACCGTCAGGCCATTTAACCTCCTTAAGAATCAGAAAACTACTGCTTAAGAAATAGATATAATGAGATGCATCAGCTCTTCAAGAGGGGAAACAGTAAAAGTCTCAGAGAAACAACGCAATCTCTTCTGTAGCTGTGAAAATAAAATATCCAGAGAGTTACCCATCTGCACAGGGTTGGATTCACTACGGAGTTGGTAAGTGATGATATTGCCAGTTAGTATAGTTTCAAGCAAACTGTTCATTAAGTTTTTGGCTGCATTTTCTCTGCGCATTCCTGCGCCTGTTTTCACATATTCTTATGAAAAGTTGTGCCATAGTTTTATGCAGCCATATGCAAAATACCACTGCATGACCTTGAGCCAGCTGACAGGTGCCATATTTATGACAACACAACATTTTTAATGGAGATCAGATACTACAGTGGGAGAATTCTCCAAATATCACAGTTTGCCATTCTTCAAAACAAGCAATAAAATGCATGCTAACATTTTGTACACAATAATGCAGCTGACTGGATTGTGTTGCTTACTGAATTGTCCTGGGATTGTGATAACAAACAAAAAAGAAGACCCAAAGCCTCAGTTTACTGCCACCTTACCCATGAGATTTTAAGCCCACCTACAGTCAGTAAACATGATTTTGAATCTTCGATAATGCACATAAATCAGACTATTTCTGAAAACAAGGACTAAAAGGAAAGTCAGATGGAAGCAGCAGATTATATAGATTATGAGCTATTTTTCACTTTAAGCAGCTGTTTTATTTCACTGGTAGCATGTTCTTCTGATAGAGAAGAATAATCCAAACTAATGTATGGTAGCAAAAGAACTAAATGCATAATACAAGCTGCCTGAAAAGGATTCAAGCATAAGCAGAACAGTGTTTCTAAGCTCATAAATTTACCATCAGCAGCATGGTCTTCCTTACGATGACAAATTAGCCTTTAAAAATCAGATGATAAAAGGCATATCACTGGAAACTGGGCAAAGGTCAACGAGCTTTGAGTGGGAATCCTACTGTGCTCTTGAATGCATGGGATCATTTTCTCAGTGACTGTGCTGTAGTATTGGCTGTTTGAAAGGATTATCTGTTGCTGATGGGTGTGTGTGACTGTAGGTGTGTGCATTGTGTGTGACAGAAGACTTGAGTGTTGCAAACTGTGCGTGGATTAAACTTCAGAAGCATTCAATTTAATGCTTTTATTTCTTGGAGATTGTGTCCTTAATCTTTGTAGCAGTGGCCAGCTACAGTTCTGCAGAAAGAAAGATTTTACAGGCACAGGAGAAAAATAAAACAATGCAAGTGACTTTTTTCCCCTCTCTTCTCTGAAGACAGGTTTGTGTCCAAGGAGGGTTTGAAAGCCAAGCTTTAAGAGCACAGATGTGCAATATCTTTTGTGAAATGTGTATATGATCGTGAAAGAGATGTTTTGTTCTTTCATCCACACATCACTTGTCACCACTTAAATACAAATTGCAAACAGTTTTGAAGGCAAATGCATGCCCAGAAGGATTTCCCATTCTTCAGAGTTCAGGATGCCTGTTGTAAATTAACCCAAAGTTTGTGCTTTCAATTGACATGATTTTTCTTTTTCTATTTCAGGAAATGTAGGTGGTATTCATGACCACACAGTGTGTCAGTAACTCAGTGAACAAAGTTTTTTATAAAAATCTAAATAATTAAATCTTCTTATTTGAGTAACATGTAACTTGATGGGGTACGTGCTCACAAACTGGCTAAAAGGCTTTAGGTTACAACACGGTCGTAACATGACTTTGGTCTTAAGCACGGCTTTGCTAATTAAACTTCATTACTGGATGCTGGGAAAAGTTTTTTTATATTATTGTCATATATCATATGCAATCACCCATATATTTATATATAAATACATATGCATGTGTTTAATTTTCTGTTTGTATTTTTAACTATCCAGAATTGTTACTAAAGGTCAAGACCCAGACCCTCCCAAATTCCTGGTTGCTGCGTGGCTTGTTATGGTTCATGGATTGATTCCTGGTTTAAGTCCTGCCACACAATAGAATAGTTTGGGTGCTGTGAAGAGGTACATGTTTCAGCTAACAACTGTTAAATTATGGTGTAGTATCCCTCACTCTCTATTATCTTTTGATTGGGTCTAAGTGGTATCATCAGGGAAGGCTAGAAGCAATGGGGAGAAGCAGATACAGATGTTTCAGAGGGGTAAAGAATCTCTAGTTCAACGGACATTGCCCCTGTATGTCTGTACCTTCCAAGGTACATTTGCTCAAACACTATAAATGTAGCAAAATCATCCCCTGTTGATATGCCAAGATCGGAGGTACACCAATATCATCTCTGTGCTACAAGTAGAACCTCTGTGTTATTCCCCTAAAATTCTCAATTCCTCTCTTAACTGTCTGCACTAATGAAGCCGCACAGATGGTGATGTTTGGATACAATATTTCAAATTGCATCTATTTCTTAAGAACACAGTCTTGTCATCGCTTCCCATGAAACATCTTGTTTTGATTTATTGGTTCCAGCAATTACAACTGGTGTCTGGGTGTTTGAATACTAAATCAGATTTTTATTCAGTGTTCCACAAGAAGGAAGGAGCCTCTTTCAATCCTTGTGTAGCCACACTTTGAGTGAGAACAGATAGTAATGAAAGCAAATGAATTTAACCCCTCTTTATCAAACTTGTATCAGTGATTGCCTGAGGAGGACACGATCATAGAATAACCTGAGTTGGAAGGGGCCCACAGGTATCAAGTCCAACGCCTGTCTCCACACAGGGCAAATTAAAAGTTAAACCATGTATCTTGAACACTGACAGGCTTGGGTCCATGACCACTCCCCTGGGGAGCTTGTTCCAGTGCTCCAGTGCTCTTCACCTGCTCAGTGAAGAACCTTCTCCTAATATCCAATCTGAACTTCCGCTGACACAGATTTAAGACATTCCCTTGCATCCTAACACTAGACACCAGAGAGAAGAGATCAACACCTCCCTGTCTGCTTTTCAACATGATGAAGTTGTAGACAACGAGGTCACCCCTCAGTCTCCTCTAAGCTGAACAAATCTAGTATCCTCAGCTGCTCCTCATGAGTCATTCCCTCTAGTCCTTTCACCGTCTTTGTTTCCTTCCTTTGGATGCATTATAATATTTTTATATCCTTCTTATATTGTGGAGCCCAAAACTGCACATGACGCTCGAGGTGAGGCTGCACCGGTGCTGAGTATAATAGGAAAATTGCTTTTTTGACCAATTGGGTATAGTGTGCTTAATACACCCTAGGATATGGTTGGCCCTTTAGACTGCCAGGGTCCATTGTGGACTCATATTGAGCCTACCATCAACCAAAGACCCCAGATCCTTTTCTGCAGGGCTGCACTCCAGCCACTTGGCCCCTAGACTGTATGTACATCCAGGATTATACTGTCCCAAGCGCAGAATATGACATTTATCCTTCTTAAATTTCATGCAGTTGGTGACCTCTATCAAGATGTCTCTGTAAGACCTCTCTACTCTCAGGGAATCAACAACTCCTCCTAATTTAGTATCATTGACAAAACTACTTAGTGTACATTCAACTCCTGTGTCCAGGTCACTGATAAAAACACTGAAGAGAACTGGCCCTAAAATTGAGCTCTGGGGAATATCTCTAGTGACTGACCGCCAACCAGGTGTTACCCCATTTACTACAACACTTTGAGCCTGGCCTTTCAGCCAATTGTTCACTCATCATATTGTGTACATTTCTATCTGTATGTTGGACATTTTGTCCAGAGGATACCGTGACAGACAGTTTCAAAAGCTTTGTTAGAACAGACAAACAAAAAGCACCCACATTCACTTCAAGGAGAAAGAGCAAGGAGCAAGAGACAATAGTCAGGCCTAACTATTGACACAAGGCCAGTGTAAGCACACATTGGAGCTGCTTCAGAAAAAATGCAGTGTTTTTGTGATTGATTGTGAAAATATAACCTCTGAACTCACTGAGTCACTTCTCCCTACTTTTAAACCAAGAGGGAGTGTTCTGAAAATGTTCATTTGTCATGTGTGAAATTAGGCTGTAAGAGCTGCATACTGGTGTAGTAGCTGAGTCTTAAGGACATTAACAGATTAATAATATATTGAAAAGTTCTGAAATTAAGAAAAAACTATCTGTAGAGATATGTAGAACAAACATTTATATGATGATCAATGCTATGGGATGTGATTATCGAAAGGTATCAACGTATTCAGAAAAAAAAGTAGGAATTCATACTAGGAACAGGGCAGATTTTCATCAGTATAGGTGTATGTGTGAGCATTTATTGAGACTTGAAGTTAGAAAAAAAAATGAAGGGCTGCTAGGGACATAGAGAGCACTCTGCAAAAGTAGTTGGACTGCTGTTTGGCCATGGTCTCTACTCTGTTGGGACTTTCTGAAGGTCCATAGCACAGGGTACTGGGAAAATTTTTGTACTGAGCACTTGAAAGATAAGCTGTACACCAATCCAGACATGGAGCTGTAGTTGCTGGACTGTCTGAATCAAAACAGAAAGGTAACAAATCTGTGTGAGAATGATGGAAAGGTAGTAACTTTGGCTGGGAAAAAGGGTCCTCTGGGTCCAGACGTCAGTGCAATTGTCTTTCTTAAAGTTGCTCTACCAAGGAAAATGACTGAATGTGAATAATAGTAGGCAGAGTGTTTGAACTTTTCTCATCCTGACTGTTATCAATATCTCTTTTATTAAATATTCACATCCGTACATGCACATCTCCAGAGCCCCCAGGTGTGTGTTCTGTGAGATAGTGCTGTTACTCAGATTGAAAAAAAAGGTCATGAGGGGAAAACTCCACAGGTCAAGGTTTTTGTTCTCTTTTTCTTTCACTTTCTTTATGTATTTTGGAGGGCAGTAGGATTTCACTTACAATGTTTCTAAGTTTAATAGTCTCTCTGTGGACTATATATCTATTATCTGCATAACTTGCTAGAAAAAAAACATACCTTATCTCTTCTAGTATATAGCCCTGTAGTACTCAAATTGCACAGAAGGAGGAGTGGAAGGGTTAAATACTTCCTGAAGAAGGAGAAATATTCACACTCCAGGAAGATTTTCCTGACCTATCTTGTGCTAGTACTGATGAGATTGTTTGGTGAAGAGGTCAGCGTTATGAGGCCCTTTCTTTGCATATTTCATTTAGAATATAAACATGATATTTATGGTCTGCAATGTGCAGAGATCATTTTGCAGAGTGGACTGTCTGTGTGAAAAGAACATGAGAAATATATACCTAGGGGGTCATGAACAATTTTTCTATGGAAGTATAATTTTTGTTTAAGTCAGTTCTTGCAGTTGTGTAATATGTTGACAGAAATATTAGAACTTAGTGTGAACTTAAAATATATTTTGTATTGGCTCGGCAGTTGTTATTGATCTTAAGATTAATGAATATTTCCAGGTATAACACAAAGATCTTTCCTTCACTTTCATGTTAGGCTTCTTTACTTTTCTCTCAATGTATTCACCCTTTCTAACTGCTTATGTATTTTTAAGAGGTGACTGCAAAAAATATTTTAATAAACAGCCTCTGACTCAGTAACTAATGGTTTCAACTTCAGTTCCTTTGTGGCTTTAAAACAAGTGTTTATTTAGAAAATGCCTTCAGCAAGGATATATTTTGGGATTTATTATATGTCACAGATTAAATTATTTCTTGTTTATTCCCTTCCCTTAAAATGCATAATTAATATTTCACAGTATGTTTATATTAGTAGTTACATTTGGTTCTTTGCTTAATTTTAAAAGTCACTTAAAGTGATCTTAGTGAGACTTAGCCTTAGTACACTCAGAGCACAACCCATAAATCAGGTTAAATGTTTGAGTCAGGGAGCTTTAAAGCTGCTTTTAAATCTGGAACACTGGCAAAAATTACGTTTTATCTGGGGCTACAGTAGCTTGTCACCCATTGATAATTAATAATACAAATTCCATGGCTTTAAACAACTACAAGTCAGGAATTTCTAAAGGGTTCTCCATATTAATTGCTGGGAATTTAAGATCTGCAAGGTTTTATTTAATTTTTCTTGAAAGAATAGTATTCTTGGTCTTTACTCTGTATTTTTCTACTCAGAATGGTTTTGCAAGATGGCTTGCATATGTCTAAATTACATTTATAACAATAAGATTTGCTTTTAGAAAGGTCATCATAAGTGCAGAGACAAAGTGGGGTAGTAACAGTAGGAATATAGGATAATTTAAGAGACCTCAGGATATTTAAACTAGTAAACTATGATGCCTAGGACCAGGACTTAATTGCTGTGCAATCTCTATCCATAACATAAGTTGTAATTGTTGTTTTTTATCCATGCCAACTAGTAGCATCAAATGTATGCAAATGTAATTCAGGAATTAGCATGAGCTGTGGACCACTCCCAATAGTGAGTTTGGGATAAACAACAGGCAGGATATAGCTACCTTTTTTGGTGGGGAAATTTTTTCTGTGCGTATTGCTAGTCATGCCATGCCACTTGCCCATGGGGTTACAGCCAGCATCCTGGTCTTCTTTTAGCCTTTATGCTTTTTATCTGTTTTCAAAAAGGAAGGGCTTGGTTCCAGATGGGGCTGGAAATAGCTGATTGGAAGAGGCTAAATACTGAAAATTTTGTTTCTTGTCCTGCTGGAGTCATAAGAAAATGCAAAAGCGACTGGTGTGAGAACCTAATCTGACAGAAAATTGTTGGTATACTTCCTGTGTAAGTGATAGAGAAGCTTCCATTCATGTCAGATCACTTACACAACTGAATGAAAACTATGGCTATGATGTTACATGTTTTGAAGCATATTTCAATGGAATCAAGGAATCATGGAACTGTCAGAGTTGGAAGGGACCTCTAGAGATCATCTAGTCCAAATCCCCTGTGCCCAGAGCACGATACTAAGGATGGCATCAAGGCGTGTCTTGAAAATCTCCAGAGAAGGGGACTCCACAACCCCCCTGGGTATCCTGTTCCACTGCTCTGTCACGCTCACCATAAAGAAGTTTTTCCCCGTATTTGAATGGAACTTCCTGTGTTCCAGCTTGTGCCCGTTGTCCCTCGTCCTATCACTAGAAACCACTGAAAAGAGTCCAGCTCCATCATCCTTCAACCCACCATTTAGATACTTTTAAACATAGATAATGTCTCCCCTCAGCCTTCTCTTCTCCAGGCTAAAGAGCCCCAGCTCTTTGAGCCTTTCCTTGTAAGGGACGTGCTCCAATCCCTTAATCATCTTTGTTGCAAGAGTGTATGGAGAAACACAAACTCACTCTGTGCTCTGAGAAACAGGGCACAAACTAGCACAGAACATAGCTCAGATTTATTTGGAAACAACCATGTATATTTTCCCTCAGGCAGCCTTTTGCTCTGAATGCTCATTGTGGCTTCTCTTTCTGTCTGTCTGTCTGTTTGTCTTTGCATTGTCTATATAACCAAAATACGAAGTTTGAGGTTCTAGGTCATTGTTTCCATTACCCTGCTGTCTGAATGTGTTTGCTAACCACCAAGAGAGATTTCTTTTGTTCTCTGTGTGGTTCTGTTGTGGGCTAAACCCAGCAGGCAGATGAGCCTCACACAGATGCTGGCTCAGTCCCCCTCCAGCAGGATAAGAAAGGGAATCAGAAGGGTAAAAGTGAGGGAACTCATGGGTTGAGACAAAGTTTAATAGGTAAAGCAAAAGGTGCACAAAAAAACAGACCGAAACAAGGAATTCTTTCACTACTTCCCATTGGAAGGCAGATGTTTAGCCATCTCCAGGAAAGCAGGTCTCCATCACGGCTAATGGTTACTTGGGAAGACAAACACTATAACTCCAAACATCCCTCTTTCCTCCTCCTTCTCCTAGTTTTTGTTGCTGAGCTTGATGCCGTACACTCTGAGATATCTCTTTGGTCAGTTGTGGTCAGTTGTCCCAGGTGCCTACCCATTCAGCTCCTTGTACACCCCCAGCCTACTCACTGGCAGGATGCACAAAAAAGGAGGAGCATGAAAGCCTGAAAAACCCCCGTGTTACCAACACTGTTTTCATCACAAATCCAAAACATAGCACCCTACAAACTACTATGAAGAAATTTGATTCCTTACCATCCAAACTTAGTACAGGTTGCTATGTTTAGTGTCCCTGTGGTAGAACAGTTTTCTGATGTCAGACCAATTTTACCTATTTCTTATGTCGACCACGCAAAGAGATAAATAAAGTATTTGCCTTCTGATTTGGTAAAGTTCCAGATGAATCTGATCTTACCTGAATCAAAGTCTCTGAATTGTTTCATTGTAGGGTTTTTTTTGTTTTGTGGGGGGGTTTGTTCACTAAGGCAGATGTAATCATTGTCTTTGGACTTCATTGTCTGTTTTAGCAGAAAACCCACATAACTGTAAATATGTATCGTAGGATACATTGAATACACTGGAAAATGGAGCATATACAAAATTCTATTTACTACTTTTCTTAAAATTTTCCTACCTTTTGAATTTAAATTCTTACTCGTAATTGACCTAAACTGAGCATGCAGAAGATTTGGGAACCTATTATAATCTAGTAAGGAGTTCAGATTCTGTTATAGTGTCTCATTAGCCTGCTAATAACTCTGCTTTGTCAAGGAGAATCTGGGCTTCGCTACTACTAGAAACTAGGCTTAACTGATACATAGTATTTTCTCTAGAATCTTCCCACAGCAAGTGCTTCAGTTTCAATACCCAAGAAATCAGCTTTCATTGCTCCTAAAATTTCTTATCAACATTTATCAAAAGAATTATTTTTTTTTTTAAATTCCTAACTTAGAATAATATTCTACTGTGAGTAAATAATTTATAGTTCCAGAGTAATGTTTTCTAATTTGAGTTTAAAGAATGCATTAAGTACAAGGTATTTGTTTGCCAAAATGAGTGTTATCTACATAAGTGCAAGAAACCTGTTAACTATATACCCTTGAGAGCAATATCCCACTCCAGACTGAGATCTACAGAGAAATTCAGTAAAAAACTGAAAACACTTTTTGCAGATTCTGCCTTACATAGATTCTAATAATGACTCCTTTCAAAATTTTTTGAAAAAAACTGCCTTACTAATCATACATTCAGAAGAAACCCCACATACATCAACAAAAGCCAAATGGAACTAGACTGTGCCAGAGCAATGCCAGCACTCTCCACCGTTACTACAAATAATACTCCCCAAACACCATTAAAATCTATAGGTCCTACACTTGTTCAGCCCAATCTGTGGTGTACTTCATTTGATGGACCAAATGCCCTTGTGAACGTGACATGGGTGCAATTAAATGAGTACTGTGTGCTGGCATGAGCTAGCTCAGGCAATTTTTAAAGGACAGAAACAGCCACTTAACAGTAGGAGAACATTTTTCACTCTGTTTCTGACTGCTCAGTCCTGATCCTCTAAGGAGTCCTATAGAGTACCTTCAAAAGATGAACCTGCAGACTAAAATTCATAACTCTACTTGCTACTGAAAATAAAGGGCTCAATAAAGACATTGGTTTAATGATTTATACATTTTTCCAGCTAATCTGTTTCTCTAATACTGATGCTAATACTCCTTTTCTGCCTCCACTCCACATGAGCTAACAGCTTCTCACCTTTCTGTTTTTGCTCACTAATGCTAACTAACCTTTTCTCTCAAGTCATCTAATTGAGTAACATAATTTCATTTTACTCAGAGCGGTTGTATCTATCTTCTAGTTACCATGTTTTTGTCACTTATCAGATCTGATGAACACCAAGGCACTCTGGAGTCCAAAAGCTTGCCTTTCTTTTTCCCTCTGTGTTTGTTGTCCCAATAAAAGTTACCTATTCTTCCCACAAATCCTTTCATGTGTAAAAGTAAACATTTGCTAATGAAATAGGCAAGTACCAGCCCAGAATAACTGAGGGGCCCTATACCACAGGCTCAGACTGAGTGTTTGGATACAGCTTCTCTGCAAAAAAAAAAAATAAAATAGAAAAGTTCATTCTTGAGAGTCAGATTATTTTGCTGTGATTTCTTGCTTACTTGACCTAACCAGAATGCCTGGTGGCAAACAGTGTCTGCTGAAGCAGTAAGTTAAACCGCTGAAACCTTCACTCTCTGAGAGTGTTGTATCCTCAGTAGGGGCTTCTAACTTTTACAGGCCTGGAGGGTAAGTTCCAGCACTTGAAAAACAGTTCAATAGGATCTCTTGAGGCAACAAGTTAATTACCAAAGATCTTAATGGTTTACAACAACTGATGAGTGTAAATTTGAGCCTTAAGGGGGTTATCTGAAAGAAACTGATGAAAAGGTACTATGTGAAGGTAACTGTTCCAGAGATAACGTCCATCAGGCACAGCAGTATGTTTGAACTTGGAGAGGAAAGCAAGGCTGTAAAATCACAGACAGTGTTCCTCAGGATGCAGCCAAGAATAAGCAATATTTATAGACTGCTTATGTAGCTTTAGATCAAATGAAGCTGAAGTGCCTGTTTCAAATGGTTGCTGGAAGTGAGTTTGTCCTAGTGGAAATTCCAGATGAGCAATGTTAATAATTTCTGTGATTTCCAGTTGCAGTGTTCTTTTTGATAAGGTACTGAAAGGTGGTGATGAATCTACGAGTTACAAAGCCTACAGATGCGAGCCGAAGTGGACTTCATTACAATACTGTCATTAGAAGAAAAAGAGAATGTTGACGTTTTAGTCTCTCTTCCTAAAACTGTGATTAAACAGCTAACCGAAGTTGTGGTAACTAGTCTAATTCAACAGGTCCAACTTCCTCTATTTATTCCCTTTGCAAATTATGTTTAGTCCCATATTTAAATCTTCTGCTTTGAACTGTAGAGTGTAAAATAAGGCAATCCTTTCAACAGCATTCCTATTTCTCACTGGTTTAGCTCTACCAGCTCTTTACATGGCAATATCGTTTACCTATTATTATACTCATTAAGATGTTATTATAGAGAGAGTCTTTTTTTCCCCCTTTCTGCGAAAAGGAAAAAGTTGCAGTGGACTTAATGTGTTAATGTTGCTGTTCTTGTTGGCATCTTTTATTCTTAAAGACACCAATATGACACAAAAGAGAGAGGAAAAAAAGTGAAGGCTGAAAATTATATTTCTGTCTTCCTGGTGTTGAATACTTGCAGCCTTCTTGCTGCAGATTTACAGTCTCACATCCTGTTCTTTGCCATGCTGGCAAGATCAAACCCAGCACAGGCCTGTTAAAGACATTGTGATGAGAGAGGCAGCTGAAAACAATCTCACAGCAGTGCAGGAAAATACACATTTTTGGAGGTCTAAACTAGACAATTGTTGAAAAAGGAGAAATAACAAGGAGGTAATATAAGTGAAAAAAAAGTTTCATTGCACATAGCACTTGTAGATAGGTAAAGTTACATGGATAATTTTCTCTCTCTGGCATTTTTTTTGTTTGGTTTTTAATTTTTTTTTGGTTAGGTTTTTAATTTTTTTTTGTTAGTTCATCTCTAAGAATTAGAACAATAATAAGCTAATGCTGCCACGATGGATTTGGAGAGATAGCAGTCATTGTTGTCACAATAATAAAGCTTCTTTAGAGCCAGTTGTCCTCTGGTGTAAATATATGAAGATCTCCAGCAGAGCGTTTTAAGGAAATATTCCTATTCTGTCTATTTTTCCCTAGGGTTATTCTGTTACTTTATCTCATTTCTTAGATGTGATTGAAACATTGTTGTTGGAAAAAATAAGGAAACCTTTCTGTACGAGTCCAGCATCTCTGTCTATAATTGCCACTGTCTTTCATAAGCAATTTCCATGGCAGCTTGAACTGACCAGCTTTACATATTTGTAAATAAAATTTGTTGAGCATGAGTGATCCCAATTAACTTTCATCCATTCTTTTTTTTCCCAGGTGAAACTATTTGCAAATTCAAATTCCTTCCCTGGTAAGATAGTAGCATCCTTAGTGCAGAAGAGAATAACAGCATTCTACAGGAAACAGTTGCTCAGCACAGCTTCTGGAAAGGGAAATCCCACCACACTGACCTGTTGGAGTTCTGTGGAGGTGTCTCTGAGCACAGGGAGAAAGGACATCAAGTAGGTATAATTTTTTTTTTCATTTTCCTGAAAATTATGAAGAATGGATAAAGGGAATGCAGAAGTGTTATTTTTTAAATCCCTTAATAATAAATCTGTGAGAGCCAGGGACACTTTTTGCTAAATAAAAGGAAGGTCACGTTAGATAAAAGCATAGAGTTGAATCGGGCTTGCTTATTTCTGTTATTTCCTAAAATGTAAGTAGTACTGGGTATGTTTTTTTTTTCTTCCTCTCCTGCCTGTAAAAAGAATTTGCAAGTCTAGGCAAGTCTACTTGGCAGCAAGTGTTCAATCATGCTTGTAATGATAGCTCTAATCATAATTCATGAGGTATCACGTATTCGGGTAGGATTCATGCAACAAGGAAATATACTGAAAAGAAGCAAAAATAAGCTAAATGGAGTCTGGTATGCTGAAGGTTGAAGAAAAGGATAGGCTTGAGGTCATTTCTCTTCTATTCACAACAGAGTTTTTAGAGGACACCCATGCAGCTTTGGGAGAAACCCCCTCTGGGAGGAACAGAAACAGCTGAAGCAGGGACTTTTGATGCTATAGAACAGATTTTTCTATGTTCTTACTGTTTGGCTACTGTTGAAGTAGCCATTCCTATTGCTTCCTCCTGGCCTTGGATACTTTCTCGGGTATTAAGAAGCAAGGAGCTAACTTAATGGTTGTGGATATTGCACATTGCACTGCTTGTGTACTGTACTTTTTTCACATTTCTGTCACATGTATTTTAGATTATCAACTATTTTAAGTCAGAAGTGTGTACCGTGTTTAGTGTTCAGTAATGTATGCTCTCATTCCTGTCTAGTCTAGGGGTAATAAGTATGGTGGATTATTAAAAATGCATATAAGGAATCTTCCAATAATTCCTAAAAATTATACACTTTGAAATACTAAGGTAATTTGGTCACTGAACATGAGACACATAATATAAAAATGTGCAAGTATACGTGTTCTTGAGGAAGATATGATTGGCTTCCCTCTCTGAGACAATAACTTCATGTATTTTGCTGGAGCTACTTCTATTTCCCATTAGTAGTACTGTAGTAAGGTACAAATGGGAAGCTCAAAAATGCCATGTACACAGGGGTGGAAATACATTTTAATGCCTGCAGAATCTTCCTTCTGTTCCTCATTCTGTACTGATGACAGGGGAAATTATGGCTTAGTTCTAGTCTTACAGAGTCTCCCTTGTGCTATCTGCTTGGTCCATTGCTTTTCCTGCTGGAGCTCTTTTAGGCCTTTTGAACAGTGTTCTTACAAGCAGACAGAGCAAATTTTAGGAGTGACTTGAGGAGCAGAATATTCCTAACTTGACAAAAATTTTGGCTTTTTAGTTAGTTTAGTTAGTACAATGCTGTAGGAAATATTTGTGCCTTCTCAAGTTTGATATGTTTAATAATTTTCTTTGGTATCTTAAATAATGTATATTTAGCAAGCCAGTAGACTTGCTAAACCATTATATTTCATTATATGTCATTACAATTCTTTTAGGAGTTATCTTCTTGCTTCCAAAAAGATGATGGTTCTGTTAATTTTTCTTCAGGGTACTTGGCATTTCCCCTTTTCTTTTTTCTTTAAGAAAATCTATATATTAGTAATAACATTCTTTAAAATGCTTGAGTCACATGCACTAAGGCACATATTTTTCTGAATACCCACATTTACTAACTGTGGTTTGGCCTTTTAAGTATTCACCTGCAACCATACAGGAAGCAAGACTAGATCACGCACATTCAACAGAATTTAAGATTCACCAGAGGGAGTTATGGTTCTGAAGTACTCTATCCATTAAGCCAACATATACTGACTTAATAAATCTTACCTGGAGAGTGATCTATCCCTCTGGACTGAAGACACAGGGGACATTAATTCATTTGCCTCATTGGAGTTGTCTGGTGATGCTGCAGATAGATACCTTACAGCGTCCTGGTTGCTGTGAGTCCAGACCCTGGGGGCCTAGGTCTTCCTTTGGTCCTGTGTCTTATCTGCTGATTCCTATGACTTGTATATTATATCTTTTATATATATATATATGTCTTCTGAAGAAGAGGAGGCTCCAGGGAGACCTAACAGCAGCCTTCAAGTACCTGAAGGGGGCCTACAGGAAGGCTGGGGAGAGCCTGTTTACAAAGGCCTGCAGTAACAGGATGAGGGGCAATGGCTTTAAGCTGGAGGGGAGCAGATTTAGATTGGAGATTAGGAGAAAGTTCTTTACCGTGAGGGTGGTGGGGCACTGGAACAGGTTGCCCAGAGAGGTGGTTGAGGCCCCATCCCTGGGGATATTCAAGGAGAGGCTCGATGAGGCCCTGGGCAACCTGGTCTAGTTGGGGGTGTCCCTGCTGACTGCGGGGAGGTCGACTAGATGACCTTTGGAGGTCCCTTCCGGCCTGGACAATTCTATGATTTTATACCCTAAAGCATCTCAGATACAATGACATGCCATTGCTTACAATTAAGTAATGCAGTTCTGCCCAGGTGGCTGGTCAGCTGATTCACTCACCGTTGATTATATTGACTAGATTGCCTTTTACTATAATGAAAGCTTAGACACCTGTCTCACCTGTAGGCACCTGCATCTCTAGCTGAATGCTGAGTCCAATCCGTTTTACTGGATAAAAGTGAAAATAAGTCCATGTGAGCTAATTAAGAGCAGTATTAGTGTGTCAGTAGGCACTTTTTTGACAGGCAGCTAGGGCAAGCTGAATCTTCAGTCCGCTTGGCCTGCTTCAATAGAAGTAAAGGTGTACCCTTTTCTGATTAGAAGTGAATACTTGGAAGAAAGAGTGAAGGCTGATACTACAGCAAGATTTAAAAAAAAGCCAGAACACTAAATATGCTTATGCTTTTATACTGCAAAAAACTTTATATTAACTAAAGTCAACAGGAATGAATTTATTTTTTTTTCTAATTGTTAAAAATTGGAATGAGTAACAGACCTTCATGAAAGAATAGTTGGATGTATAACATAGTGTTGAAATCTATATTTAAGACACTTGCATACAGCAGGTTTTATTTATGGACTATATTTACTATATTTTACCAATGAAGTAACAACTGTATTTTGCCAATATTTGTAAAGACATTTATACTGCAGCCTTTCTTTTCTTTCTCAGTATACTTGCAGAAATGTTTAAGAGACTTCTACTCCTCCGTTTCATTCTAAGGGTGGGGGCGAAACCCCAACAAAAACCTTAGCCTCACTATTTCTAGTCTAATTTATTTTTTTAATGAATTCAAATGCTGGTGAAACAGAATACAGTCTGTCTTGAAATAGTGAAGTTGCACCCAAAGTTATGGTCTATGAATGTGCAGGCAGAAAAAGCAACCAGTTTCCAAAGAATTTTCAGGGAAATATCTGAAATGTCATAGTTTGTTTACCTGCAGACCTTTGCAGATTCAGGACTGGACTTTGAATAAGTTGAGATTTGTAAATTTTGAGGAACTATGGGAATAAGTAAAACTTAATGGCCTTAATAGTCTTAACTTAAGTTTACATTTTAACTAGTCAAAATTGCTCTGCTGTTAGTCATCCTTAATCCTTTAAACTACCCTTCATGGAAAAAGCCCTCTATAAATGAATAGGAATCCATACAGGTAATGGGATCTGCCTTTGTGGAAGAGTTCACAAGCCAGGGTCACTGATGCTTACAAAAGTTTACTGGAACACTGCTATTAACTAAATCAATATTCACTCTTCATTAATACAATGTGCACCTCTACAGCAATTGTTTGCCTGTGGGAGTATTGATTTGTACCTGCTCTACCCCTCATCTTTTCTGCTTTTCCCTATGATAGGAATAATTATGCGTCTCACTTAGTCCATTGCTTTGTAGTTAGAAAAGAACAAATATAGTGGAAGATAAATGGTTTGGTGGGTACAAGACACACGCTATCACCTTATCCCATTCAGTCAGGAGTCTCCTGTAATATTGCTGGCTATAAACATGAATCTCAGTCCCACTGAAAATCATTCTTGAAAGGACTCCAGGAATTTTCTAATTCACATATATTACATCAAAAGATAAAACATTAGCATTTTATATTGTTGGTAAAACTGTCATCCTTGGGTTGTTGTAAATGTCCGTTACTGAGGAGAATGGCCAAGTTATGTGTTGTGTTTGGTTACAGGTATCATGTGCTCTCTCCTCCAAGTACCTTTTTCTTTCCTCAATGCATTGGGTTAATTCAAACCAGGCTCTATGTGTGTGTGCATTTGTTAAAGAGAGAGAATAAAGGAAGAAAGGGTGAGTGGACCATAGTGGTGGTGTCAAAGAATTGTCAAGGGCTTTATGAGAAAAAAAACCAAAAACCCATGCTTGCATAGGGATATAATCCTTGTGTATTCCCATTAACCTATCAAGAGTTAGACTTCCAAAGGTAGCTGTAAAAAGAAAAAAAGTATTTTTTTAAAGCTATACTAGCCTTTGCCAGTATATATATGCTAACAAATGCTAGCTATGGATGAATGGTTAGGGATGAATGGATTATGAGCTCTCTATTAGAAGGAGAGATCCACTTATAAAAAGCAACACAGCACAGCCTGTCTCTTCCAGCAAAACCAGGTTCAGCTGAGCTGGATGTAACTGCCAAAAACTGTCAGAGTAAGGTGTAAGGAAGGGAAATGTGCATGTTGGGCCTCTGTTGCAGTTTCCTTTAGCTCTGTGTGATATATCATTTTTGACAAGTCTGTTTGGAAAGGGCTGCATTTGGATATGTTCTCAGGGACAAAGCAGATTTACAGGTGCCCCTCAGAAGGAGAACAACATGGACCCACACGGAAAAAAGTGAAGAAAGCCAGCAGGGCCTCTTAATTGAGGGATGCATTCAGGATGGACATACTGAGCCTAAAGTGCATCTTGCTCTAAGGCTTGCTTTTGCAAGCACAAATATTCAGTGCTGATATAAGGAAAGTGATGTGAAAAATAGGACAGCCAATGATATGAATGTTTGTGTTTTTCTTGTTGGCTTTACCATTGCATTATTCAGTCTTTTGGGGGGTTGATTTTTTTTTTTTTTTTTTTTCCTTGGCTGCTTACTTTTGAACTGTTTTAGGATGTATGTTGCTTTCCTCTGTCTTTCTTATCTAAACAATATGGTTGACATGACCTGGGAGACAAGCTTAGAGTCAGTTTAATGAAAGAGGATAAGAAGGATGTTGCACATTATTGTGCAACAATACAAAGTGATGACATCCCTTTTATTTTCAAGACTGCATATGCTGCTGAAGTATGGGGACTTTATGAAGTTGCTTACTTAATAGCTCTGTGCTTTAAATATTGAAAATGGTTGAAAAATTGAAAGATATAATCCTGTTTCTTCTAAGCTTGAGAAGTTCTGGTGTGCTTTTTTTTTTCTCTGAAATGAATTTGACGACTCCTGTGTTTATTTTTTTTTAGCATGGAAGAGATAATCTTTCCTGATTTAAAGGTCTTAAAAAATGTTTTAAAGGGGAACAAAGCATTGTACAGATAAAGTGGTTTTATACTGAAGAATAAATCAGTCTGGGAGCTGTGTGTCTATGGGAGAAATATACTTTTTTTTTTTTTTTTTTTGCATTGACACCACTTCTCATAACAGTTTTGTTATTACTGCAAACATACTGAAGACTCTTTTGGAAATTCTAGTCTTTAAAGTTCTTTACCTAAATAACATGAGACGTTCATAAAAAAGGTCATTCACTTTTTAACATTTTTGCTAAAGCTAAAAGTGCAATATAAAAAGAAATGTTTATTACCCAAATAAATTAAGGTGGACTTTCCCTTTGATTGAAGTTGAGAAATTAAACACCATTCTTTACTGGGTTCAAATAAATGTTTGCCAAGGGTAGGTTGTCCTCCTTACATTGAAGTTTAATCACTCTGAAAAGAAGATCTAAAATCCTTTTAAAACTATCTCAAAGGTGAATACCTTTAGCATACTGGTGAAAAGAGATCAGTTCTAAGGCTCCCATTAGCCTTATTGAGTCTTCTGGTTAAATTCCCACAAGTTACTTGGAAAACTTACTCTGTGAAACTGAATTATTTTGGGTTACCTAACAAAGGAATTCTGCAAACATAATAATTGGAACACTAATTTACTTCTCTCCTTGAACTGATAAATTGTTTCCTATTTGCACATATTTTGATTTGCTATATGCTCATTCTTTCACTTATTCTTTTTCTCTGCATTATTAAACATTTATCTTCCAACATTCAAATCCCCAATTATAACATTAAACTGATTTTAAAAACTTTTGTGCTTCAGTTTTTGTATGTTTAAAGCTCCCTGTTGAAAACCAAACCAAACATTTTACTGTGGTCCCAGAAACAGGTTAATGGCGAAAGGCCCTAAGGTATGTTTCTACAAACTGCTGAGTTTCCAAGCAAGCTTCCTGATGACTTGCCTTTGCTGATTCTTTTTTTTTTTTTGCTTACACTTTGCTAAGCAGTTGCTAAATAGAAGTGAAAGTATGATGTTCACTGTTAGGTGATGAGCATCTTCCATTTTTCCAATTATTTCATGCCCATAAACTACAAATTTTTTTGTGGCTACCTGGGAATCTCTCCAGTTGTTTGCAGCTCACTAGAAACAGAAGTCCTGTATTGGAAGACTGCTCCAATACAAAAGACAGTTACACTTTAATTTCCAAAACACCAGCAAGTTTAATGTATCCTTTTTTTTTGTCTTGCATGTAAAATCTTTCATATTACAGTTTATCAAGCCTTTAGTCAGTTGATGAGTTTATATTAATTTGCTTACCTTTGTATTCACAGATTTAATGCTATGTGATTTACTTCTTTGTTAACTATTCAAATAATACAAATTCTAATAGTTAATTTACTATGTATTTTTGTGAATATGGAGCAAAATATTTTATTATTTATTTTGTCAAAACCAAACTGACGACATCAATACAGTTTGCTGCTTCTTGAAAGCAGTTTGCTTTTAACTGAATTATGCTGCCGAGTGAATTCAGCTAGTTTGAGTCTGGAGCTTCTAAAGGCCAAAAATGTCCTCCTGATAAGGTGGTGTGAGGTCCTGGTGTAACCATGTAGCTTGATACCTGCTCTAACATAGCAATGTAATCAAACATTATCAGCTGCTTTTTGTAGAATAAGACTTCTCAGGAAGTTAAGGAACTCCTTGCACAAATAAATCCTTACTGTAATAAAAGACTGCTTTTTTTCTCAGGCCCCTCCTCCTGGTGAACTAGTGCGACTTCTCCAAATATCTTTGAGAGTCAGGGTCCAATTTAGTCCATCAAATAAAGAATTTGCAAAACAACTATAATTCCATTAATTCTTTGTCTGCAACATTTGCCTAATTTTGATTTTCAAGCAAAAACTAACTCCAAAGTCGTTTCTGAGGCTTGTAGAAAAACATTTTGCAGCTTTTCTGTTGCTGTTGATACCATTTTTCTCAGGCGTGTATTCCTGTTCAGGGAAGCAAAAAACAATTGCTAGTTCAATGATGCCAGGAACTTGCTGTCTTAGCTCAGATCTATTTATTAAAGAAAACCAACAAAACACTTCTGTTTCAGTTATGCCTGCTGGCCTAGTTTCGTCACAAAGGGTAAATTAATGACTTTAGCAGTCTTTAATTGAAAATATATTCCTTAGCAAAAAACAAAAGAATCTGGAGACCAGCAGTGCAACATTGTTTGGAAATGAAAGGATTTTACTTAAGCAGAACTGGAATAATTACATTTTCTTTTTTTTTTTTTTTTTTTACATATATACTTGTTTTGATAGATTTACTTCCGTTGTTGTTGGAGGTTCTTAGAGTATCACAGTGAAAT